>NC_067150.1:32220927-32528740 GCF_903995435.1 Acomys russatus
ATGTTGACAGCAGGAGTGTGAAATGCTACGGCCACTGTGGCAAACAACACGGTCATTCCTCAGGCAGTTCTACTTCTGCTATGTACCAGGGTCCCAGCTAGCTGCCCATTGCTATCATAAACACCATGACCAGTTGTAACTTGGGGAGGAAAGGGTTTATTTGGCTCATACTTTGTGTCACAATCCACCATTGAGGGAAGTCAGGGCAAGAACTCAAGGCAGGAACGGAGAGGCAGAAGCTGAAGCAGAGACCATGGAAGAGAGATACGTACTGGTTTGCTCCTCACAGCTTACACGGCTTGCTTTCTTAGGCCACCCAGGATCTCCTGCTCAGTGATAGTAACACCCACAGTTTCTGAGTCCTTCTACATCAAATCAGTAATCAAGAAAACGCTCCCACAAGTTTACCTACAGGCCAATGTGCTGGAGGCATTTTCTCAGTTGAGGCTCCTCTTCCCAGATGACTCTAGTTTGTGTCAAGTTAAAAAAAAAAAAAAAAAAGAACCAGGATTGTTACCAGAATGAAATAGAAAATTAAAGAGCTATTTTAGGCAAAATGTGGACTCAACCCACCTGTCCATTTATAAATGAATGGACAACTAAAATTTGGTACGTAGTATATATACATGCACACACACTGGAACTCTATTCGCCATCATAAGGAAGGAAATTCTGACACATGCTATCACAGAGGTGAACCTTGAGGGCATCCCCAAAGTAGATTGAATCTGTCACAAAGGCAGAAATATTATATGATTCCTCCTATATGAGGTTCCTAATGTAGCCATATTCACACATCAATGAGAGGAACTGGTGGTTGCCAAGAGCTAGAAGACGGGGAAGTTGGGAAAATGGAAGTGCTGTTATGATGGGTTGTGATGACAGCCACACAGCAATGTGGTTGTGTTTAATGCTGCAGAATGGTACTCCTTTAAAAGGTTAAGATAGTATATCTTGTGTGATATGTACTGTGTATGTGTGTGTATATTTTTACCATGATTTCTTGAGTTGGAGTACCATGTACTCCTGGGTTAGCTTCATAATTGATGTATGGCTGAGAATAACTATCAAGTTCTGATCCTCTTGCTCCCGAAATGGTGGGATTACAGAAATCCTGCTCAGCTTCTGAGGTGTAGAAATCACACCCAGGGCTTTTTGAATGCTAGGTAGCATTCTACCAACTGAGCTACATCCCCAATGTATATTTTACGTATTCTATAGAATTCTATAGAATACACTGGGTCTTAAAGACACCTTTTAAAGATGTCAACTGTGCCTTTAACCTCCCCATGCCTAATTTCATCACTTACTTTGTCCAACACAGACACCCTGGATATCATTTGTGCTGGATAAAAAGCTGGTGACTAGGTGAGTGAATACACTAGTGAAAATGAATGCATTAATATTTATTTTCAATTAAGACAAGGGCTTCTCGTCTCCCAGCAAACAGCAAGCATATTATTAACTGGGCACGCTTAACCATCTGGAGAGCATATGAAAGCTCAGCTTCAAGAATCCTGGCGAGTCTGTGGGCCCCACTCAGCCTTAATTCACATACTGTCTGTGTCAGCACATGAGAACTAGCTTTGCCTTGGGTAGGCAAGATTTCAAGTGTGCCGTAGGAGTGGAAACATGTCAAGACGAGACACGTTATGCTGTATCCTTAACAGTAACTAGCTCAGAGACAGTATACACCTAGTTGCTGTTCCAGAAGTCCTTAGTGGTAGCTGGGCAAAAGCAGAAATAATTTGGGAACAACATACAAGTTTTAATTCAGTCTCTCACAAAGTCCAGTTGGTATTTTACATTCAAATTTTCTTTAACCATTCCATCCTCATTGTCTCCATAACGAAACCCTTTCACTGATTAGTACTTGACTACAGCCCAACCTTCTAACCTTTAGTTTCCCCTGCATCTTACTGTATTGCCTATGCAACAGCCAGGCTCTCCTCCTCCCAGATTATGTGTCTGATTATATTATATCCTGGCTTAGCACATTAAATGACCTCCCATTGTGCAAAGATAAAGACTATTGGCCTACTAGATCTTTGCCCAGTCTGGCTCCTACACAAATATTAAGTCTTAGATGAAATGACTTTTTCATTTTCTCTGGGCTCTAGCCAGACACTACGGGACTCATTCTCCAGAATGCACAAGCGTCTCATCACAGTGAGGGTGGATGCCAGCACTCCTTCCCACTGCCACCCCTATTGTCTGTTTAATCCATATTCCTCCTTCTACTCTTAGTATTGTTCAGTTGAACTAAATTTGGCCTGGAGCTTCCTCCACACTTGAGCCCTTCAGAGCTAACTGAAGCCTAAATTAGTGTATAAGCCCATAGCATTACTTAGGAACGTAATTTGTAACCAATCAATGGCTAATAAAAAAAAAAATCAGTGGATCAAACTATCCCTGAAGGAGGTAAGCACCAAGTCCATAGTAACCTGCACACATTGCCCTGCTGAGCTCTGAACCTTCACAGGCTCTGAGGGACGCTCCACTCATGCAGGGGTTTGACACAATAACTGAAATTCAGTGGGCAGATTTCTGGGGTTCATGTTAATTAAAGACTTGGTCAAATTGCCAAAGATCTCTAACTTGAGGTTTCTTTGACTTGTTTCAACATTTCGGGTCCTCACTAAGTATGGGGTCTGTTTTAAGAATGGAAGGAATGCCTACTGAAGAGAGACATACAAGGAGGGCTTGTACTCAACGTTTGAAGAAGCCTACAACCAACCTGTTGGGCACAGTGTGTGTGAGGAGTGGTAAGTGACCATACCCATAGACAAGAAAAAGATAATTCATGACACCAAGCAACCCTGTCCCACAAACATCAGAAAGGCATTGAGTTACAGCTGCTTTACATGAAGGCAAAATGTGCATGCAGAACACAGCGAAAGATTTCACTTCGATTCAGGCAGGAAGGGAAAAGTTTATGGGGAGCTGTAAAACTGAGCAGGGAGTGTGGGAGATGGACACATGAACCTTCTTCAAGAAAGATGGTAAGCGATGGGGCAGTAGGGAGCCCTCTGAGGACTTTACAAAAGCCTTTGAGCATCAGGTATTGTCTTAGCAGCAGATAACTGCAGTGCTTTCAAGGATCAGCAACTGTGCTCGGCTACTCAAGCTAAATTTACCTGACCTCTTCCCTTCACTACCCAAAGAGGTCTCGATTGGCCAAAATAATCAGTTAATGAGAGAAATTATGCCAGCAACAGACAGGATTATCTGGGAATGTATTAGTTCAGGCCTAGAAGTAACTGGTGGCCTGGTTTGTAGTTCTAGTCTTAGGGAGTAAGTATCCCATGCCCAGAACGGTCCCTATCGTTATCAATTGAGTTTGACCCCTGGAGGGACACAAACAAGGTCAGATCTTCCCAGGACACAATATGGGAGACGAGGAGGAGCCAGGCAGCTCTGGCATGAACCACATTTATATGAGAATGTTCAGCCCTTGGCTGCAGAAGAGCAACACACCACTAATAATAGTATACTCCTGTGGGGTTCTGCATGCGTCGTGTGCACTGACTCACTTGACCTTCACTACGAGGCAGGCGGAATGTTTGTTCTCTGTCTTTTACAGAGGGGGAGCTGAGACACAAAGGGGCTAAGGCACCTGCTCAAAGTAACCCGGTAGGATCTGAACTCAGATGATCTTGTTGCATATAGTCCACTCACTCAACCACTATGAGAATCACATTTGGTTAGTTAAAAATAAGCCCAGAGCCCAGCATGTGCCCAGGACTGTCTTTGGAATTAGTGATTTAGCACAAGTCAGAAAGGAACTGTCTCCTTAGGAATCTAGCATCCTACAGAGCAAGTGCCATGATGGCAGATAAAGTAGAAAGATGAGGGTTCTAGAACCTGGAATTGTCTAGATAAAAATGAAACCAAGTAGCCTACAGGTGAGTAGGGCAAGAAGGTGACCAGTCAATGTAGTTAGGGAAATCTTCTCTGAAGACAAGCAGGAAATGGGGAGGCATCCATGGAGAAGTCAGAGAAAAAAATGCTTCACCCAAAATGGACCTCACCACAGAGCTCCTGGCACATGAACAGCTCAAAGAGGCCTCGGGACTGAAAGAGAAAGCAAATGGAGGTTAAGAAGCAAGTGGTAGGAGCTTCCAGCAAATCAGGGCCATGGAAAAGAAATTCTGAGAGCCAAATGAACTCAGTAAAGCCCTGGGGGAAATGCTGGGGACAGCTTTGAGGAAGTGGAACTGACAGTGGGGCCCTGGAGAAGGATGACTGTGAAACTGGGACAACCCCCAAGTGTGATCTTTGGCAAGAATTCCAGGGACTAACTGTTCTGTATAGCTGGCAGGAGTTGAAGGAAGCCTCATGTCAGAGCTCCAGTGCGGAATTGCTCGTTCTATGAACAGCATGCCCCTCGCGCTAAGTCCTGCCCTCCTTCAGATTCTATTATTTCTGAGATTTGATCCAGCACAGTTTCTGGGGGCGGTTGGAAGCTCTCTGTTGAAAGTATGTATCCATGTACGTGTGCATGCTTCAAAGGGAGGGAGGGAGAAGCCTGGACTCTCCTAGTCTCTGGGGAATCTTCTAGATAGGGCTAGCAGGGTGAACACTGGTCCTATGGAGCTTTAATGTCAAAATAGACACTAGAAAGTCTTTTCACGCTGGGCGCGGTGGTGCACACCATTAATCCCGGCACTTGGGAGGCAGAGTCAGGTGGAGCCAGCCTGGTCTACAAAGCAAGTCCGAGACAGCCAAGGCTACACAGAAAGACCCTGTCTCAAAAAATAAAAAAGAAAGAAAGAAAGAAAGAAAGAAAGAAAGAAAGAAAGAAAGAAAGAAAGAGAAAAATGAAAAGAAAGTCTTTTCAGACACCCCTCCATACAGTCTAGAGCTGTCCTGAATACAGCAGTTCATCAGCTTCGGAGAGCCCCCTAGGAGTCTAAGGACAAGGTAGTGGTTGACAGCCAGGGCTTTAAGTTGAGCTTTACCACTTGTTAGGCACTTGGTTCATCTAATGCTCTAAATGAACAATGTTGATTAGATTTCAAAACGAGCTTTGGTGGGCACAAACCACATCCGTGTCAAGCTCGGTCTCCCATCCGTGGCATGGAGACAATGCCCACATCCCAGGTGCAGCAAGTATAACTGCAGTCAGAGCTAAGCAGGGAGACAGGTGCTGAGTGAGTGCTCAGTGTCTCTCCCCATTCACTGTTGCAGGGTGACTTCTGGTACCACATGATTTAAGACCCACCACCCATGAAAGATCATGATGCTTTGAAAAGGAAGTTCAAAGGTCAAGTGCCCCAGAGTGAACAGTGATGGAAAAAAAAAAAAAAAAGAAGAAGAACATAAAGAGTTGAAGGCAAGGCTGGGTGAGGATAGAGCTTATATGAAAGGCTGTTATTAATATATCTTCAAGGACAGAGGTTAAACGGCTACAAGATAGAAACAGCAACCGAACTTGTATAATTCTCAGCATCCTCTGCAAAATATCAACGCAAGCTCACACATGTGTCACCGTTGTCCTTAATCTCTGTTACAAGTCTCCAAGATCTGTATTTCCCATTTTACAGATAAGGAAAGTGAGACTGGAAAACAGCAAAATATTTGACCCCAATATCAATGGTCTGTTTTCCATAGCCTGTCAACAAAACTCCAAGGAAAACAATCTTATTATTATAGACGTAATGGACTCTACAGGCCCATGTGTGTCCCCCACCTTACAGCTAACTACATATGTCAGTTCTCACAAAGCAGCTACTCTAGTCCTTTGTGAGTGACATTGGCACATGTAAGTATCATTTCTGGATGATGAGGTCTCTTAGTGTGGCATGAGGAATGCTGGGGGGAAAGCACAGAGGACTGATGACTTCCATCCGTGCTACAGAGTCATCCACAATGAAAGGCTGTCTTTACAGAAGAGGAGCGTGCCAGGTGAGGTGCCATGGAGCTGCCTAGAAAAGGCATACAAGTGGAATGTGTGTCTGCTAGAGCAAATGAAGCTGAAATGGAGACGAGAGGCACCAGCCTTGTTCATAATGCTTAAGCTACCCACGGGCCTGCAACAGCACGCAAAGGGCATCTGGCCTGGGAAAACAAGCTGTCATGCCTCTCGTGACGCAGTTTGGATGTGGATTGACCCCACCAAAGCTCACTTTGAAATCTAATTGACGTTGTGGCAGTACTGAGAGGGAACTTCAAGAAGTATCGGGGTCTTTATTAAGAAGAATGGATGCAGTTGCCCCGGAATTGCATTGGTTGCCCTAAGAACAAGTCATTATAAACCAAGGCAGCCACCGGTGCCTTATCTCCTTCATGGGTCACCACATTCTCTGTTTTCTGTCAAGTTATGATATAGCCTGAGCTCTTTACCAGATGCAGTTGCATTACCTGGACTTTCTTTTTTCATTTGTTTGGGGGGTTTTGTTTTTTGAGACAAGGTTTTTCTACGTGGCCTTGGCTGTCCTGGACTCACTTTGTAGATCAGGCTGGATTCCAATTCACAGAGATCCTCCTGCCTCTGCCTCCCTCAGTGCTGGGTTTAAAGGCGTGAGCCATTACGCCCGACTCTCATCTGGACTTTCAGTGACTAGAATTCTGAGCTAGATAAACTTCTTCCCTTCATAAATTGTCCGATCTCAGGTATTCTGTACATGGATGGAATACAGCATCAGATATAGTATTAGAAAACAGATTGAGAGAAAAGGCGCAGCAGCGAGAAGCACTACATACAGGCTTCGTGGCAGGTGAGTGGCTTCCTGATGTCTATATTTTAATGTATTCTGTCTGCTGCCTGGGACTGAGGATGCAACACAGTGGCAGAATGCTTGCCTGATATGCATGGAGTCCTAGGTGCAACCCCCAGGCCTGAGAGGAAAACAAAAGATCGTTAGCCCAGTACTTAGAACACGGAGGCAGGAGGATCAGGAGTTGAAGGCCAGCCTTAGTTCTGTGAGACCCTGGCTCAAAATGAACAAATACAAAAAGAAAAGGGGAAATGATTGGATCTGATGCTTGCATGGGTTACGCAGCAGAGAGAGACATGAAGGCATGGCTGTGAAGTTGCAACTGTCTTTGCAGAATTCCAGCCTTCACAGTCTGTGGAGCCCTTTTGTTGGCAGTGAAAGAGGCATTTTAAGGAAGCTACTAGGTTTGGTCCATCAAAGAACTCGCAGTAAATACCCATCTCTTCTGAGTTCTCTCAAGTTCCTGATGAGAAAGCCTGCTGGGCCTTCATTTTCACAGGACTGAAAGGCATGGGGGGAGCAGGGGGGGTGGGTTCTATTAGAAGAACAAGTGCTTTAGGAGCAAGAGTTTGAAGGGCAGGTGGAAGTCATTGTCTCTAGTACTTGAGAAGTCTTCAGCAGACAGCAATAGTGGAAGGCTGAAAGAACAGGATGGTACAAGGCTCTGGTCTCTGCTGGGGCAATTGTACGAATTTATAGCCAATCACTGGATGCCTTGTGTTGGTTGCCAGATATGGGATAGGGGCTGACAACAAGGAAACATCCCTGCTCCCCAAGAGGTGTCAGGTTACTGCGGAGTATAGAGAAGTAAATAAAATCTGAAACAAAATAGGGAATTTATGGAGTCTGGAAAGGTGGCTCAGTGGTTAAGAGCACTGGTTGCTCTTCTAGGGGACCTGAATTCAATTCCCAGCACCCACATGGCAACTCACAACTGTCTGTAACTCCAGTTTCAGAGGACCTGACGCCGTCATACAGACATACATGCAGACAAAATACCAACACACATGAAATGCAAATAAATAAATGTAAACACAAATAGGAAGTAGCGGAGATTCCAAGGGCTATTCAGAAGGAGAAACTATTTAAAACATTGTAGGAAGCAGAATACATGTCAAATGCATCATGTAGAAACACAATGTGCTTACTGAGCAGTACTAAGGAGCAATGTTCTGGGCTGGATGTCAGATTCGTCTTGAAGGGTGTAAGTACATAAATAACAAAGTGGCAATGGTTTCAGGCAGCAGAAAGTGTGTGCAGGAAAGAGTAAGGGCACAAGATGCTGTGGACACCAAAGGTAGTTTAATTTACATTATGATAGAATGTGGGTGTCCACCACAGAAGACTACTCGAACATGGGTCCAAGGCAATAGAAAGTCTTTATTAGCCGGCTGGAGACTACACTGAGTGTTCAGAACCCCAGAGCAGCCTCAAATCTCAGGGAGAGCTTTTAAGAACAAAAACCACATCCTGGACGGACACACCTCAGTTAGCAAGATCAGTTGCTCAGAACTGTAAGAGCCCAACGGCAAGGTTAGTACATTCAGAGACATTCCCTGAACTGGGGGCTTTGATGGATTGGGTGTTTGTTCTTGTTTGGGCAGCTGTTGCTGCCTATGTGCACGGTTCCCAGGTCTGAATGGTATTTCCAACACGGCATCAATTATACTAAAGTCTGGAGGCCTGTTACAGTAAAATTCAGGGCAGAATAAAGAAAGCAGGATCTGGAGAGGTAGACAGGCATCCATCACAGTGGGGTTTGCATGTTACCCAAAAGAGTTCAGAGAGCCGGTAAAATATGGTAAGTACAAAAGTGGCAGACATCATTACATTTGTATTTTAGAACCATCCCTCTGGCTGAAAAGATACGATAAGCATAGCTAGTTCCCAAACTTCAGACTGTCAGAATCAATATACTTGAAAATTATTGAGACCTTGAACTAAGGCAGGGTGTACTAGGAGGTGGGGACCCATCTAAGTCAGACTTTTCATTGTGCCAACAACAACAACCAACCAACCAATGTAAGGAAGAATGTGTTTGGGCTCATGGTTTAGAGGTTTTAGTTGGTGGTCAGTTAGTCACTGTTCTGGGGCCCATGGGGTAGGACAATCATGGCAGGGAGCATGGCTGAGCAGGGCTCCTTACTTCCTGGAGCAGGAAGCAGAGTGACTGGAAAGGAAGGGCCTGGGAAAAATATACAGTCCCCAAGAACACATGCCTTGTGACCAAATTCCTCTAATGAGGTACTACTTTCAAAAGTTCCCATCACTTTCCTAAATAATGTTACTGGAAAAAAAATCCATTAAGGGACTGATCCACTGATTGCAGCACAGCCCCCACAATCAATCGCTTCCCCTGAGCCCATAGATGGGCAATCAAGCCTTTTAACAGAGAAGTGCTGTGTGGGGACAGCCACGAGAGCAGCCAGAGAACTTGTTACTCTCAGAGGTGACTACGGCTAAAGTGGTTGGAGAAGTAGACGGGTATGACACTGGTCAGAAGGCAGATACCACAGTACCTCAAAGGTTTCAGAGACTTTTCAAATCACTTCAAGAGATGACAAAACCTGGAGTGTGGCCGTGGGTATGAACAGTTGAAGTGGGCTGGAGGTGGAGAGGACCAACCGGAGGGTGCCTGGTACCAACAGTCCCCCTCCACAAAGGCAGGTGAAATCTATAATGATGATGATGATGTCATGGGAGGGTGTGGTTCTGAAAGGAGCAGCGTTTGCATTAGTGTTCACAAGCATAGTCTAGAGTTGGGGCTGCCAGCCTGGCTGGTACCTGGAATGTGTGAGAGAACAGTTTGTTCGGAGGACACAAAGTGGGGTGAAATTTCTCTGGGTGAGGGCAGAGTTCAGTTCGAACCACGTGGACAGGATTGCAAGAAGAGCTGAGGACGTAGGGGCGCTTACTTCGGATGGAGTACAGTGTCCCAGGATGCCAGCCTAGAAGGAGGCTGAGCTGGGGACAGGTCAAGCAGTGTGAAGACAAAGAACACAAACTTTGCGTCCCCATCCGCTATCTTCACGGTCGGCCTTTGGAGGCCTCACTGTCTCCAACTTCACACCCAATAGGCAGATAAGGCCTGTTGCCTCTGGTCTGTGAGTAGCGCTCTCAAATCTCCCCATCCTTGCTCTACCACACACAGCTTTTATGGTTTCTAATATGCATCTTGCAACAGCCTCCTATCTACCCTTTGGGTCTCTTGCTCGGCTACATTTCTCCACCCCTTAGGAGCCACTCCATTCTTTTTTTTTTTTTCAATCCACAAGTTTAATCCACCCTACCACTCAACATCCCTTGATGATCCCTGGACCATTTCAAAGACACAGTCTGTCCCATTGCCATGGCTTCCAGAGTCGGCCATGAGTGGCATCCTGCCGCTGCGGTCCTCCTTTAGAACTTTCTCCTCCCAGCTCTCAGCATGTGCTGCTATATCCTCACGCTCCCAGCTATCGCCAAATTCCTTTTCACCTGCCCACAGATTTTTCTCCCCACTGACAACACCCCACCCCTGACACAGCCCATTCCAGAATCCAGTGCCAAGTCTTCTCTGAGGCCAGCTTCCACTTTTCTGAACTGTTTGGGGGACTGTGCCTTCTGTTCTTCTTCTATTCTGTACAGCATGCCATGATGGCAGTTACACACCATACTAAATCGTATATTTAATTAATCTCCACATCTGAAAGTAACTCTTGAGAGAGAGAGACAGAGAGAGAGAGAGAGAGAGAGAGAGAGAGAGAGAGAGAGAGAATGCTTTCAATGCTGACATCCAATGCCTATAGAATTGGGTACTATATAGTCTGTAATATACTCACAGACTTAAACAATATGCATTCATTAAAAGATTATCCAGCCATCCAAAGCTAGTGCAAAAAACCAGGCACCAAGTTCCAAGAGAAATCTCTGTAATGAGGTGTTTTGAAGACAGGAGACTACATTGGCATCATCCCAGACCACCTACCCCAACATGGTGTGGTTTTTTTTTTTTTTTTAATTTAAAAAAAACAACACCTTTTTCATAAAATATATTTTGCTCATGTTTCCTCCTCTATCAACTCCTCCCATGTCCTCCCAACCTCCCAATTTTATGTTCTTTCTCTTTCCAAAAATACTAAAAAAAAAAAAGTAAAAGAAACCTAAAAAAACAAAAAAACAAAAACACAAAACAAAAAAAAAAGAAAAAACAGTAAGACCAAAAAAAAAAAAAAAAAAAAAAAAAAAAAAGAAAAAGTAAAACAAAACACAAAAACAAAAAAATCATGGAGTTCATTTTGTATTGGCCAACTACTCTTGTGCAGGAGGCTTGCCTTGGAGTGTGACATATCCAGTGACTCTCCATTGGAGAAAACCAATTTTCCTCTTGTGACCAGGTTTCTATTGCAGATAGCTTCTTGGGTAAGGGTAGGAACCCTTAGCCACTTCCCCGTCTTAGTGCTGGGATCTTGCCTAGCTTGAGCCAGTGCAGCTCTTGTGCAGGCTGCCCTAGTCTCTATGAGTTCTTTTTTTTTTTTTTTTAAAATCATTTACTTTTGTATATGGATACTTTGCTGTCTGGCCTGCATATATGTCTGTGTACCATGTATGTGCCAGATGCCCAAGGAGAATCCCCTGGGACTAGAGTTACAGGGGATTATGAGCTGTCGTGTAGGTGCTAGGAATAGAACCTGTCTACTCTAGAAGAGCAGCCAAAACTCTTAACTGCTGAGCCTTCTCTCCAGTCCCCAATACACAAATGGAGTAGAGCTGTAGTCCCTGTCTACTGACAGTACGTGTAGTCCAGGCACTATTCCTGCATCCATGCCTTTCCTGCCTTCCCCTCTTCAGTGACCCTGAGAAGCTCTAGCACCCAGATCACTCACTTACTCACAAGCCAAATTGTCACAAGTCAAACACTGTGTTCTCTCTCTTGTAATCAGAAAGATTGCCTTTCCTGTCTGGAAGGGCAGGAATGTGGTTAGTGTGGGTCATACTGTATTGCATAAGCGGGGCATTTATAAGAATAGACCGTTCTCTCAAACATCAGATGTCCAAGACCTCTGGGCTCCAGGGGACCTTTTCCTATGAGAGCCTGATGGGCTATTCCAGCTCCCCAGGCCTCCTCCACTCTGAATCCTGTTGTACTTGAGTCAGAACCAGACGGGTTGGCTTTAATTGCTCTCTAATTGTTTCAAGCATGCTATTTTTATCCTGCCCAGCACACTGTACTGCAAAGCAGCCTGGTCGTTTGCTTTCACATCACTCTGTGCTCCCAGCGTTCAGCAGAAGCTTGCTGATTGATTTTTTTTTTTTTTTTTTTTTTTTTTTTGAGCTGCAATTCTTTTCAAGGCTGTGCTAGGATACGGGTCTCCCTGTCATGTTGTCTCTGCCTCTTTCCCTGCACTCCCCCTCCTCGCTCTCAGCATCTCCCACTCACTCCTTTGTTGGTGTCTGGCTTGTTCCCATCCAAACACCTTGTCACTCTCCTTCTCTCCAGAAGAACAAACCGTATTCCACCTACCATCAACACCACTGACTTTCTCTCTGACAAGAAACATTATTCTGATCAGCTGCCTCTGGATTTAGATTTCTCTCTCCACCAAACTTACTAAAATATTTTGCGGGACCTACTCAGGTAAATGAAGCCTTTGCTTTGACTCAATGTCTGTGCTTTCAGTTTTATTAGTTCAATATATAGTTAAAGGTAAGGAAAGCCAACTGGATCTCAGAGCTGATTGAACTGGTGACGGGGGAGGGGTGGTGACTTGGTCCAGCCTCCCCTTGTGTGTCTCTCATGCTCTCATTGACCAACTGTGGAGACTGGGGGACAAATTCACAAGGAGGGGAGGGGCGAAAGTACTGGTAATTAGTTTTCAGTCAGCTCTCACTTGCCTAGAAGTGTTTGTGGAGCACAAATGATAAGAGGCCGAACTCAGCTACGTGTCCTCCTGCATGAGTCACAGCTGCAGCATTTTACATGTACCATACTCCTGGAGTGTCCATTTCACCATCGATAAATGGATGTGATCAGACCTACCTCCTGAGATTACCGTGAGAACCATGTGAGGCACGGCTCTAAGCTAATGGCACCTCGTGATCATTGATTCACAGTGCCATCAGGCCAGGTGGAGCCATTCTTCCTTACTGTGACCCTATCCAAATGTTCAGTCAACTTCTTTCAGGATCCAGGACAAAAGAACCAAGCTACTAACCAAACTTCTGCATTCCTGTCTGTTCAGTGACATAGAGGGCATTCTGAGAAGGAGACACAGTAGCCTTTTAAAATGCTGTTAGGTGCAGTGAAAATCGACCTGGACTTTTCTGGTGGTTCAGTCCAATCCTACGCAACAAAATGCATGCCACACACTATTTCTTCCTTCTCGTCAACCGACATAGGGACCAGATCATTTACAGATTAGGCTATGTACGTATAAAAAGTAAGTAACATGACTGTAGAAATCCCAGGACTCAATGCTTGCCCTGCATCTGTTAATACACGCCTGTAAGCTGGTTATTCTACCTTGCTCGCACAGTTTTAAAGTATTCTTCTGAACATGGGATAAGAAAATGGTTTCTGGTAGAGTAGCCGTGATGACGCAAAGAGATCATGTTTGAAAACTGCTCAGTACAGTACCAGGCATGTAGTGACAGTTCAACAAATCGTGGTGGTAACTGTAACTGAAGAGATTAAAGCGCCGCATGGCTCCCTCTCCAGGATGCAAGTATCTCTACAAGTGTCTCGTCTTCACACCCACCATTCAAAGCAAAGTTCATGTCAACACAGACTTTAACTGAAATTAACCTGCATGCTTCTTTTTTGTTTGTTTGCATTTTATTTTATTTTTTGAGACAGGGTTCCTCTGCATAGCCCTAAAACTGGCTCTGTAGACCAAGCTGGCATCAAACTACAAGATCCACCTGCCTCTGTCCGTCTAAACTTGAGTGCCTCTTAATCAGAAAAGCTTGGTCCCCATGTCCTCCACATCCTGGCAGAGTCCCATCTTGCTGGACTGTTACAGTGAGAAAGTGTCAACTGCTTACTTCCTCAAATGGCTGCAGATGCTGCCTTTCATGATGCAGCAGCACAGATGCCACACACTCAGATGGCTTCCTTGCGGATGTCAAATGATCACTGTCTTTCAGAGGTGTGCTACTCTGTGCCCAACTAATTAGCTGTTCTGAACATTTCAGATTGGAAGCGGGGGGCCTGGGTAACCACAAAAGCCTATGGCTAAGGGCTCCCAAGATTCATGTTGGGAGCTCCTTCGTGAGTGCACTCTTGCCCACATGGGTCTCTATTCACAGAGACATTGCTAAAGACCTTTTAACCCTTAGGATTGTCACAACTGGGGCCATCAGTGATAAGCCTATTAGAAAGTGATCCAAATGGCAGAAAGATTATAAAGAGACATTTTAGCTACTCTTTCCCTTTGCTAAGGCTGGAAGGATGGTCAATCTTAGACAAAAGTGGTGTGTGTGTGTGTGTGGGTGTGTGTGTGTGTTTGTGTGCATGCAAGTATACTCACAATGGGTGGACACATGTGCTTTTTAAATAGTGGGCTTCAGACATAATATATTTTGTGACTCACACAACCATCGTTAACTGTGGGGAAATAAACCTCCTGAGAGTGGGTCACACTCATAGTGGTAGAGCCCCTTTAAAAATTTTGGGGGGAATCACCTTGAGGGGCTTTGGAAGTGGCTCAGTACTTAAAGCATCCCCTCCCCAAACACGAGGACTTTAGGTCCCCAGAACTCACATAAATGACAAGCGGGCATGGTGACCTGCCTGTAATCCTGGCCTGGGTAGGCAGAGATGGGATCTCCCAAGCAAGTTTGCTAGGAGGCCTTGTCTGGCCAAGGTTGTCTCCCCAACCATATCACCCTCTTTGCTTTTCTGGTTCCTTCTCAGCCCTGTGCGCTATGGAGACCAGCCCTGTTGGTGAGCTCTGAACTTGACTGAGAAGTCCTGCCTAAGTGAATAACACAGGAGTGCTATTTGGGGTGATGCCCAGCATCAACCACTGACCTCCACATGAACAAGCAACTACATTACCACACACATGTAAGTGCACCCTTATACACACACAAGTACAAGTGCACCCTCATATATATGCATAAGAAGTAGAAAGTAAAAAGCAAGCCCATTAGAGAGCCGAGCCTAGTGGCTCATGCCTGGAGTCCCAGCATTCAGCTGGCCAGGAGGGAAGGTCAGGAGTTTTGGTCAGCCTGTGCTACATAGCACATTTGACATCAGCTGGGGTTATGTGTGAGGCCTTGCCTCAAAAATAAACAAGTAAGGCAGGAAATAAATTAATTAATTAAACAAGTGACTCCAAATGATCCAATTTTCCAAATTCGAGATCCACTCCTTTCTTTCCCATGCAAAGATACTATTCAGCTTTTCCAGCCAAGGTTGTCTCCCCAACCATATCACCCTCTTTGCTTTTCTGGATTCTTCTCTGCCCTCCCCTGTCCGTCTCCTACAGCCCTCCACCCTTTTTAACACACTCTCCTCCACCACATCTCCCCGGGACCTGCAGCTTTCCTTCCTAGACTAACAATACTTGCTTTACTTAACCAATGGACCATTTCTTGCCAATTTTCAGGCTGGATTTGGCATTCTCTCTTCTCCCTGGTCTCCAGTCCTCCCAAGATAATATAGTTATTTTAACAGGAGCTTTCTGGGACGAATAAGTTACTTTCAGATCACACTGGAGATAGCCTGCTTGCTCCATCTCTACTGGGAGTTGCCCCAGCAACCGCTCCGATGGAAGCTTGAATGATCACGTGGGGGAGGCCAGGAGGTAGGGAGACTAATTTAGAATAGGCTTAAAAGGTGAGGGAAGCGGTGAGATGCAGTTGGGAGATGGTGTGGCCATAGGCAAGATCAAGTACGCTGTCATGTTGGAGTTGGAGAGCTGGCCGTGCTTAGATAGGACAGAAGGACCAGGTAGACACAGATTTCTCTGTTGTCACAAAACCTGCATAGTCTCCCTTCCCTTATTTTTTTTTTCCTTTTTTTTCTTTTTTCTTTTTCCATCCATAGCCTTCCAGGTGAGTCACAGGTGGCTGCTAAGCAGTAATTTTTTATTTACTTCTAGTTTCCAGGCAGGAAAGAGGTAGCTGATATTACCTCATTTGAGCGTTTGCTGTGGAATCAATTGCAGAAGGATGTTTATTCCACATTTATGACAGTCGGGAGTCGTCTTCCAAGACTGCATGATAGATAATGACTCTGAGGCTCTGTTTTTAGCATATGAATCATGCGTGTCACGTGAGCTGTACCTTCCTTTGCCTGGGTGCGCGCGCGCGCACGCGCGCGCACGCGCGCACACACACACACACACACACACACACACACACACAGGAAATTGGGAGCAGGTGAACAGAGGGCCCTTGTTTCCAGACATCACAGAGAGATACAAAGGCCCAGAACGAAATAACATGGCACTGTGTGATTTAACAAGACACCAGTGTCCCTCTTCCTATCTGCCAGGGTAGTCAGAGCTGGAGCCCTCTAGATCCTTCCTCATCCGTTCCTGATGTCTGCTGTCCAGTCAGTGACTCTATTTGGGGTTCAGGAAGCATAGGTTAGAAAAATACTCTGAACAAGCAGCCTGGATGGTCGAGGCTTCCCAACTAGAGTTGTTCTGGCTACAATGCTTTCTTAAAATTGGTTCTGAGTCCCCACTCTCCTGGCACTGTAAATCAGCATCCTGCCAGCCCTGCCAAAGAGATACCTCCTCATGCTGACTTTAGTTCTTGCCTCGGTTTCCCTCCAGAGCAGCGGCTCTTAACCCATGGGTTATGACTCCTTTGGAAGTCGAACAACCCTTTCCCAGGGGTTGCATATTAGATATCCTGCATACCAGACATGTGCATTCCAATTCATAGCAGTAGCAAAATTACAGTTATGTAGTAGAAACAGAATAATTTTACGGTTGGGGGTTATCACAACATGAGGAACTGTATGTATCAAAAGTGTAGCAGCAGTAGGAAGGTTGAAATCCACTGCTTCAGAGCATGCGGTCACCTTACCTAACAGGAGCACACGCATGCACACACATATGCATGCACACATGCACTCGCACGTGCCACGAGCACACTCACACACACACAAACATGCATGCATACAGGCATGTACACATGCACACACACACCTACCTGCCAGACAGCTCCAGATCCCACTTTCTCTTCTTTCTCCCACGGCTGCCATGCCCAGGTTCTGTGCTGAGCACACTCTTCTGATGAGATGGAGTAACAGAAAGAAGGGACACTGACACGCAGCCTAGAAAACGACTTCAGACCAAGCATTAGGCATTCCAGTTCAAAGACCTCCCCCTCCCCTTGAGGGCTGGAGGCACTGCTCAGTAGGTGCCTGCTGCCAAGCCTGACAGCCAGAGTTCTAGCCCCAGGACCCATGTAGGAGGAGAGAGCTGACCCCAGCAAATTCTCCTCTGACCTCCATATATGCGCCATGCAGTACACATGTGTGCTCACACAAACACATTAAATAAATAAGTGTGATTTTAAAAATTATTGTTGAAATTATAATTAATGTTATATTAATGTAATAATTATAATTATAATTATACCATAATTACACCATTTCTCGCTTCCCTCTCCTCCCTCCAAACATTCCTCCACTCTCACATACTCCATCTTACTCTCTTTAAAATTCATGGCCTCTGTGTTACATGCATGTGGGCTGTGTGTGTGTGTGTGTGTGTGTGTGTGTGTGTGTGTGTGTGTGTGTGTATTCCTAAATATAATCCACTCAGCCTGTATAACGTTACTTGCATGTGTGTGTTCAGGGCTGGCCCTTTGATGTGGGACAGCCAGTTGGTGGGCTCCTCCCTAGGGAAGACTATTTCTCTCAGCATTCTTCAGTTGCTGTAGTTCTTTGTGCAGGCTGAGGCCTCGTAGCTTTTCTGTCTGCTTCGGGGTGCCTGCTATTATCGTCCTGTTCAGCTCCCTTTGGGCAGTCACATTACTGAGCCTTTATGGGTGCAGCCTCTGACATTACTACAGGCACAGCCTCTGTGTATACGTATGTTTATACATGAACCTGTGTGTGTTATTAGGTGGGTTTTTAGGTGAACAGTTAATATGATGGCTGTTTTTGATTTTTCAGACACCCTTACTGTTATCTTTTACTTCTTCTGCATTTATCTTCCTCCTGTTAAGTCCGAAATCGCCGCTCAGAGACCACCACTCACGCATGCAATTGGCAAGAGTGTTTTTATTTCGCAAAAGTAAAAATCCTGCATGCAGGGGTCAACCACTTCACAAAATGGCAACCCTGAATGGAGCTCGCGGGCTCCTTTTAAAGCCAGAAAGGGGAATTCCAGTGGTCCCGTGAATGGTGGTCAACAAGGCAGTTACAGGGGGTCAGTTTTTGATTGGCCCAGGCCCAGGTGGCCAGTAGACCCCATTCTTGTGTCATGAACATTTAACCACAAAATGAGATACCAGACCATATAAGGGTGCCAAACACAGATGGCCAGGCTTGGGATAAAATTTCTCCATGCTTTTGCGGCTAGTTCCTAGCTGCCCTTTTCTCTGATTGGCTGCCCCTTGGGTGGGAGGGTCTTTCCTGGAATCGATGACCTAGGTGAGGCCTGGTCCCCAGCCTGCCGGGCTGTGGGGGGATTTTAACACCGTGAGTTGAACAGTTGAGATCAGATCCGGCTCACTCTAGCCCTTCACCTCCTCTGTCCCTAATTAGAACCCTCCCTTCCCCACTTCTCTGATCACTGAAAGCCCATTACTCTCCTCTACTGTTCCCCAACACCCCTAAATTTAAACAATTTTTAAATCCCCTTGAGCCCATACCTCCATCACTTTCTTAGTCACCTCCTGTGGTGGTTTGAATGAAAATGGCCCCCAAGGGCTCATAGGGAGTTGCACTATTAGGAGGTGTGGCCTTGTTGGAGGAAGGTGTGGCCTTGTTGGAGGAAGTGTGTCACTGTGCGTGGGTTTGGAGGTTTGAGATGACAAAGCCAGGCCCAGAAGCTCACTCACTCTTCCCGCTGCCTGAGGATCAAGATGCAGACCTCTCCAGCACCCCATGTCTGCCTGCACGCCGCCATGCTTCCCACCATGACAATAACGGACTAAACCTCTGTACTGTAAGCCAGCCCCAAGTAAGTGTTTTCCTTTATAAGAGTTGCCGCGGTGTCTTTTCACAGCTAGAAAATCCTAAGACGCTTCTCCTTTGCACTGTCTGTGGCCTCTTTCTTCCTCGGCCTCTCCTGCTCTTTCTCTGAGTTAGAATACCCATGCCCTAAACTCCCACACATTATTACACAGAACAACTTAAGTTCTAGTTGCTCCCTCCTTAACACACCCTAAGAACCAGAAGACAGGTGTAAGCAACCACCCAAGTCTGCTAACGAATATGTTAATCAACTAATTAAAATAAAATATTTAAAGATCTGGGGGGAGGGGGATAGTTTGGTGAGGGTTATGGTTTCTTTCTTTCTTTCTTTCTTTTTATAATTACATTAAACAGTAATATGTTTCCAAACTCAGTAAATGAGCGCGGATTCTGGAGAGCTTTTGATAATCACGCGTTCTCTAGTGCGCCTTTAAAATCGGGCCCATGGCTGGGGAGGCAGAGCCACGAAGATCCCTGGAGGTAACTGGGCACCCAGGCAGCTTCGTATTACTCAGTGGGCTTCAGGCTGCTAAAGAACCCTGTCTCAAAGGGGGGAAAAGATGGGTGAGGGATGCGATAGGGAGGGGAACAGGACAGCACCCAACAAAGAAGGACACCCAAGGTTGACTACTGGCCTACCTCTACACCTGTCCACACACCTGCCCCAAAACACACACACACACACACCCTAAAGTTTTAAGTTCACCTATTTTAAATTCCTAGCTCATTTTAGTGCTCAATAGCTACCTGCCGCTGATGACCAGTGTCCAGGACAGTGCAGACAGCAGAAGGTTCTGCAAGACAGCACATGGCTAAACCCAAGTGAGACTTTCTCCTCCCTCTTTCTTAATAACTGCTAGTCCTGTTGTTGCCCTCGGCCCTTTCCACCGTGCTTTTCTATCCTGTACTGGCAACTCCTTCCCAGCATGCAAAACATGTGGGGAGCCTCAAGTTCAGATCTCCAGGCAGGTCCTCTCCTCTCAGGAAAACACTGGTTAGTAATGGCGGGAGGACTCAGGGAGAGTATATAGAGGCAGCCTGCTACGGCTGAAAACGGTGGCTTTGTCGCCACCTACTAAGTTTTAATTAAACTTTACAAATTATTCTTTTACTTGGGTTCAGTCCGTCAGTGGAACGATTCCACTTGGGTCCCATCAACATCGAATAGAATCACTGAAAAGGAACTTTCAAGAATGTTTTCCAAGTGGTTTTGGAAGCTCCCGGAAAGCGGTCTCTGAGGGCACCTGAGGTGCAAAGACACGCGTGAACGAGCTCTGATTATTGCCGGGCACCAGCTGCTCCCTCGCTCCACTCCGTTCCTCGGATGCTCCAGTCATATTCAGCTTGGAGAAAAAAAACAATGTTTCTGTTGGCAGAACCCCAAGTGGACCCATTTCCCTAGGCTCCCTAGGGAGGCCTAGGTTCTGTGATGGCGCCATCTGCTGGTTAGTTCTCGTGCCGCAGCCCTAGACCACTGCCTCAATATCATCTGAGAACTTGCTGAAAATGCGGGTGCTCTGGCTCCACTCCAGACTTAATGAACCAAAAGGTGGAAGTGGATGATCCTGGCTGTTGCATCTCTACAAGTAGTTCAGATAATCCTAATGCTCTCTAAAGCTTGGAGATCGCGGTCCTAGTGGATCCGATCCCACCATTCATCCATTCAAGTCAAGAACTAATAATAAACATTTGGATAATAAAAAATAGAGTAAAATAGACACAACCTTACAGACATATAGGTGCACACACAGGAGTGTACACATGAATGCACATAAAATACGCAGTGGCTTGCTTCACACGTGTCTGAGCAATAAAGGCAGGCCCTTTCTTCTCTTTTTTAAAGATTTATTTATTTATCATATATACACAGTGTTTTTTGCCTGCGCATACACCAGAAGAAGACACTAGATGTCATTATAGATGGATCTCATTATAGATGATTGTGAGCCATCATGTGGTTGCTGGGAATTGAACTCAGGACCTTTGGAAGAGCAGCCAGTACTCTTAGCCTCTGAGCCATCTCTCCAGCCCAGGCAGGCCCTTTCTTATTTTAGACTGATAACAGCCCAGGACCACACACCTGGGAAACAACTAGGTTAGACCACATCAGATCTTCACATCACAATGTCTTGACATCTTCACCTTTCCACATCCTTAACTTCTCTAGACTAGGTTGTCCTTGAAATGAGTGAGTTAACAGCTGAGCAACCCTCCCCAGATCAAAGTCCAAGCTACCTAAGATAGCCAGCAACTTCTTGAAGACAACAGTATTAATATTGGTCTGCTTTCTGCCAGTGTAACAAAGCACTTGGATTAAACATCTTAAAGGAGAGAAGCTTTGAATCGTGTTTTCTGAGGAGTCAGTCCAGGGTCGCTTGGCTCCTTTGCTTTGGCTCTTGTGAAGAAGCAGAACAAAATGAAAGGCTTCCCAAAACGAAAATGTCTTATCACATGGTGAACAGGAGGCAAAGATAAAAGAGGAAGGGACCAGTTACCCACTTCCTCCGAGTAAACCCCTCCTCCCAAGGCTTCCACCATCTCCCAATAATGTCCGCAAATTATGACCCACCACGGGATAATCCACCTCTGGGTTCAGAGGAAGAATGCTGCTCACTGACTTGCTAAGTTTACTTTCTTACACAACTCAGGACCACCTGAGTGGGTGGCACTACCCAGGGTGGGCTGGGTGCTCCCACGTCAGTCATTACTCAAGAAAATGCCCCCCACAGGTGTCTATAGGCAATCTGATAGAGACAATTCCTAAATCGGTACTCCCTTCTCCGAGTTGGCCACAGCTTAGGCCAAGTTGGCAAAAAAAAAACCAAACAAACAAAAAAAACTAACCAGCATGTGCCTTATGTTAAATGTTTGCAGACATGAGTTGAAAACTTCTAATAAAAACTTTGCGTTCCTCCAGTGTCTGATAATTGGAAGACAGAAGGAGAGAGAACAGAGGTGGGTGATGGTGGTGCAAACCTTTAATCCCAGCGTTGGGAGGCAGCAGCAGGCAGATCTCTGCAAGATCAAAGCCAGCCTGGTCTACAAAGTGAGTTCAGGACAGCCAGGGCTCTGTTATACAGAGTAACCCTGGAGAAAGGGGGTTGAGGAGAGAGAGAGAGAGAGAGAGAGAGAGAGAGAGAGAGAGAGAGAGAGAGAGAGAGAAGGCCAAGCGCTATTGAACACTGTTGTTTTCATCTCTGAAGTACCTTGCAGATGGCTGACCCGATTGCCAGCCCCCTGCCTTGGGATCAGGTATATCCCTTAGGCTCCTTACCCCAGCATCTGGCTGCTGAGCCGCTCCTTAGAAGCCCTTTCCTAGCCATTGCTACTGTATCCAATGTGCTTCCAGCTGACTGGCTAGCAGTTAAGGCACAAGTGGATTTGTTCGGCTATGCTGTACATTTGCCTCCAGCCACTTCTAAGCTGGTGCAAGTGCCCTGCTGGGACGAAGGAAAGTGTAGCTGCACCGTCTTCAAGTCTTGCCCAAGTCACGTGAGCTTCTGTGACATTTGAGAGGGCAGCGGCTTCCTTCCTCCATCCAGCGCTGCAGTGTCTCAGGGATGCAGTTCTCCCTCCTGCCCGTGAATTTGCAAGTTTGCTCAGAAACTACCAGGTGTTCACTGGGCTCAGCTTTCTCTATGCCATGATGCCAGGCTTGAGACACTGTTCTTTCCCTCTGTTCTGTACATGGTACCATCCAAAGATGGAAACTTTGGCTATCCCAGAACCCTCTGTGTCCACCTTCAACAAGGCCTGGCTCATCCACTCCATTTCTAGAAGTATTGTTCTGTCTGGGCCAAAGACCACACCCACCAGCCAGGCCTCTCTGTAGGAGCCTTCCAGCTACATGCAAAGCCCCTGGGGTGCAGGAATGGTGACAAGCAGCCTCTCTGAGGAAGTCCAGAGTCTGTCTGTCCTGCTGAGCACTGGAAGCAGAAGCAGTGTGACCCACCACATCTGACCCCACAGCCCATTGGGGAGATGGAAGCGGGTACAGACTCCTTTGGAAAATCCCATGTCTGATCTTGAGCCTTGTAGTTCTGGGAATCTTGTGTTGATTGGCTCCCTCTCAACTTATCTGATTCATGTCCAACAGGTTCATAAGAAAATTAATTAAGCAGAATATAATTTGTAAGTCTACAGTCAAATCTATTGCTCCTAAGTGGTTACCAATCATATTTGTGAATCAGCATATTCTCTTTCCTTATGAAACTCAACAGGAAGAATAACTTTGAACCACTTGGTGAGATAAAGTCAGAACAAATGCAGTGCATGATGGGATTGAAGTGTGTTAAGTGTTTGAGCAAGGTGTTCTCATTCTTAGTACAGGAAACGTACCTATGATGGATCAGAACACTGGCAGGGACAGCTCACATAAAGAGCCGTGCCTTCATCTACCAGGGTCAGGGATGGGACATAGGTCTTAGTGCCCTCCCACCTCACGGATCCTTGCATGGAGGCAGCCAGGCTTTGGCGCGTCAATTTTAATCACAATGTCTTTTGGTCTTCTTTGTTAGAGTTCTCCTGCTCCACTCTCAGGATTGTATTCACAGGTCTCTCTCAAGGCAGTTTCACAAGTAGAAAGTCTATTTTGTATACCCTGTGAAGATTCTGCAGTTAGTATACTGGGACCGAGGCCTTTTCTGGACCACACCACCCATTGCCAAAGCTGTCCTTTGCGCTCCTCCGTGAGTCTACTTTCAACCCTCTCAGCTTCCTGTAACTCCTCCCATTCTTTCCTGACCTTTGCCTGACACCGAGAGGGAAACTTCCAACCTGTTTAGTTCTTTGCCTCTCCCAGGAGCTCTGCCTTTCTCATTCGTCTTTGTCCCAGAGGCTAGCATCATTCCTAGGAATCATTACAAATTAAATCAGTAAAACGCCTGTTAGATGCATGGAAAGTTCTGGTCTTTTCGGGTCAATGCATTTGCAGTATTAAAAAGGTTCCACATCATCACTTTCTAATTTGGAGACCCTTGACTGACCACGTGGATCACAGTGTTTTCCATCTCACTGGACATTAAGTTCACCAGACATTAAGACCTTCCCTCTTCCCTCCATGATCCAAAATGATCCCACGAAGTACTTGGTCATTGCTAGGGATGAGCATCCTTCTGCCCATTGGGCAAGTTGTATGCCATTATGCCTCATCTTTTCTCTTTCCTCAGCAAGGTAATAAACCACAAAAGCTTCAGAGCTTTTTTTTTTTTTTTTTTTTTTTTAAATGTTTTTCCTGTTCCATCATGTCAGTGTTTTTGTGATTCAAAACAGAGGAGGAAGCATCTTGCCTGGAAATGACTTTCCGGAGTGGCTGGTGCCTGGTTTGCTTCTATGCTTTGGTGAGTGATTTACTGTCTGTGCCTGATGCTCATACAGAGGAAGTATTTTAACCTTTATTGTGTGGGGGAGGGAGGGGCATGATCTACAGCATGCATGTGGAGGTCAGAGGACAGGTCTCAGGAACCAGTTCTCTTCTTCCACCATTTGGGTTCCAGGAATTGACAACTTGGGGTGTCAAGGTCAGCAGCAAGTGCATCTACCCACTGAGCCATCTCTCCCTGCTCCCCATTTTTTAAACTAAAAAAAAAATGTACATACATATATATATATATATATATATATATATTTTAAAGACAGAAAGAATAAAGATCTTTGTTAAATTGATAACCACCTACATGCCTGGTGTACCCAAGAAGGTCAGATGAGGGTGTCAGATGCCCTGGAACTAGAGTTACAGGTGGTTGTGATCCACCATCTGGGTATTGGGGACCAAATTCTGGTCTTCTCCAAAAGCAGCAAGTGCCCTTAACCACTGAACCACCTCTCCAGCCCCCAGGTTACACATTTTACAAAGCAGTAATGTTAAAAAGATGTTATAAAATACAAAATCCCAGTCGTTCAATTTTACCAATGAAGGCAAAGGAGCCAGAGCTGGGGTGAAAGCTTGCTAGCTCAGATTGGAAGAGAAAGCACCCAGCTGACCTTCCTACTCAGCCACATCTCAGAAGGGAAAAGCCCTTCCTACAATGCTCATGTCCCAGAAGGGAAAAGCCCTTCCTACAATACTCACGTCCCAGAAGGGAAAAGCCCTTCCTCCTTCCCCACACTATCTTACATACTCTTCAACTAAATGTTCCTCCTTTCTGTTTAATCGCTGTCAGCTGGTTGCTTGCTCCCACCTCTTGACCTAGGGCTAACTTTATTTAATCCTGTATACTACAGAAAGCTCTTGGGTTAAAGGTGTGTGCTAGAGCAGAGCCATACCAAACAAACAAACAAACACCCCAGGTTTTTACAGTTCACATTCTCTGGGTTCATAATGGAATCAAATATCCTGCAACAGTTAAATACTGAGCTTCGCAGTTTAGGGACTTATTTTTCTACCACTTAACCCCTGACCCCTTGCTACCATGTGTCTTCGGTGTGTCCACGTTCTCTTCCTTAAAGTTCCAGCAGTCTGAAATACAGAAGTTGAGACTGAAAATGAGTAAGGAAGTAGGAACTGTTATTTTTCTTCTGAAACTTTCAGCTACATACAGCTCTTAGTTGGAAACGGCCCTGACATTCAAGGAGCCTATGACTCCCTACTGAGCCTGAGTGACAGCTGTTGGGGCCAGGCCACCTGCTTGGGGATCTGGGACCCGGGGCCTCTTCCTTGAAGCCTGGGGCACAAATAAATAGCAATAATGAAACAAGAACAGTGTATAGTCACTAGTCCTCTTCTCAGAATGTTTTCTATGCCTCTTCTAATATTCTCATTTATGTCTTGATTCTCCTGTCCTGTCCATCCTGTCCCCACTACCCCCACTTATGTCTTCCTTGGCTAAAATACATAATTGAAATAAGGTCTTGAGGTGATGGTTCTTAAAACAATATTTATTCATCTTTATTTAATATATATGGTAGTTTTCCTGCATGCATGTCTGTGCATCACGTTCATACCTGGTGCCTATAGAGGCTTTGGCCCTGAGGATTAATGGCTGTAAGATGCCAAGTGACTGTTGGGAATTACATTTGGGCCGGCAGGAAGATTAACCAGTGCTCTTAACAATTGAGCCATCTGGCTAGCCCCGTGTTGGTAAATATTTTTAGGTATAATTTGCTAATCTCATTTTTGTTGTTTATTTAGCTATTTATTTAATTAGTTTCTATGAGTTTTTTGGTTTGTTGGATGGGGGGTGGGTGTCTTTTGTTTGTTTGTTTGTTTGTTTGAGGTTTGGGTTTTGGTTTTTCAAGACAGGTTTCTCTGCAACAGAGCCCTGGCTGTCCCAGACTCCCTTTATAGACCAGGCTGTCCTTGAACACACAGAAATCTACCTGCCTCTGCCTCCTGAGTGCTGGGATTGAAGGTGTGTGCTGCCATGCCTGCCTATTTTTGCGTTGTTTTGTTTTAAGACAATGGTCTCACTAGGAAGTCCTAGTTGTCCTGACACTCACTACACAGACCAAGCTGGCCTCATACTCAGAGATCTGTCTGTCTCTGCCTCTGCCTCCCAAATGATGACATTAAAGATGCACACTACTACTGCCCAGCTTCATTTTTTTATTTTTAAAAGCAGAGAATTTGAGCATCTTAAGTCGCTTATCCCCCTGCCCACATTGGCGTGTCAACTAACATTCTCTTATGCTGGTCTTGCTCCGGTGACCATACTGTTGAGAAGTCCTGGGTACATTTTCCCTGCCATCTATAGAAGACACTCTCTCACAGCAAGCATCCTGGGCTGCTGGCTTTTATAATCATTCTGCCCTCTCTTCTGAGATCTTTTTCATGAGCCTGTTATCTCTTGATGCTGGGCAGTAATAATGAGGCACAGCTCCAAGTCACACGATTACAAAGGTAAGCAATGGATACTCCACCGGGTGCAGTGATACCAAGCTAGATACTTGGCTGGTGGGCGTATCAAACTACTGCACCCTGTGGTAGTGGCAACTTCTTTTGAGAGCATCAACCTAAAGACCAAACTGAGAGCTACAAAACACCAGTGCTGCTGATTCCCTGGTGAGAGGGATCCACATCGTGTGGGGCATAGGTGGGTCTGACCCCTGGCCATCCAGCTAATCCCATAAACTCTTAGTTGGGGCTTGAGGCTAGCTTACCCTCAAATCTGATGTGTGATAGGAAGAATTTGTGGGATGCTTAAATATCCTGGGCTGCATCACAGGAAGAGGCATAAGGCACGGGACTGTATATGTGCCTAATGAAGCACGCCTAGTGACTTTCACAGCCCTGGGTTTTGCACTGTGTCAGGTGGCTCTGGAATGTGTTTCCCAAAATTCCTTTTTCCTGTATGTTTCTATCGAGACAGCCCAATGTGTCATGGTGGTGGTTGGGTAGCGGGGTGGTCCTTGGGAGATCTGAAGGGTAGAAGCAAAGCTCAGGAGTTGGGAGCTCATTTCATTGACTTGAGACAGCAGCCGGCCTCCAGCCACTCCCTTTCCCCAGCATGCTCCTCCAGTTCTGCTAAGTGTATGTTTGGATCCACAAGAAAGACTTCTTCAGGACTCCATGCTGCCAGCGTGAGAGAGCTAGCACGCCTTCCAGTCCGTCTTCATGGATTCCTTTTTGTTCTTGCCTTTTCAGGGTTGCATCCATTTCCCCTCTTACTTATTCACTCTGAGAACGTCAGGCTTCAGGTTCCTCAAGTAGCTGCTATGATGTGGTTGCACTATTACTGAGCCACAGTCCAAGTGAGGAAAACCAGATGGGCACTCTCTCTTTCGCTTTGGTTTCCTCCATCAGGTCTCATAATAATGACCAGTTTCCTTAGCATCACTCATGGGTGATCATTTAGTTTTATTGACTTGGGGCTCTGTGTGTGTGTGCGTGCGTGCGTGCGTGCGTACGTGCGTGCGTGTGTGTGTGTGTGCGTGCGTGCATGTGTGCGTGCGTGTTTAGGAACCCATGCGTTGTATTTTATCTGACAGGTCTGTATTTCGTCAGAGAGGCTGTTGTCACTTTTATTGTTATATCAGGGTTGGGTTCACATTGTCCCACACTGACTGATGGAGGCCACTCAAGTAGGCTCCTGAATGTTCTTGATACACTCTTTGGTTCAACAGAAGGCTCCAAGCTTCTTTTGAACATTTCTTGTCCCAGACTTGAGCTAGCATTTCTCGAAGGAGGCCTGCCTCTTTTTAGTTGAAAAATTCTATATACACTGAATATTAGGTAGAGGAATGCTCATTATTTTGGAGCTATCCATGGCTTTTAGGGCTTCATAGTGAATAGAAGAAAAAAGCTTTGTTCGTGTGTGTGTGTGTGTGTGTGTGTGTGTGTGTGTGTGTGTGTGTGTGTGTGTGTCTGTATGTGCCTGTGTATGTGTGTTCCTGTGTGTGTATATGTGTGTGCCTGTGTGTGTGTGTGTACAAATGGACACCTTGTACAAATATAAACTTGAGTGTTGTGCTCACGTACCATCCACCTCGATAAGATCTCTTCTTTGGCTTCAAGTTGCCAGTTCGGCTAAGCCAGCTGGTCAGAGATGCCTCCCAGCACTGGAATGTCAAATGCATGCTACCCCCTCAGCTTCTTTACATACGTGGATTCTAGGGACCCAACTCAGGTCCTTAAGCTTGCAGAATCAGAACTTCACTAGCTGAGCTCTCTCCAACTCTTAGCTAGTTTTTCCCCCTTGAGGTACGGGCACTCTACCCTAGGCTGGCCACACCTTTGCAATCCTCCTGCCTCAGCTTCCTGTGTGCTGAGATTGTTACAGTTGCATACCACTATACTCAAGTAGCATGTTTATTTGGAGAGAAAATATGATATTAATTTGTATTAATTTTTCCTATCATAGTTAAGATTATAGAATTTTCCATTTGACTCTTTCAGTTTTATATGTTTAGCTCTCTTATTCTGCTTAAAGATTCAAGTCCTTAATATAGTACCAAAAATATTTATTTGAGATATTTATGCACTTGTACAATTCTTTCAAAATAAAACTTACATATGTACCTAGTAATATGTTATAGTATTAATACAGTGTAAGTGTCTTAGTTAGAATTACTTACTGTTGCTGTAATGAAACGCCGTGACCAAAAGGACCTATGGAGGAAAGGTTTTATCTCACTCACAATTCCATGTAAGAGTTCAGCGTCAAAAGCAGTGAGGGCAGGAACTCAAGCAGGTAGGAGCTGATGCAGAGCCCATGGAGGGGTGCTGCTTACTGGCTTGCTCCTCATGGCTCACTCAGCCTGCTTTCATTATAGAACCCAGGATCGCCAGCGCAGGGATGGAACACACAATGGGCTGGGCCCTTCCCCATCAATCACTAATTAAGAAAATGCCCTACAGGCTTGCCTACAACATGGTGGTTTTGTTTACTTAGTTTTTGCTTTGTTTTTTGAAACAAGGTTTCTCTGTGTAGCTCTGGCTGTCCATGAACTTACTGTGTAGACCAGGCTGGCCTGGAACTCACAGAGATCTGCCTGCTTCTCCCACCCAAGATCTGGGATTTAAGGCATGCACCACCATCACCTAGCTACAACATGATCTTATAGAAGCTTTTTCTTAATCGGGGATCCCATCTCTCTGATGACTCTAGCTTGCATCAACTTGATATAAAGCTATCCAGTAAGTACATAGGATTTACTACATAGAGAAATATTTTTACTTACTAGCTTTAGGATAGTAATAGTAATATTTTAATTATTGAAAAAAATAAGATTTCTTTACAATTATTTTTATCCTCTGGATAGACACTTCTAGATTACACAACCATAATACTCTATTTTAAAGTACTTGACTTGTCATGATAGCCACTATGGGGGGGAAAAAGACAAATATTGGTGAGAGGAGAACTTGCAGATACTGGTGAAAATGCAAATAACACTGTCAGTCAGGAACATAGCTGTGACAGGCCTGAAGAATAAAATAGAACTGGCCTTTAACCCAACAACGCCACTTTGGGGAATTCATCCAGAAAAATTCAAACTCAGAACTGTGAAAAGACATTAGCACACTTATGTTGATGGAAGGACTATTTACAATAATCAAGATACAAAACAAACAAGCAAAAAAAAAAAACCTGAGTGCCCATCAACAGTTAAATGCACAAAGAAGATGCTGCGCACACACACATACACACACACACACACACACACACACACACACACACACACACACACACTGGAATGCTAGTCAGCCTTAATAAAGAAGACAATCCTACAGAGAGAGCAGGGTGGCGAGAGTCCTCTACAGTTACATAAAGTGCCTAAAATAATCAAGTTCATACAATTAAATGATAGAATGCCAGCTGCCGGGGGCTGAAGGAGAAAGAACACAGAGTCATCAGTAGATGAACTTAGCAGGAAAGTCTAACAAGATGAGTAAGATCAGGGGAGCTGCAGAACAACGCCCACCTACGACCAACAGTCACCAATGTTCATCAAAAATATATCAAAATCATAGACTTCATGTCAACTACAATAAAAGTCAGGAAAAATCAAACCCATTTGTTTAAGCCATCAACTTGATGTGTGTTTAGATTAGTTCATTTGGGACTAGAGAGATGGCTCAGAGGTTAAGAGCACCTAGCTCATGTTGCTTGCGCAGAGGACTTGTGTTTGGTTCTCAGCACACACATCAGGTGGCTCCCGACCACCTATGATGTCAACATCGAAGGCCTCTGCAGGGACCTGTACTCACATGCCTGTACTCCCACACCTCAATACACATAATTAAAATTAAATAATTTTAAAAATCTAAAAAGATTAATAGAAAGCTATTTGTTTTGCCTTTGCAGTTTAAGGTTTAACTTTTCTTTTTATTTTGATTTATTTTATAATTCCGTTAAACGGCAACATGGTTCCGAATGCAAATATATGAAACTGGGCTCTATAGAGCTTTAAAATATGTCCACAGATTCCTTAACACACCTTTAAAAAGTGGAGCCAATTGCTTCACCTTAGGTGTGAGTGAGGCTCAGTGTTGTTTCTAACAAATAAGGTAAGATGCAGTAAGGAAGCCTTCTGACAGGAGCCTGCAAGGCGCTGTGGCTCTCTCAGTCCTTGGCTGCTTGCTGGAGAAAAAGGCAACTGCGGGTGAATGACAATGCTCAAGTCACCGTGTGCAGAGAAAGGACAGGTGGTGAGAAAACACAGCCTCCTACCAAAAACCATAGTAGGGGTGGCGGAGAGATGTCTCAGCAGCTCAGAGCTCTTGTTTGTTATTCTTGCTCAGGACCTGGGTTCAGGTCCCAGCACCCACATATCAGCTCACAGCCATCCATCACCCCAATTCCAAGGCATCTGATACACTCCTCTGACCTCTGCAGGCACCGGGTACATATTTGGTTCACATATGTACATACATACATACATACATACATACATACATACATACATACATACATACGTACGTACCATTCATATACGTAAAATACAAATAAATCTAAAGCACAATTAAAAACATATGAGGTGAATTTTCTGGGCCCCAGTGAAATCTTTAAGTGACTAGAATTCTAGACAATAACTTGCCCACAATCTCATAACAAGATTCTAAGTTCAAACCACCCAGCCGAGCTGCTCCTAACTCCTGGCTGTCAGAGCTACTACATAATATGGCTCCGATTCCAGGCTGCGATGCTTTTGGAGTAACCTGTTAAGGGGCCACAGATAACTAACATAGTCACATCCGGGTAAGTTTAGCTTCCATTCTTGTGTCTTCCATCACCATAAAGTTAACCCAATTTTTTTTGGTTAGGTCTTCCTCCTGCTACGTTTAACTTTAAGCATAAACAAATAAGAGGCAGTTGGTAGAGTTCTTGCTTCAAATACGAAAAGCCCTGGGCTCGACCATCAGCACCAGGTAAGCCAGCTGTGGCTGTTGGTGCCTGTAATCCTAGCACTCTGGGAAAGCAAGGGGGTTGGGAGTTCAAGGGCATCCTCAGCTACATAAAGACTGTGAGGTCAGCCTCACAGGCTACAGGAGACACTGTCTTTAAAAATAAAGTGATGCCAGGTAGTGGTGGCACATGCCTTTAATCTCAGCAACTGGAAGGCAAAGGCAGGCAGAGCTTTATGAGTTCAAGGCCACACTGGTTTACAGACTGAGCTCCAGGGCAGCTAAAGCTACACAGAGAAACTCTGTCTAAAAAAAAAAATAATAATAAAAACAAAAAACAAAACAAAATACCCCCAATAGTAATAATAATAATAGTAAATGCATATATACAAATAAAGATATGAAATATTTCTCTCATCTACTTAGCCCATCAATTAAAACATTCATTGGAAATGATTCCAAAGCAAAGTGTTTATTTTTCACTCTTTTTAGGTTACTTGCTATTTAGTTTTATAGATAACCAACTGATTAGTCAACAAACACACTATTGGCAAGCTGCGGCCAATCTTTAGCAAATGGTAGCACAATGAGCGAGCCTTTGCAGACTTTTACTGGTACTCTCTTTTGATACTCCTTTTGGAGTGTGTTTCCCTGCATTGCTTGGGCTGTCACACAGCTCTCTGGTCTTCCCTCTCCTGGTGCCGACCACTCCATCAGGTCAGTCCTTACGCTATCAGGTACCATTCTGGGTTTCCCTGTGCATCGGTTTTGTGCTTAGGAGATGGTGCTGTGGCAGCCTGTTTAAAGCAGCTAAAACTCTGACCTGCTGCTCTTAGGATATTGTGTTTAATGATGAGCTTGTGGGATTAAAGAGCTAACCTCGAAAGGGAGTGGGTGGCAAACGGCAGGGATTACAGGAGACCTGAACTGGAAAATCATTCTCAGTAGGAGTCAAACATGACGCAAAGCTTCCCGCTAGTGATAAGGAGTCTCAAACATAACCTTCCCATCTCTAGCGGGATGACAAGGAAGGTGATGTTGATGCCAATCAAGACTTAAGACATGAAATCAAGAGTCATCAGGTTAGAGCAAGAACCCATAGTTGAGATAACCAGCACAATAGGCCTCAAACTCCTTGCCAGACACAGTGGTTGGAAGTGAGGCCTCACAGAGTGAGGTTGCATTGATGTAGGGCTGCAGCAGGCTTGTTTTATCTGGTGCCGATGCCAGACAACACTGACGAGCACCAGGTAACCGGAAAGCCTCACTCAGCACAGCCATGATTTCTGACTGGGTTTCATCACCGTTACATTCCTTTCCGTGTCTTACCCCCCCCCCCTTATTCGACTTAAATATCCATGCATACGAACCATTAACTGTGCAATCGACAAGATCCTTTAAAAGTTGCATATAGGCCTGGAGACTTGCCTCTGCCGTTAAGAGTACTTATTTATTGCTCTTGCAGAGGACCCGCTTTGATTTCCAGCACCCACATAGTAGCTCACAACTATTTTTAACTCCAGTCTCAGAGGATTTGATAGCCTTTTCCTACCTGGGCAGGCACATACATGGTGCCCAAACATGCAGGAAAACCACTCATGTACAAAATAATAAATTTAAAAACATTTCAAAAAGAGTTGCAGGTGAAGCTACTTTTAAAATAGATTTATGTTTAAGTGTGTGTGTGTGTGTGTGTGTGTGTGTGTGTGTGTGTGTGTGTGTGTAGATGGCCGCAGACACTAGAGATAGCAGATAACCCTGAAGCTGGAGTTACAGGTAGCAGCCCAACATGGGCGCTGGGAACTGAACCCTGGTCCTTTGTAAGAACAGTATATGCTCATAACCACTGAGCCACCTGTCTAGTTCCTGAATCTTCTTTTTTGTTATTGATAAAATACTCTTATGCACACAATGTGCAAGTCATCCAGAGTGTGATGCACAGCCACAATAGACATGGCTTGTGCAGTTTTGAAAAACAGATCACTTCACCAGCGAAGCTGAGTACAAATATAAAAACAAGCACCCTCCCCACCCCCGAGGCCTTTGTCGAAGTTCACTTCACTAGGCCCCTGAATGAAACCCAGAGTCTGGAAGAGTGACATGAAGGCTGGAGGGTTTGATTGTGGTAAGTGGAGAAAAGTCAGGTGCATTTTTAGGAAGCAGCGTGGTGTGAGGTAAAGTGAGAGAGGGGTATGTCCCATGCTTATTTCAGCTGTAGTGAGAAGTGGGCTTGGAAGAGCTTACCCCATCTAACCTGGGGTGGTTTCGGCTGGACGGAAAGATGGTGAAACATGAAAGAAGAAGAAGAAGAATTGGCAGCAGTAGGACGGAGTAGGGGAAGGGTTGGAGGCAGGCAAGCTGATTCAGTATCTGTAAATAGAATCATATTTTCACACTTAAGATTGGGAGCCGGTGACAGCTGATCATTTCAAAGCAGTTGCATCTCCATTTCCAATTAAATTTTAATACTACTCCAGCCCCAAGTGTCCATCACCACTCAACTTCATTGGCTACATATAAACACTGACATACAGTCGGGCCTTCTGTTCTCGTTAGTGCTTCAGAAAAGTGAGAACATCCTTGTAAGAGAGCTAGTGGCTGGGTAATTGGTCTCTGGTAAATTCTAGTCTTACATTCTGGGACTGATAGAACTGGGGCACGCCTGGCTTTTTTTTTTTCCACATCCATAAAATATATCCAGACCCATGAAAACAGACAAAAATGGGAGCTGCAGTGAACCTCTGCGATTTGAGAGAGTTCAAAAGATAATGCCAAAAAGAGTTTGCTTGTGCCCTGGGTCTCTATTTATCTTCTTTTTGTTGTTGCTTTGTTTCAGGAATGTGGGAATGATAGACAAGTGGATGGGGGGGTAATGCCTGATGGGAGAAAGCACTGCACAGTTTTCATTAGTATCTGCCATTTGTAGAGGAGAAATGACCTTTAATGGGCTGATTAGGTGTGGGAGATGGGAGAGGAGGAGACGACCTGGAGTTTCACAACGTGTTGGACCACAAGGATGAGACAAAGAATGTACAAGGCTCTGATGGAAGATTAAGATTCCCTTAGCAAGGTCTGGTTGTGCAGACACATTTCAATGAAACTGTCTCAGTTACTTTTCTATTGCTGTGATAAGACACCATTACCAAAGCAACTTACAGAAGAAAGAGTTTAACTTGGCAGGTGAGGTGCTGAGGGGTTGCAGAGCATTAGAATCCATGACTGCCATGTCAGGGAGCAAGCATGGCAGTAGGCAGGCAGGCATGTCACTGAAGCAGTCACTACCTATGAATGTACATCTTGGTCCACAAGCAAGACGCAGAGGGATGACAGCGAATGGCTTGCTCCGCCAGTTCCCAGTGACACACCTCCTCCAATATAGCCACGCCTCCTAATCCTTCCCAAACAGTTCCACCAACTAAGCCCCAAGTATTGAAACATATGAACCTATAGGGGCCATCCTCATCTAAACAACCACATTCTCTATCTCTAGAATTGAGTCGTTCTTTTCAGTGCAAGAAGAGAGTGATACTTTTATTGTGGAGATTCACCCCACCTTTACAAGGGGACATTTATGCTCTGCTCCAAGATGAAAAAAAGATGGGTGAGAATTATTCCTGCACTTGTTGATTCTTGATTGCCTTCCTCTCAAAATAATCCATGTATCAAAGTAGCTTATTTTGGCATGATACATCTTGATCCCCTTTGAAAATGAACACACATCAAATGGCTTTTTAATTATTTTATTTATCTATTTATTTTTGATATAGGATCTCACTATTAGCCCCTGGCTGGCCTGGAACTTACCATGTAGATTTTTGTTTTCTCTTTTATGCGTCCTCCCTCATATGACACAGTAGGTTCTTGGGGGCTTTCTTTCATAAAAAAAAAAAAAAATCCTAGTTTCATTCATGCAGGCTCCATTGTTATCTCCTAAATAATTTCCCAGCCCCCCATCTCTACATAGTGCCTTACAGAAAATTAGACTGCAACAGGTGAATTGTAGGACACAAAGAATCTACAGCAATGGCTGTTGCAAGTGTCACATGGCTAATAACACAGTAGTCTGCAGAAACAGTCACAACAACAAAATAGAACGCCTGGGGCCTAAATTTCCTTTATAGAACTTTGTATATAATATTATTTACTATAATGGTATTTTAAAGTGTTTTAACTGATTGTGTAGTCATTTATGTATATCTGTGTGAGCTAGGCAAGTTATTTAACCTCAGTGAGTCTAATGTCCTTCTGCATTTTGCCCTTATTGTTAAGTAGCATAGGGTTTGCTGGAGTTCCTTGCTGGGATATACTGCTGGAGCAGTTGCTTTTGAACTGGCCCTCAGCAGTCCCTCCCCCTCCCCCTTTTTTTTCATGCCTTCACTAGAGTCTCACCACTCAGATGGAGGACAGGCTAATAACTCACGAGTTACAAATAAAAGTCATGTGATACCCATGTATTAGATTATTAAAAAAAAAAAAAGACTGTGTCGTCCTTCCCGGATGCTTTCTCTGTCCCTTAGTTTACTCGGGGAGAAGGCAGCTGACCAGAATGTGGAAGTGGAATAATATGGTAATATGATCTGTTGCCAACTTGACATGCCTGACAAGAGGAAGCCTCATGAAAACTTACCTCCATCTGCTTGGCCATGGTCACGTTTGTGGGGTGTTTTCTTCATTGCTAATTGATGGAGAAATGCCCAGCCACTGTGGGCGGTGCCATCCCTAGGCAGATGGGCTACATAAGAAAGGTAGCTGAAAATAAGCCAAGAGCAAGTCAGTAAGGGGCATTCCTCTGCAGTTGCTGCAGTTCCTGCCTTGGCATCCATAGATAATAGGCTGCACCACGTAAGATGAGATAAATACTTCCCTCCCAGTGTTTGTTGTTCTAGGTTATGATAAACACAATCACAGCAATATAAAGAAAGTGCAGAGCATGCATCAGCTGTGTATTTTCCTTGCCAACCTGACAAAGTAAACCTCAGGAACCGTTTGCAAACTCTATCCTCTAACTAACTGTACAGATAACACCAGGGACCAAACACATGGGCATTCATGTGGTGGGGGCAGGTACAGTTCTTTGAGGAAAGCAAGAAAGCAAACACACCACTCTCAGGGAAAACCCTGGCCTCTGAGAAGTCTTAGATGATATACTGACTTTCGCCACAGAGACGAGTGGTTCTAAATGTACTGAACTAGAGTGCTGCTGCTGTTGTCCAGGGCTTCTCAAAAAAAATCCTGTCACTACTGTCCAACCTGCTATCCTGATGAACAAGGGAAGTGAACACTGCCCGGGGTAGTGGGACTTGACATGGGTGCTAATCTCAGAGTTCCCTCCCAGCACACACAGCTGTCAGAAGGCTACTGTCTGCACCTTGCTCTGATTAAAAAAGGAAGACTGAAATTATCGCACAGTTCCCAGCTTCATCATTTTCTCCCACACACAACTGTCAGGGAGCGTAATAACCTTGCAATGATCAGAGTGTTTTCACCTGCAAGAACGGCTCCAGTCTGTCTCCAGTGCCCTAGGCATGGTCATTATGGAGAAGGAGAGAGAGAGAGAGAGAGAGAGAGAGAGAGAGAGAGAGAGAGAGAGAGAGAGAGAGAGAGAGAGAAAGGCCAGAATTCAGCCCCTACCATTTCCCAGCTCTCAGAAAACTGGCCAGTTTGTAGATTTAAAAAAAACATAAATGGAGTGTGACTATGTAGGTGGCTTTTGCAGACCCATTATCCACAACCACTTGTCAAGGCTGTCCTGTTTTATGCATTTATTAAAAAGAGGAAGAGGAGGAGGATCTGGGAGAAGGAGGATAGTGATAGGATATTTTGCCTTTTTCTCTCCTTTAAGCTTGTGTCTGAGAATTTGCCACAGGGGGGAAAAAAAGTTGCAACTGAAGTAAAATATGGCCCAAAGCCTTTAGCAAAAGTTTCCAGCCTGGGACCCAGATATACCTCAGCTGGGTGGAGTACTTGCCTGCCATGTGTAATGCATTGAGCTCAATGTGTACACAGCACCAACCGTGTACCAGGTACAGTTGCTCACATCGCTAACCCCAGCACCCCACAGGTTGAAGTAATAAGTTCCGAGCCATCTTAGGATTCTTGAGAGTCTGTCTTAAGACCACATTTTAACGTGAAGACTATGAAGAAGCTGGATCAGGGCATAAGGCTAGACCGTGCCTGGGGGCCTAGACATGTGGCTATAGCATGACCCACATATATGGCTGGAGAAGTGGAGGTCAGGTCGCCAGAACTTACATAGAAGCTGGAGGGGTGTGGCATCTGCCTGGAATCCCAGCTCCCCAACTAGCCAGGACTAGTAAGCTTCTGTGAGAGATCCCACCTGAGTAAATACAGCATGGGTCAAGGAAGACGCTGATGCTAACGTTAGGCCCCACCCTTATGTGCACATGCACACACATGTGAGCATGCATACACATATGCACACACACACACACACACACACACACACACACACACACCATTATGAAAAGAAAAGCAATGTACAACTGGACACCAACTAGAGTCCCCTGAGAAGAGACCTCAAATGAAGAAACGCTCCCATCAGATTGGCCTGTAGGCACCTATGTGGCATTTTCTTAGATTGTTGAAGATATGAGAGGGCCCAAGCCAGTGTGGGTGATGGCACCCCTGGGCAGGCAGTCCTGGGAGGTATAAAGGACACGAACCAAAGTGTGTCCGCCAGTAACTCTGCTGTCTCTGCTTCAGTCTGTGCCTTCAGTTCCTGCTTTGGCTTCCCTCAGCCATGGACTGCGATCTGGAAGAATAAAGCAAACAAACCCTTTATTTCCCAAGCTGCCTTTGGGCAGTGTTTTATCACAGCAACACAAACAAAACTAGGAAACAGACTTTTGTTTTGTCTGGGGTACTTGTTTCTTGTCCCCAGACTGTCCAGGGATTTGTCCAAATTTACTGAGCCCACAGCTATCTGATCTTTAACTGTCCCTGTTGGGTCATGTATTTGTAACCTCACGCCCATTGCCTTGTTAGTGCAGAAAAATCTGTTTCCTGTGTAGGACCGCCAGCCACAGGTGTCAACGGATGGGATTAAGAAGAGGCAGACAAATTCAGAAGTGCAGTGTGTTGGTGTCTTACAGACAGAAGTGTCACTTGGAACAGTCCTGCACCTCACAGCAGGAGGAAGATGTTTGTAAGATGGATCAGAATGTACCTATTAATCTGTCAGATGTCAGTTAAGAAACAGTTTGGGCATGATGCAAAACTGCTAGGCTGACAATCTTAACAATGTTGTTTATCTTGTAGGTCTTGGAATGTAAAAATGCCCCTTACACTCAAGATGGTAGTAGCCAAATCAAGCTAGAGCCCTAAAATTGCACAGCACTTTAGGACAGGGTGTGTGTGTGTGTGTGTGTGTGTGTGTGTGTGTGTGTGTGTGTGTGTGTGTACATGCATGTACTAGAGATGAAATCAGAAGTATTATCTATTCAAGGAAAAAAATCAACCTCTGGCCCCAACCCTAGGGCAGGTTCTGTAGGAAATGGATTCTGAAAAGGGGAGATTTGAATTCTGGGGTTTAATTGAGACCATTCTTAGAAACACCTTTGGGAAAGGAAAAAGAATAATAGATCTGGGCATAGGAGAAGCCCAGCTGCCACACAGTTACACTGGAAGCTAAAGGGGACTTTGGAGTTGGGAGGGCCCTGCAGAGCTATCCTATGTTGGGATGAGGGGCTTGGGCATCTGTGGCACGCTACAGACCTTATCATATCACTGTATGTTGGCAGGTCCCAAGGACATTCCAGAGAGAGAATGTGAGGCCAACATTATAGATAATAAGCACCCTGGTCTGCATGGGAAGGAGCTGGGTAGCTGTTGTAACTCAGTCCTAGGAGATACATTTTTCTTCTTATCAAAACAATACAAACTGATGAAGGCCAGCATCTGGCATGTTGGTTCCTGGCTGGTACCCTAGTGACTACAGAAGTACTCAGTGCACACATAACAGCTGCTCGCTGTACCATCGCTGCATAATATTGAATTCATTACACTGTTCATTCTATATATTTGTTTTTTAACACATAGATGAAAATATTCATGTGACATGTGTTCTCCACAAATATTTAAACAAATACCTCCTAAGATCTTCATCACCCTCAAGAAGTTTACATTGTGTAAGCTAATTCTCCATCACTGTGACAAATTACCAGAGAAGGAAATATTTATTCACTGGGGCTGACAGTTTCAGAAGCTTCATGGTAAGGTGGCGTGACTCTTTGGGCCTGTGGTGAAGCAGAATTTCACTGCAGAGAGAGTGCAGCGGGCAAAAAAGATACTTACCTCAAGCTGGTGAGGAAGCCAAAAATAGAGAGTGGAAGAGGCCAAAGTCCCAGCATTTCCTCAACCACACACTCCTGTGACTTAATCCCCTCCCCTCTCTCTTTGTCTCTCTGTCTCTGTCTCTATCTCTGTCTCTGTATCTTTCTCTGCCTCTGTCTTTCTCTCTCTTTGTCTCTTTCTCTGTCTGTCCCTCCCTCCCTTTCTCCTCCCTCTTTCTACTGCCTCACACCAGCTTCACAAGCTAGTAAGCAAGCCTTTAAGATCCAAACTGCAGCACATTTTCTAACATTTATTTTTCAGTGAAATTTATTAGTGAATGCTAAACCATGCACATGAAGGTCACAGGACAATTTGTGAGTTGTCCTCAGTTGTCTCCTTCTACCATGTGGGTTTCAATGGGCAGGAACACAGTGTCCTTATATCCTGAGCCATCTTATGAGCCCCAGCACACAATTCAAAGGAATGCTATACAGGCAGCAATGTGTTCTCTTGGACTGCACCAGTAAGCAAATTATATGTAACTTGTCCCATTATCAAGCTCAACATTACCAATAATTAGGTATTTTTGTGATCATTACAAACTACCTTTGGAAATAAAAGTACTTCACAAGGTTGGTAAACAATGGCTAAGGTTTCGGTGATTAGAAATTCTATTTATTTTGGGCCATAATGATATTATGTACCATGGAATGGTCTTGATATAGTCCAACTCTGGCTTAGAAATACCTCAATAAACCAGACAAGCTTTAATATTAGGTGGCACCATGGATAAGAGCATTATCTGTACAAGCATGAGGACCCAAGTTCAAATCCCCAGCACTCATGTGAAAAGCCAGCCACAGCTGTGCTCATTCATAACCCCAGCACTGGAGGCTGATGGGCAGATCCCAAGAGTTCGCTGGCTCAGCAAATGGGCGAGCTTCAGATTCAGTGGCAGATCCTATCTCAAGGCAGTAAGACAGAGAGACCGAGCAACAGGAGGACAGCTGAGATCCTGCTCTGTCCTGAGTAGGCACAGACGAGCACACTTGCACACTGATGTGTGCAGCACACACAATTAGGCAGGCATTAATAAGTTTAAGAGAATCTATTCTTATCGGATGTTATGAAAAAACTGACAAAACTGCATTTTGATGTGATTTTCAGTATCCCTTTTCCTCCTTATGCTTATGAACACACAAGCAAGTACACTAATACACACTCACATACATATCACATACACATCACAACACACACACACACACACACACACACACACACACACACACACACCCCATCTCCTCTTTCCCCTTCCCAGGTGGCTTCTCAAAACTTCAGGGGTCAGCTCTTCCCTTTACCAAGATGCTTTACTGCAATCATTTTAACTACAGAGGAACGGACATTTAGACATGAGTATCTACCAAGACTTAATGACTCCAAAGACTTTTATTTACTAAGCTGGTGGTGAGAAACAGAAGCTAGTGTACTTTGAAGTCTAACCAGAATTGGACTTTAGCAAAAATGAGATACTGAAAGAATTCCCTGTGTATGTCTTGGGTGCCTACTGAATTAGGCAAGATGGTTGTCATTTCCTGTGTCCTTTGCCACACTGGAAAGGGGCAGCAAGTATAAGGAGTTTGAGAGGACATGGAGGCTTGCTTGAGGCACACAGTCCTTTGAGGGAAAAGGTCCCTGTGTATGGTGGATGCAACTCTGTTGGCATGTAGGTGAGAAGGAGACAGATGGGTACTCTGGCATAGGTCTTCTTTTCTGATTTAAGTCATGTGTTGTTTTTTTCAATAATGAAGCTAACTATGGTGTTTCAGACAACCCAGACATTCACACTGCCGAAGGCACATCTGAAGGCCCACCAGCCAAGCTCCTCAACTCTCAAGAGCCCGGAGGCCAGGGCTTTAAAGTGACCTGTTTCTTACACTTTCTGACCTCCATCCTCCAATCTCTCTACATACAGATAACACACACACACACACACACACACACACACACACACATCCATTTTAAATGGCTTATACTACCTCCACGAAGAGTTTTAACTATGGGCAACTGATTTATGAAGTAGTATGAAAATGTACAAGGATTTTTTTTCTACATGGTTTAATTGTGTTTTAAAATACTTTATTGCTACCTAATTGAATTTTAAATATGTGTGTGAGGTATTAATATTTATAGCTAAAACCTGAAACTTTTCTCCAAGGCTTGTGAACAGCCATTTCCAAAGGTGCCAATGAATGTTGTTTTATCTATTTGGTTTCCTTGGATCTTTTTATTCGTTTATTTATGTGTGTGGGTGTTCTGCATGACATGACACACAGGTGTAGGTCAAAGGACAACTTGCATGAACCGGTTCTCTCTTTCTGCCATGTGGGTTCCAGGGATCAAACTCAGTTGGTTCGGTTTGTCAGTAGCACCTTTACCCACTGAACCATCTGACTAGCATAATTTTCTTAGCTCTTTATGTCATTAATAATTATGTGCAGCCCGATGCAGTGGCAAACACCTTCAATGCCAGGACTTGGGAGGCCAAAAGAGGCAGGCGAATCTCTGAGTTCAAGGCCAGCCTGGTCTACAAAGTGAGATCCAGGACAGCCAAGGCTACACAGAGAAGTCCTGTCTCAGAAAAGAGACAGAGCTGTATTGAGGTGTGTGTGTGTGTGTGTGTGTGTGTGTGTGTGTGTGTGTGTGTGTGTATTTGTATAAGAGTTAAAGTGTCCTTTAAATCCAGAGATATTGGATACCCTGGAGAGGTAGTAGCATTGTGAGCCCTCTGATGTGGGTGTTGGGAACTGACCTCCAGTCCTCTGGAGGAGTACCAAGTGCTCTCAACCACTGAGCTGCCACTCCAGCCCATCCTTAGTTAACTCGCTTCTGTTTTTATTCTGTGTTCAGCCTCAAGTGTTTTCCATTTGACTCCTACCGTAGGAAGATGAGCATTTGCTTCCTGGCACCCCTGGCAACGGTGCATATACATTTCCACACCTCTTCTCTCTCTGGTCGGTAGTTAAACAGAACACAGACTGCAGCATCATGCTTGCACTGCAAAGGCTCCGATAACTGTTCTTGTAGCTCCGATTCCATCCTTCCCTTGTGCAATGCTCTATTATCCTCAGGGATGTTCTTCGTTCTTCCTTTGTGTGGTTTCTGACTTCCTTTCACTAATTCATCCCTGAGCACTGAGCCAGCAGGATAGAACAATTTCCCATCCCCAAGCCCTTGTAGTGTGTGTGTGTGTGTGTGTGTGTGTGTGTGTGTGTGTGTGTGTGTGTGGTATGTATGTGTTTGTTTGTACTAGTGTACTTGCTTGTATGTTCACATATGGAGTCCAGAGGAGGATGCCCAGTGTCTCTACGTTACTCTCCACCTTATATTTTAAGCAGGGTCACTCTCTAAACCTAAAGCCTATCTTTTTTATGAGACTGGCCAGTAACCTCCAAGGATCATCTTATCTTTGCCTCCCAGTACTAGAATTGCAGGCAAACGATAGCCCTGCTTTCATTTTTTATGTGGGTACTGGGGATTCGAACTCAGATCTTCTTGCTTTCAGAGCAAGCATTCTTACCCACTGAGCCATCTCACCAGCCTCTAAATCTCTTTTCATGGCACGTGCTTACAATGGAACACCAGCTGTGTAAATTAACCTCCGTTCCTGGAACTGCCATCTTTGCCCCTAAGCTCGGTGGGAACTCGCCTCGTTTGTTTTTAGTAGTGTAGCCGAGTTTGTTTAGTCCTTTTCCTAGTTGTGGACACTTGGATTCTTTCCAGTCCTTTGTTGCTAAGAGAACACTACAACGACTACACTGGGCAACCCGACAGCGAGTGCCTCGGAGAACAGTGGGGGGGGGGGGTGTTGTGAAGGACGGGTCCCGCAGGTGTCACGGCTAGGTGCACACTGCGAGTCCCACCGTGCTCTGAAGCTGAAGCCTACTGGGGAGCAGCAGGTACCTGGCCTCCTACACAGACCCAGTGCCCTGGGAACTGGTCCAGCCCACTGTTCCCTTAAGCCGATGCTTGGGACATCATCAGCTTTTTCATTCATGATGCAGACAACACGCCAGCCAGGTCATTAGAGCAGAATACTGGACTGGATCCAAGAGGATGCTCCAAGCAGTCAGAAGCAGAGCTGCTGATGAGCCACGGGTGAGCTGTGCGGGGCACTGAGCGGAGGCCTCTCTTTTCCTTCCCTTTGAAATTGAGTGTGTGAATAGAACAGCAGCATGTCAGCTTGGCATCTTCTGACCTCGGCAAGCACCAGATAACATGCTCTCTACATGGTATAAACAGGAAACAGACAACTACCAGAGTTCTAACAAAATCACCATCACCCACATCTCAGGTAGGGTGACAGCACCCTGGGGCCATGCAGGAAGAGCTAGCAGTCTTTCTTCCTCCCTTGCCCAGTAGTACATACCTTTCATGGCAATTGATCAGTGTTCACAGCCATCCCTGCCTGGCCTGAGCCCTCCAGTGCCCCGTGTCTAACCCTCACCACGCCTATCATTTGGGAAAGAAAGCACTCGAGGTTAAATTGTTTGTGTCTATGCTTCAAATAATTGAGGCAGAAAAGAAGCTCAACGCCGAAAGGGCTCTGAGTCAAGGCTTTCTGCTCTCTTTTCTTTTCTTTTGGCATTGTATTTATTCCACCTCTAAGGTCATCAGATGTCAAATAGATTTTTTAAATAATTTATTTATCTTTATGTTATGGACATTGGTGTTTTGACTGCATGTATGTCTGATATAAGGGTGTTAGATCCCCTGGAACATGAGTTACAGACCGTTGTGAGCTGCCGGGAATTGAACCCGGGTCCTCTGAAAGAGCAGTCAGTAATCTTAACCACTGGGCCATCTCTCCAGCCCCTCAGGGTAGATTTAAAATACAACAAACCAGAAATAAAACCACAAAGACAGAGCAGTGAAGCCAGTACCTAACATTTTTGTCTCAATGTTTTGAGTAATTCTGCTTGTCTCTACTTGATTCCATTGAAGAGAATTACATCTCTCATGCATTAAAAAAAAAAAAAATCATTGTGGTATCTGTAGTATAAATTAGAAAGTGGGGCCTGGAGAGATGGCTTCGTGGGTTTGCAGAGGATTCTGGGTTAGGTTCCCAGCACCTACGTGGTGTCTTACAATCTTCCATAACTCCAGTTCCAGGGGATCCTGAACACTTTTCCTACCTCCATAGGCACTGCATGCATATGTGAACATACATACGTGCAGGAAAAACAAATCATACACACAAAAGACAAACAAATTTAAAAAATAATTTGCCAGCAACAGTGGGTATCATCAATCAAGCACTGTTATGGTTGCACTTGCTTTGTGTAGATTATTTCATTGGGATGTTCACAACTCCTTGTGGCAGGAGCTCTTAATGAATGGGTTTTTACATGGCACCCCTGTGTTGTCGCTCCTGCCTTGTAGATGGGAAGCAGAAGTTACAAGAAGTTGGAAAGCAAGGTGACAAGTTAGTACAGCACATGATCTGACTACAGCATCCTGACCACTGAGGCCAAGTGACCAGTTACAAGTGCCTTCATTTTTTTTCCACATCACCATCCAGGTTTCACCCAATGCATGTGTGCACTTACCGTCACACGGAAACAGACAAAGCATATAGATTCCGCTCCCCCGACTCTCACTCACTTATCCCATCAAACATGCCTCTCCCCAGACACTTAATGACAATCTGCATTTTAATAGGTTCCTTGAATCCTCATAGCATCATCTACAATTTCCTTCCATTAGCATTTCGTGCCCTCACTAGTTCAGGTTGCCATCAATAACACTAAAATGAACTTCCCCGGGGGCCCCCCGTCTTTGCCTTTTAAAACTAGGCATTTCCTTAGGATAAATTCCTGGGAGTGGGATTTGCCACATCCTTTATTGCTTTTTTTGCAATATTGTACTAATGTATAGTACTACCAGAAGCTAATCTGTAGGCTAATTTCACTGGGTACTCATTGAGTCCTTTCAAAAGCAAATGCAGAATAAATGGAGCACTGTTACAGTTATGATTACAGTGAAATTCAAATCCACTGCGGGCATCACATTGTCTGTGGAGTGCTACCCCATGATCCTTTGTTCTCTTCCCACTTGCTTCAGTGTCTCCTCGGGACTCATGGCTGATTTTGTGTGTGCTACAGGACACATCACACAGATGCAAACTGGGAAAGGATCATCATTCAGATGCTGACTGTTAACACTGAAGTTACCCTTACTAGTGCCTTTCAGTTTCTCCATCCTCCTCGCATTAGTTAACAAATGCTTATGGAATTTTGGCTCCTACCCCACAACACTGCCACACATTGGCCTCCACTTCAATGGTCGTCCTTCCAAACATGATGCCCTACAGCCACTTTCCTTTTTTTTTTTTTAATTGAAAATTTTCTTCATACAATATATCTCAATCATGTTTTCCCTCTTTCAACTCCTCCTAGAACTTTCACATCTCACTACCCACTCATCTTTATGTGCTGTTTCTCTCTTTCAAAACTAAAAAAAAAAAAAAAAAAAAAGAAAAGAAAAAAAGAAAGGAAGGAAGAAAACAAACAAGCAAAAGACAAAACAAAACAAAATGGCATTGATTTTTGTGTTGGCCAGCTACTCCTGAGCATGAGGCCTGCCCTAAAATGTGGTTGATATACCTAATGAGATTCCACTGGTAAAAGCTGCTTTTCACTTTGCCAACACCTATCAACTGCAGATTGCTTCTTTGTTAGAAATGGAACCCTGTGCCCACTTCCCTCACCTGGTGTTAGGACCTCATCTAACTTGAGCCTGTGCAGGTCCTGTGTGTGCTGTCACAGGCTCTGTGAGCTCATGTGTATCAGTCCTATTGTGTGGAGTTGTCCACTACCTCTGAGTCTTACAACCTTTCCCCGCTCCTCTTCCTCTTCCACATAGAGTACTGAGCACTGAGGGCAGGCATTTGGTATAGACATCCCACTTTGATGGTTTGAACGCTCCAAAGTCTCTCACCTCACTCCCTGCACATTGTCCAGTCACTTGCCCACACCCACTTTAATGCCAATATGCTGTCGTCACTTGCCAATATCCTATTTTGCTGCAGGGCTCCTGCTATGCCTTAAATATAAAATGTTCCCATGGTATCAGGTATTAGAGCTCTTGGTCCCCAGCTGGCGGTGCCATTTCAAGAAGGTCACATAACCTTTGGGAATTAGCATCTCACTGGAGAAAGTGAGTCACTGTAGGCGGGCCCTGAGGTTCTACATCTGCTCTGTGATCACCTGTCTCACGCTCCTGCCACATGGACTTCATGCTCCTGGCCTTCATGGACTGCATCCGCTCAAATGTTAAGACAAAATAAGCCCTTCCTTTCCTAGGATGTTTCTTGACGGGTGTTTGTCATAGCAACGAGAAAAGTAACTGACACAACTCCCTTCCTACTCGGGTGCCTCCTACACAAGACTGCTGGATTAGACTTCCTAACCTATGGCCTCCAACTAGACACCAGTTTTCAGTAGCCTAAGGAAGATGCTTGTATATGCCACACACTCCTAACTGTGAGCCACACACCGCCCCCAGCCTTGCTCCCTGCCCATTGGTCCTTCCTATCCTGGCCCCCTGGATATTTCAGCTCTCTTTGCATCACAGTCTTCTCAGGTCAAACCCGTGTCTGCTGGATGGGAAAGTCCAAGAATAAACCTGGGCACACGCTTTATTCATTTGCACCCACTGCTTTGAATCACTGTTTGGCTCCGAAAACAGTGGAACATCTCTTGCACATCTTTAGAACCACCAGCTAGGATTACAACACAGCCTTATAGCCACTTCCCTGCCTCAGATCTTGCCAGCTCTCTCTCGCAGCTGCTAGTGTGACTTGTCTATGCTGTAGATGGCTGTCATCCCTGACAGCTTCCTGTGGTATCTATAGGGTGTCATCCCAGGTCCTGTAGAAGCCAGTCCCACCTCTCCCCCTGAAAATGTATCACCTTAGTGCTTTATCTCAGTGATCCTGAGTGCCCAGACCTCTGCCCTGGCTTTCTATACCTTCCCATAGGCCCCTAAACACAAATGTTCTCAGGCACATTTCTACCACCCCACATGTGCAGACACATCTGGGGTGCTCCTCAGTTGTTCTCTAGTCTCTCAAGCAGCCTCCCGAGACCTCCACAGATGGCAGTAAGCACCAATGATTGATTGCACGATGAAAGTATTTCGGCTTAGGCTCACATGTTACGTGATTTGTTGCTACTAGATACAGCCTGTTCTAGGGCAGGGCCCATGTTTGATAAGCTTGGCTTGCCAAATGCCTGGTGTTGTCTTCGTCTTTAGTGGTTACTTCTGGATGGGTATAAACAAGAGCTATTTGGCCCCTCCCTAAATGGGACGGGCCAAATCTTCAGCCCCACTGTCTTCCAAGAGAGTAGTCATCTAGAATAGAAGATCTAATTGAGATGCAAGTAGACTCCTCTTCTCACGTCCCCTTAGCACCTTTAAGGGAAAGGGCTGGAAAGTTCTCTGGGGACTGTTTGGATCTTGGTAGAAAATCAAGAGAAAGAAGGAGAGGAATATCGCCCATCACCGAAGAAAAAGAGATCTGAAGCTTTTTTCCAGGTTACTGTGTTTTCAGGTTTAAGTGGAAAACAGGAACAAGAGGAAAACAGAAAACTACCAAAACTTGGAGTTCTTGGACCAGCAGGAAGTCTCAGCACAACGGCGGCTCTTACCACCAAGCCCAGTGGCCTGAGTTCAATTCTCAGGACCCAGACAGTGGGAGACAAGAAACCAATCCTGTAACTTATCCTCTGGCCTCTGGGTGTATCCGGTGACATATGCGTACAAGCTCATGCATACACACGGACACGAAATAAATAGATGCAACATTTTTAAACTTGCAGTTATTACCTGCTTGCCTATTATCAAAGGGCAAAGCCCTCCAAACTACTTAATGAATGGAATTACCTGGTCGCTTGCATAAAAATACAGAAGTAACAGCCTGAGTAGTAAGAGGCTGGGTCTGAGGAGAGCCACAGCTTCCTGAGGACTACAGTGCGCCCACACAGCAGGTGCACCTTGCAGCAGTGGCCCCTGGAGGCTGCTCTCCTGGAATGACCTGCTGCTGCTGCTGCTGCTGCTGCTGGGTAAAGAGTCACTGTTACAGCAACACGGGTGGAAATAAGAAGCACAAGAGTGGGCAGACTCTGGCTCCCTCCCCTTGGCATCCAGTCCTTCTGCAGTGTCCCTGTGTCAAAGGAGAAGTGAGGCCCAGGCTCAAGATCACATGCAGAGTATAGAACGGCATGTGTGGAAGAGACGGACAACAGCAGTTACCCAGCATTCTTCATTCATTCAGCACCTCGGTTTTATTCTGGCATTAAGTGGCTTCCCATGATCTGAAAATCCTGCCACGCCCCCACCCAGACTTAGGGGTGAAGTTTGATTGGCATGCTTTCCTATAGGTCCCCCAGATTATAAGAATTCACTAAAGAAAGCCAGGCAGTGGTGGCACACGCCTTTAATCCCAAGCACTCGGGAGGCAGAGGCAGGCAGATCGCTGTGAGTTCAAGGCCAGCCTGATCTACAAAGTGAGTCTAGGACAGCCAAGGCTACACAGAGACACCCTGTCGTGAAAAGCCAAAAAAAAAAAAAAAAAAAAAGGAATTCATAAAGATACAGATACAACTCTTTAAATATCAGGAAAGGAATGGGTATAACATTATAACATTACTCGTTTTATGTAGGAGTAGCTGCTCTCAACTTATATAAACTCAAACTTGCTCATACTTCTGCATATTAAAAAGCCTTAAATCACCAGCTGGTAAACTAAAATGAAACTATTTGTCATTAGTTAGAGTCACCTAAGAGACAAACCTGTGGACGTGTCTATCAGGGAGTGTCAAGATTGGGTTAATCGGTGTAGGAAAAGCACCCTTAAGTGTGGGCAGCATCACTCCATAGGCCAGGGGACCAGGATGCAGAAAAAGGAAAGAGTGAGGTGAGCACCAGCTTTCATCACACTGTTTGTAACTTCAGATACAATAGGCCCAGCTGCCTCAGGCTCCTGTCACCAGGCCTTCCCCACCATGGTGGAGTGGACCTTCCACCTGTGAGACCAGAGAAATCTCCTTGCCTTAAACTGCTTTGTCTGATATGTTAGCGTCACAGGGAATAAACATACTAACATAGTGCTCTAGTCTGCCAATATGTGGAGGTTTAGCTCCAGTCTTGCAGAGCCTCCTTCAAACTCAGAAGCTACCCGCACCATCCCAACACCACCGCTCTCCTCAGAGGGCCGGGCCACAGTGGGAAGCCCTAATTCCGGGCTTCAGAGTTGTTCAACCTCCCTCCGTTTCTTCCCCTAAAAATACTTTCCTTATTACTGCCTTATGCTTTCCCCCCTCTCCAAACCCTGTATCCAATTTCCCCCTAGGAAATTATCTCTGTTAATATCACTGTTATGAAGCTGGGGAAATGGCTCAGTAGGTAAGAGCAGTTGCTCTGCAAGTGTGAGGACCCGAGTTCGAATCTCCAGCTCCCACATAGGAAACTAAGCTTGGCTACAATGCTTGTTGACTTAGCAGGTAGGAGGCAGAGATAGGAAGATCCTGACAGTTGGCTGGCCAGCAAGCCTAGGCAAAATAGTGAGCCTCTGGTTCAATGGTAGACCCTGACTCAAGTCAATAAGACCAAGAGCTATAGAGGAAGACCCCTTATGTCCTGCTCTGGGCCCAAATGCACATACATGAGAATGCATACCCAGACACCCCATGTGTACACACCATTCATACACACCACAGACATGCACAGATACATATAACCGGCACTATTTCTAGTTTCCTGACTTGAACCTGAACAACATTTTTGGGAGGTGCTTTGGTTTGGCTACACTCTGAATATCTTTATGCTGGAAACTTGGCCTCCGGGGCAGTGAGATTAAGGGGTGGTAGGTCTTTAAATGGTAGAGCTTGGTAGACTGGTCACGAGGCATCACTCTCCAGAGGATTAAGTTAGTTTTACAGGCCTTGGTTGATTTGCATGGGTAATGTATTTGAAAGAGCAAGACTGGCCCCTTTTTTACTCTCTCGCTTCCATCTCACTAAGTGATTTCTCTATTTCAATGTGACCCTTCCCTTTTAACTTCTCTGCGGTGCTGTGACAGAGCCAGTGGTGTGGAGGGAGGGGAAGAGGGAAGGCTTTCTAGATGTGAGCACCATGCTATCTGTAGACCAGGACCAGGAAGCTTCCTCCTAAGGTCTGGTTTCCTTCTGAGTCATCTCTTATTGCAGTGCACTTTAATAATAATAATGGTTACCATGTACCCAGTATCTGTGCATATCTCAACCCCGTGACTAGCTTTGCGTGCATTCTAAAAGTCTTACTACACAAACAGGCCATAGCCAGATGAGGGGTGACAACCCCAAAGCCCTGCCACACCAGCCCAGATGATGCAGAGATCACGTGACAGTTTTCTGCGGCAATCATACCAGGATGCTCACTGACTGGGCAGCCTCCATATTTTTTTGCTGTGGTTTCCTGTTTGGAACTGATCGGTGAAATCCTCCAGCTCCCCAGTGCCAGCAGCATCCAAAAAAGGGTCGTCTTGCGGGCCCTGGCGATTTCCCGTAGGCCCCGGGTCTCTTATCAACCTAGGCCTGCAACACTAAAGAACACTGAGCGCCTTACAGGCTTCTCCCTTTTTTCACTCCTGATCACAATGAGACCAAATCATTTTTCCAACTATACAAGTAACGGATTCCAGGGCAAACCCCATTTCAGATCCTGACCTGCATCACGGCCATCCCCCTTGGTGTGCATTGTAGCAGGAGGAGTCTATCTCCCCACTCGGACATTTTTTTTTTTTTTTTTTTTTTTTTTTTTTTTTTTTGGTCTTTCTGTAAGTTAGCAAGTGCAGCTAGCCAACTTAGTATTCTCTGCGGCTACTCAGGCGCAGCACACTGCATGCAGCTGTTCACATCACTCAGGAGCAGCGCGGAGGAACAATTTCTGAACAGCCTCTGCCAGGCATGTGGCTGAGAGATGCCTGGAGAGAGAAAACAAAATCCATTGACTGAGTGTTCTGCAGAATGACAGGACTTTTCGCTGGAGTTTCCTATTCGGAACCAACCAGTGAAATCCAAACATGTTTCTCAAACGAAACATGTAAGAAGCCCTACCTCTCACCCTTCTCCAGCTCCTCAGTGCCAGCAACATCCAAAAAGGGTCGTCTTGCAGGCCCTGGAGACTGGTCTGTTTGTATAATAAGAATTTTAAAATGCATGCGAAGCTAGTCAGTGGGTGTAAAATATGAATGGCTCATTTTCCTTCTGGGCTGTGGTGACAGCTGAGGACACTGTGCTGGGAAGATGTGGAAGAAGGGTGGCCTGTGTACATTGATGGGGTCCCCAAGAGTCAGGGAGGCTGGGGACCGAAAAGAAAAGCAGGAGACACGGCATTCCGGGGCTATACAAAAATGATCCAAGGCCCCAAATTTACCATCTCCGATTCTTAAATTTTTGCATTAATTTGAAGTAAACGGCTGCCTCATTCTTCTCCTGTCACACAAGTAATTCCAGTGCCTTTGTAAAAATAAAAAACACACACAAAAACAAAAAAACAAAAGCAAAAAGAAAAAAACACCAGTTTGTGCAGCTGAGAAAGGCGGAGCACCAGAGCCCGGTGCCTTAGAAATATGAAGGACCTGCAGGCGCCCAGCAATGCCACTAGGTGGCAGTAGTACGGAGCTAATTCAGAGGTCAAGTCTCCATGATCCTCTTTAAAAAAAAAAAAAAAAAAAAAAAAGCTTTCCTCTATCAACCTAGGCCAGTAACACCAAGGTACATTGGAAACTGGAGCCTGAATCCGGCTCCATTTATAATCCATAGTGAGCCTTTTATGTGATTGCAGCGTTTATCATTAATAGCACATTTACTCTGCATCAGGGGTCTGAGTTAGCAGAGGTTTAATAACAGAAAGCAGCCTAATGTTTACAGTGAGCTAAGCAAGGTCACCTGGGTATTCAGAGAAATGACCGGAACAGTCTCCCAGCAGGATTAATGTAAATGAAGCCTTTCTTTGATTAGCTTTGTTCAGCTGCCCCGCGCTTTCGAAATGACAGGTTTCAGAGGATCACAGTTTAATTACATAATCATACAAAATAATATTTAATAAAGCACAGAGCAAACAAACACAATGACAACATTTTCTGGCTACCAGGAACTGGAGACAGCCAGATACACACAATTCTTCAATCTTGCCGAGCCCCGTTTAGGGAAGGACCCGAAACACAATCCACATGATGGTAAGGGTTAAAGGGTACGTGGAATCCAAGTGCTGATCACAGCGCATAGCAAGTGTGCAAATGAAAAGAAAACCCCTTCCCTGACCAACAGTGACAGGGTTCCGAATCAATCATTAAAATGGGTGTGTCTGCACAGCTCCCGCGCAAACTACGTTCCGAGGGTTTTACTCCTTTGAAATCGCTTCCTACACACCCGTCGGTTTCACCTTGCCAGTCTTAGAACAGAGCAAGTATCCAGGAGATGGGGTAGCTAGCGGGCAGGGGAATGTTTAAAATGCAGATGAGGGGTGGTCGCAGACTTCTACAGTCTGAGCTGGCCTTGCCCACTTGGCCCATTTCCAGGAGCTCACAATCCTCAAGACTAGCTCTCTGCTAAGGCACAGAGAGGTGAGCCCCGTCAGCTGCCAGAGCCCTTCCTGCTGTGGCTTCTTTAGGAAACTGCATGGTGGCTTATAGACATAAGTGGTCAGAAACGGAAGGGCAGAGTGCGGTTTTGAAAAGCAGGAAAACTTCTCCCGGGAGCTCCACAAGGTCAGGCTAGACTCTGAGCCCTTGCTTTGATTCACTGTCAGAAATCCAGGTGAGAGATGGATGGTTTCTCCGGTACGGAGTTTGGCATAAAAGAAAGCAGTTGGCCTGGAATTTTCAGACACGGACCCTGCATGGCTCTGCTACTGTCTTATGATTTGTCTGGTCTTTGTTCCAGGTTTCTGGAAGGAAGCATCTAAAACCCTTGTAATGTCCTAAATCCTAGAAGCCCCTAATCTCACCTGAGTTTATGATGAACTGGCTCTCGGTGGCCTACCATGAGACTGAGCCCAGAGAGACTAGGGACTCAGAGGCTGCGTTTACCAACTATGCCTGCATAATGAGAGCTCAGTCAAAAGCCTGGATGCTGTAGTTGATTGAGCTTGTTGGCTGGCGGATGCATCCGTGCACAGGACTGATGGGTTGTAAGAAAGGACCACACTGGATGCTTCCAGACTCTGCACCTATGTCTCTTCCTTTGGTTGGTCTTGATTTGTATCCTTTGGAACAAAATCCTAACTCCAGAACTTCCTTGAGTTCTGTGAGTTATTCTGACGACCTTATCACAACTGAGGAGGATCCTGGGAAGCCACTCCACTCCCATTTCTGGTCATTTTGTCAGAGTATGAGTGACCTACAGCTTCCCTCCTGCACCTACTAAAGGGAGTTACTTCCTGGGGGCAGTGTCTTTAAATTGTGAGCTACGTTCTAACTCCAGGCAGTTGATCCAGACTGGGTTGCAATCCAAACAGGTATTTACTCCTGCCTGGCCTCTGGCAAGGCACTCACACACTGAGATCTATCACTGCAGCTATGAAATGAAGCTGGCCATGATGATTACTACAGCTACTGACAATGAGATAGATAGTACCAGCAAAAATGCTACAGACACTGTCCAGTGCCGTAAAGAGTTCTTCCTGTGCTTTCCCATGTGCCTGGGGATCCTCAATGCCAAAGATGGGAGAAGAAAGACCACCAACCCAAACCACCATGACCAAGTTAATTAAAGCAAGCAATTCACTGAAGCAAGCTTTTTATTGGTGTGTACACAGGCTGCCTTCCCCTAAGGAGGGGTTCGGAGGTCAGTATTCAAGGCATTGGTTCTTATAGCTCAGGTAGGGGACTTCCAAAGGGGGCGGGAGAATAGGCAGAGTTACAGAACCAGAACATACTGGTCATCAAAACAAGACAATCACTTCAGGAAGTCATAACAACATAGTCACAGGTCGTCAAATAGCCTTTAGAAACAAAGGTAGGGTTGCAAGATTGTTAAAACTTTTTGAAACGAAGACATGATTGTCATTCCTAGAGCAAGCTGTACAGAAACATTTGTAGTTAAGGTTATGGTGGGGTAGCCAGGCTTTAATCCCAGCAAGTGGGAGGCAGAGGCAGGCAGATCACTGTGAGTTCGAGGCCAGCCCAACTATAAAGCAAGTCCAGGACAGACAAGGCTAACACAGAAAGACCCTGTCTTGAAAAACCAAAAAATAAATAATAAAACAAAGAAAAGAAAAGGTTACAGTGGGTCATAGCCCCAATCCTTGAGAAACAGAGGTTTAATCATAAACAGGAGTGAACCTAGTTTGTCTTTACTATGAGATGGCTTTTAAGCCTAAGATGGAGGCATGTTGTCTCAGCTGAGTCCAGCTTTCTCGAATCTCAGTCACCCGATCACTAACATGTGTCCTTTTGTTCCTGTACCTCATAGAATTTCAATGAGGACTAACTGACGCCACCAACGTTATTAAAAATCCACCAAAGCTAGACAGATGTCTCAACAGTGAAGAGGACTTGTTGCTCTTCCAAAGGACCTGGGTTCAACTCCCAGCACACACATGGTGGCTAACAACTGTAAAAAACTTTAGTTCCAGGGAATCTAATGCCCATTTCTGGCTTCCACAGACCAGACATGCACATGATACACAGACATATGCATAAAATAGGAATAAAAATTTTTTAATGAAAAAAGAGTAAGGTAGTGATAGCACACACCTTTGATCCCAGCACTTCGGAGGCAGAGGCAGGTGAATCTCTGTGAGGTCAAGGCCAGTCTGGTCTACGCAAAGAAACCCTGTATCAAGAAAATGAAATGAAATGAAAATACCATATATCATTTTAATCATTTACCTTTTGTTCCAACTTTTAAATGCATCACACAAAGATAGTCATTTATTTTTACTAAGCACAGAGAGGATTCAATATAGTCAGATTTGGGGCTGGAGAGATGGCTCAACGGTTAAGAATACTAGCTGCTCTTCCAGAGAACCCAAGTTCAAATCCCAGCACACATGGCAGATCACAGCCATATGTAACTCCAGTTCTAGAGGATCTAGTGCCCTCTTTGCACCTCAAGCATCAGGCATGAGTGTTTTACACATACAGGCAAAACACTTTTAAATGCAAATAAAAAATACAAATATTTTAAGTTGAAAAGACAGAAAGAAGAGACTAATCAGATTTAAGAGGCCAGAGAATGATCAAAGAAATTTGCTCCAGCCGAGTCCACGCAGGCCTGAGACTGTGGGTGACTTCCACATGTGTTCCAGAAGCTGGCGTGGGGGTGGAAGGAGACTGGAATGGCAGCTTGTGGTGACAGACGTCTCAGTGACCTTAGGTATTCAGTAAAGCAAAACCTACCAACATCCCTGTCTCCTTGCCAGAGAGTTTCATGCAGCAGAAATCTGTGGCAGAGCCTTACCAGCTTTTCCCATTTTGTAACAGTGAAAGGAGCCTGTTACGTTCATAAGTCTTTGATCTATGCCAAGTTTGCATCTTGTGTGTATTGGTTATGTCTTAAAGGCTGGTCTCCAACTTGGTGCTGTTGGGACTTAGTGAACCTTTAAGAGGTAAGACCTACTTGTGGTGGTGCCTTTAGTCCCATTGCTATGGTTCTATGTGAGTTAGAGGCCAGCCTGATCTACAATAGCGAGTTTCAGGCCAGCCGAATGAAAATATTAATCAACAAGCAAAACAGAGGTGGAGCCTACCATCTTTGGGTGAGTGAGGGTGTGTCTTTGAAGGACATTGTGGGAACCCAGCTTTCTTGTTGATTATAAAGTAAGCAGTCTCACTGTTATGTACACGTCCATCACAGGCCTAAATGCAATGATGTCAACTAACTGTTGACTGGAATTCTTAAAGCTAGAAGCAAACAAAACTTTTTGCCTTTAGAAGTCACATCAGGTGTTTGCTTTGGTAACAGAGGGGTGACAAATGTATATCCTGTAATCTCTATCTCCATCAGGAAGATGGTCTTCTCTGCCACCACCCGCCCCGCCCCATGCCCCCGCTTCCAAAACAGAGTTTCTCTATGTAGCCTTGGCTGTCCTGGACTTGCTTTGTAGACCAGTCTGGCCTCAAACTCATAGTGATCCACCTGCCTCTACCTTCCGAGTGCTGGGATTAAAGGCGTGCCCCACCACGCCTGGCTTGGGAAGATGGCCTTTATCCTGAGACCATCAAAGAATAGATTTGGATGCACTGAGTGATGCACTGGATGGGGTGAATGTTGGGGCTGGAGGAGAATGGGAGACATGAGAACACTGCATCAGACCTGCTGTTGTTGCCATGGTGATTGCATGAGATTCATGCTCACCTGTTTGAATTTCTGGACACTTGGAATGAAAAGCAGGTAATTTAATGGTTGATTCTTACGTCTGTGCAATTGCAGTGATTATCTGAGCAAGCGACTTGCTGGGAAGTCAAAATGGGGACTCTAAGGAGCTTAGGTCTAAGACATATTCTCTCTCTCTCTCTCTCTCTCTCTCTCTCTATATATATATATATATATATATATATATATATATATACATATATATATATATATATATATATATATATATACACACACACACACACACACACACACACACACACACTCAGTCATGAATTCAAGTGAGAGACTAAAAATAGATAGGATGGGAATCCTTTGGAAAACTCTGAAAGATAAATGCATATAACCAATATGCCAGACAAAGAGGCTAAGACACAAGTCACTAGACCAAGTGTCTGCTTGGCCCTGAGCATGGGGACATCCATTTGTGCATTCAATTGTCCCTCTAACCTGTCTTGAGAATGTCATGGGCTCCTTTCCTTCAATGAGGCACTAGCTTCACAAAGGCAAGTGAATTAATATCTATTCTCAAACTATTGTTCGGAAGAGAACATAGGAAGAGTGGGTGTGGCTCCAGGGGAAGGGCAGAAGCTGTCACCAGTGAGATGCTGCCGGAGAAATGGAAGGTGGAAACAGGAGAATGCTGAGTCCCAGGCCAGTCTGGGTGACATAGGGAGACTCTGACTCAAAAGCCAAGAACTGGGGGACACCATTCTGTGGTAGAATACGTCCTAGAATGCCCAAGATCCAGGCTTAAATCCCTAGCACTGGGGGGATGTTGGGGGGAGTGCCCACATTTGGGGTGGTACCATTGCTTTGTACTCTTCCTCTCCAGTGATTCATTCAATCTTCATAACAACTAAGTAAAATGTTATTGTATCTGTCTTACAGATAGAATTACTAATGAAAAGGAGGTTGGTAAATGTTAGGGCTGGGATTCAGACCCAGGTCTTTGCTTCCAAATGCTCAGGTTCCCTTCGTCATATCATCCTGCCTGCAACATGTTGAAATGCCCTGGCCTAAGTTAATCCTGACCATCCAGAAAGCTCTACCACACCCTGATGTGTTCCTCTTCAGGTTCCCAGGGACACGTGCACCCAGCCAATGTAGAGAGATCAAAGCCACTCTCCAAGTAAATGGACTTCAGCTGTGTTTGCTTTGCCACAGGGCGAGAACAGGGATATACCCAAGAGGTACAAGATAAAGAAGCATGATGGCACCAGGCGTGTTGGTACACGGCTTTAATCCCAGCACTCAGGAGGCAGAGGCAGGCAGATCACTGTGAGTTTGAGGCCAGCCTGATTTACAAAGCAAGTCCAGGACAGCCAAGGCTACACAGAGAGACCCTGTCTCGACAAAAACAAACAAGCAAACAAAAGCAAGATGGCTGAAGAATAAGTCATCCTGAGTCAGGTGGGTGAGTCTCCATCGAGAAAGAAAAGCAATTTATCATCTTCCCTCTTGTCAAGGGAACTCTTTCCCAGGGTGGATATAAACAAATATCTGAACAATGACAAATCAAAGTAGAACTTCACCAAAGCCTATGGGGAACCAATGAGTTTATGGGACCTACTTAGAGAGCAAGTGAGAGTGGGTGACTGGTTACATACTGGGGGAAGAGCGTGACCCCAAAGCAACTGCACCAATGAAAAGTCTCCCTCTAGCTTGAATAACGACTTCCCACAGCTGCATAGATGCCACCCTACAATACCCCACGTATTCTAGAGCCTCCTAAGATTGTGTGCAATCAGGGCAGAGCTACTGACAACTAGCTGGAAGATGCAGGAGGGAGCCACAGTCTCTCAGTAATTCTCCCCACCGCCTCCTTCTGTGAGGGAATATTACCAGTCCTTAGGCTTGAGCCCTGGGGCTTCTCAGAAGTCATCACAGCTTCTCTGATGAACATGGTGGCAGTTATGCTTAGAGTGTAGGTTTGTGTAACACCTGTGCTGAGCTCCTTATTATAGCCTAAATACTGTAGGTGTCTTTTGGAAACCCATCAAGTCAGGAGAGAGATTTAGATAGGATGAAGAAGAGGGAGAAGAGAATAAAGGGGGGGAGAGGAGATGGGGGTGGGGGGGACTGTGGGAGTTGTGGAGGGGCGCGGAACAGAGGGAAGGTAAAAAGAAAGAAAGGGAAGGAGAAAGAAGGAAGGAAGTGAAAAGGTAGAAAAGAAGAGAGCATGGGGGAGGAGGGAACCAGAGAAGACTTAATCCATTTGGGCTGATAAAACACCAGGCACTGGGCAGTTTATAAATAACGGGGATTTAGTGGTCATGGCATCCTGCATGACTAAGTCCTAGAAACCTGACTGGTGTGAACATCAGACACACATGCAGAAAAGCTGGAATCCGATGAGCTGTGCCCACTATGATAGAGGGCCCCCACTATAGGCTCAGTTTTCTTAACCAATATATTTTATTACAATTTATTAAACCAAGTGTACGCCACTCATAACCCTACTAACCAAAACAATAGGAAAAAAAGGATTAAAGACCACAAATAACAAAACTGTAAGGATATCAGTTCCGAGGAATGATTTTCCTGGCGTAATCAGCAGGATTTCTTCTGCTGGAACCTGGAGTAATGAGAACCTGGAACCTCCGCAGGAGCCAGAGCCCAATGCTTTCTCTCGAGCAGTTTTCTCTAGGAGCGTCTCGAAGTGGAGCGATGAACAGCCAAAACTATCCCAAGTCTCCAAATGCCCCGCCTCCAGTTGTGGGCTCATTTATATATCTCCTCCCAGAGTCTGTTTACAGGATCTTTTCAGCTGGCAACAATCATGCTCCTGCATGAGGTGGTTGGTCTTTTACTGGATTAACCTCACCTGTTCTCTCACAAGACCATTCTGATCCCACACGGGATCGTAATGAAAACAGGTTTATCTTTCCTTCAGCCCACAACCAACAATCTGGAAACTCAGCACTAGAAGTAGGGGTTAGCTGGTTCTTGTGAGGGGTCTCTGTAGGGGGAAGTCTCAGGTTTCAGTCTTTCTGGAAGCTGTGCTTTCTAGTTTTTGCACACATTGTCACCTTCAGTCCACGAACCAAAGGAAGTCATTGCCCAATTCCCTGAGCCTAACAAGGGGAAGACTTTGCCAATCACCATGATTCTAGGACATTGGGTCCTTGATATCAATGGGGCCTGTGTCAGTAATACACATTCACTCAGTATTTCATCCACTCCCCACAATTTGTGACTTTCTGGAGGCTGATTCAGTGCTGAAGGTCAAAGTCCTTAGCAAGATTCTTTCCCTGGTGTGCAGACAACGGTCTTCCTGTGTCCTCAGAGGATGGCAGAGGGAACTCTGGTCTCCTGTCCTCTTTCTTCAGGGAGTAATCTGTCATGGAGCCCCTCCCATGACTTCATGTAAACTTTTTTTGGGGGAGGGAGCAGTTAGAAACAGGGTTTCTCTGTGTAGCCCTGGCTATCCTAGACTTACTTTGTAGACCAGGCTGGCCTTGAACTCATAGCAATCGCCTGCCTCTGCCTCCTGAGTGCTGGGATTAAAGGTGTGTGCCACAAGAAATTAAATGGCTGCCTTCTATTATTCTGTGCCACCCAATTTTCTGTCATGGTTTGTGAAGAGAGGACAATGCCACATGCCAGATTAATTTTCAGATTATGTGTATGGAGACAATGAACTATTGCCTTCTCAAGTCTACAGGACAAACTATTTCTGCTTTGATTTTTGCTTTAGAAAAAAATATACACGGGACCAGGGAGATGACCAACTGACAAACATGAGGACTTGAGTGCAAATCCCGAGAGCCCACGTATTAAATTCTCACCTGGAGCCCAGCACTGAGGAGGCAACAAGAGACAAGAGGGCCGGGTGGGGCTTGCTGTTTGCCAGCCTGGCTCCAGATTCAGTAAGAAACTGTCCTGTGAGAAAAAGATAAGTGAAAGAGCAGGACAACCTGAAGGGACTCTGGCCAGCCTGAACATGGCAAATAAGGCTCTGGCAGGCCTTACCTTTCTCCCCAATTCCCTCTGCCTTGCTAAGAACCTTTAGCTTGCACCCCTAAAGCTAGCCACCAAGGTCTGTTCCCTTATTTGGTCAATTCCTCCCCCTGAGGCTGACTACCAAAGTCCATCAAAGTTTTGAAGTTCAGCAATCAAAAGCCCCCTTTGGCTCACCTAATTAACATGCCCAATATAAATTAAAATCAAACACTTCTTCCTAACACAGAGTTTCCCCTTTTACTTTTATAAATTGCCATTTGCCTACAAGTCATGTCTATCTCTTCTTTACTCAGATGCAGTGATTTGTGCCCCCTCCAGGACAAATATTCCTTCACCTCCTTTGTCCCTTTCCCCCTTCTGCCTTGTCCTCCATCTCCTGTTTCTTTCTCTTATTCCCTACCGTTTGTCCATCTGGGCCAAGTAAATCTCCTTTGTGCTGAGAACTTGATCTTGGGATATCTTGAGCTGGTCCTTTCACACCTGACGTGCTCTTCTGGCTTCTACACACACACACACACACACACACACACACACACACGTGAGCATCACATCCATGTGTGCCTACCCCACACATCATCCTCACATACACTGTCACATACTGGGTATTCTCTGTCACACACATACACATAAAATTTAAGAAAGAGCAAGTAACATACCCCACAGCATTGTTGTGATTTCTCAAGTATCTTCCCAAATCCATATTGTTCACACAACTGAGGGTTTGGGGGGGGGGGTTGCTTTGGTTTTGTTTTTGTTTTTTGAGACAGGGTCTCTCTGTGTTAGCCTTGGCTGTCCTGGACTCGTTTTTTGTAGACCAAGCTGGCCTCGAACTCACAGCAATCTGCCTGCCTCTGCCTCCCGAGTGCTGGAATTAAAGGCGTGTGCCACCATGCCCAGCACAACTGAGTTTTTATGGTACAGGTAGAATTACCTTAAGACACACTGAAAAATGTCTTGTTCTCTCAACAGAGGAAAAAGCAAGAGTGGGTAGTCGCGTAGTGCCCCCAGTCTGCCTAGCAACCTATGATGTCATTACTTGCCTGCCACTAGGTAGGCCAGCTACCCAATATATAAAAACCCACCTCGTACACTCTCTCTCTCTCTCTCTCTCTCTCTCTCTCTCTCTCTCTCTCTCTCTCTCTCTCTCTCTCTGTCCACCTGGGGTGCTCCTTTCCTTCTCTCCACATGGTTCTATACCATGTATCTGTTGTGGCAAATATTTCATATCTCATATTTCAGTGGGGCCATCTGCTCAACCCAGGGAAGGTCCACTATGGACAGAATCAGAGTTCCAGGCTAAAGAGCTGGCCCAGACTTTGCCCTCGGGAGCCTCCAGGGTCCACAGGAAAGTTAGACTCCCCCACCCCTACTTGCAAACAAGCATAGGAAGAGTCCTTCACTGAAAAGGATGCAGGGGAGGCCGCAGGCCTGGGGAAGCAGGGAGATGCTGAGTATAGAGATGATGCCCTGTGGTGTTCATTAAATGAAACAGGGACATCAACAGACCTGGGGCTGCAGAGATAAACGCGACAGAGGGCGAATGACTCTCCTGTGGAACTAGAGCTAAAGCCAGCCTGGGACATCGCTTGCCTTAACGTAAATAGGTGACTGGGTGTATGAGTAGGTTTGCTGTGAGCTAAAACTACTCAGTTCCAAGAGCCTAGGTACCAATGCATCAGACTCTAGGCTGTCCTTGAGCCTAGAAATCACTGCTGACAGCCTGTCAGGGTTTGCTTCTCAGCGGTGAATTCAGTGACACACAAGAAGGATGACCCACCAGAGCGGAAGGCAGCCTGTCCCGTCACTTCTGATGCTTTGATCGGCAGATGCTCCCTGGTATCACATTGTCAAAGGTTACACTGGCTTTTCTACGTCCATCATAACAAAGCGCCACAAACTGATTGTCATCATTCCTTATGGTCCTAGAAGCCAGCCGCCCAAAAATCCTGGGAGGGTCACATACCCCTGCCCCAAGTCCCTCTAGCTTTGGGTGGTGGCCAGCAGCGTTTGGCAGTCCTTTGACAGTCCTGTCATCTCATAGTGTTCTCCCCATGTCTCTGTGTCCTAATTATCTATTTTATGAAAATCCCAGTCGTATTGAAATGGCCTCTGGGGGTGATGCAAACAGGTGATGGAGATGGGGTCAAATGAGGAAGCTGTGACTCTGAAGCCTTTCCCTGTCCTCTCTGCTTCCTCCGCTACCACATGTTCCACCATGATGTACTTGGTACATTATTGTCACCACAAACCCAAAGTAACAGAGTCAGATGACCGTGGACTGAAACCACCAAAGCTGTTTAGTGCCAAAATCAATCTCTCCTCTTCCTAAAATTATCTCAGTCCCCCGGACACCAGCACTGCTGAAAAGCTGATGAATACAGTTTCCCTCCCTACATCATCTGCATTGCCACACAATCTTCTTTAGTGCATTCCTGCAAGCCCAGCATCTAGGAGGCTGAGGCCGCAGGATCACTGAGTTCAAGGCCAGCCTATACTGCATAGCAAGACTGTCTCAAACAAGAAGAAAGAAATAAAAATCTTTATGCCTGACTGTCCTACCTGCTCTGTTCCCTTACACTCCATTTGACCAATAGCAGCCAGAAGGACCCTCGAATTATGTGAGTTCTTGTTTCTAGAGTGGAATCCCTTTACTCATAGCTAGCATAGGGACCCAAGCTGAATGTAGCTCTGTGGTAGGATGCTTCCTTACTTCAATCCTCAGCCCCACATAAAAGAGAGGAGGGGAGAGAAGGAAGCCGAGAGAATTACATTTACCAGCCCCCCCCCCCGACCCTGCCTCCCCCATGCTCAAGGGCTGTCCTCCCTCTGTCCCTCTTGCTGTGACCTCAGCAGTCCCTAAGCAGCTCCTGCAGAGGTTGACTGCCACCACAGGACACGCGTTCCCGCTAGCCCCGCTGCCCAGAGGCTCTGCATGGATTGACACGTTGCTGGTTCCTCCTCATTATTTAGCTCCCACATGAAAGGTCAGCTTTTCAGAACAGCCTTTCCCTACAGAGTCAACAAGGCTGCCATCCTCTCTGTCACCTTGCTGTCCTGTTTCAAAGCCCATGGGAAAATCTACAGCTAATTGTGTTCACATTTCCCCTCCCTCTTCACTTAAGCCCCTCCCATCGACATATGGGAACCCTCCATAACCAAGAAAAGAACCTTTGTGGGTATATTTTAAGTGATGAATGCTAGCTGAATGGATGAATCAGAGCGCGGGCAGAATGTTGAATGAATAGAAAAAAAATATTTTAACTTCAATGGCGGACCCAGGGTTAATCATTCTAATACAGACAGGGCTTTATTGATCATCAAGTAAAATATGACCCCAAAACGCTGAGCCATATAGTCTCCCAGCCAAGAGCCAAGAAAACATAGTCTTCGCCCAGACAATAATAGACACTGGGATTCCTTTTTCTTCTTCTTCCATGGAAAATGAAGATGGATTTTAAAAGCACAAGGGGAGGGCATTAGAGCCTGTAGATGTAACTGAAAAAGAAAAAAGCAAAAATGAGTATGGAGGTGAGGAGAACAAAGGTCAGGTGGCATTTAAAGGACCTAGCTGAACTATGAAGGAGACAGGTCATGCTACCGAGAACAGCGGTAAGAATCCTGTGGAGGACTCGCCAGGGCCAGGGGCTAAGTCAGCGGTGTTCAGGGTCTGTTCCCCGCCCCCAACCTCCTCCCCCTGCCTTTCTCTTCTTACTGTCCTCCTCCTTCTTATTCTTCTGAGACAGGGTCTCACTATGTAGCCATGGCTGGACTGGAACTCACTCTGAAGACCAGGCTGGCCTTGAACTCACAGAGATCCACCTGCCTCTGCCTCTCGAGTGCCAGGATTCAAGATATGCACCATCATGCCCAGTTTCCATCTGTATTCCTGTTCTTGAGATATGTGAGCCAAATTAAAGCAAAAAAAAAAAAAAAAAGGAAAAAGTACCAAAATAGGAATACTAAAGGAAATGGTCTACAATATGACATATAAATAGCAAATTATTTCCTTGGCAAATGAGTGGGTTTCCAGTGTCATTTGTATGTTTTTCTAAAATTAACTTATTAGCTGAATAATTTTGAAGAAGTTTTTGAATAAAACTTAATGGTGACTTGCCTTGTGTATTGGGAGAGCCCTGCTGTTGTGTTAAATGCTATACACCCCTGGTCCACTCAGCTACACGTGAGTAATGCTTGAAAAATGCTTAGAAAGGGATAGGAAAGGAGAAAAACAGAGAAACAAGCTACAGCCTTTTTGTCAACAACCCCAAGGACTTCTGTGCTAACCCAGGTGGCTGGCCTCTCTGCTCCCATCAGGAGCCATGAGACTAGCTTTCCACAAGGGGGCGGTATCTAACCAATCCCCAGCCTGGTAGCTGAAGGAAGTTGCCTGGCAGAGGTCAGGATCCAAGGTCAGCCTGGGTTACAGGAAAGCCTGACCCTTAGCAAATAACCAACCAAACAAAAATAAACAGAGGATGATAATATTTCTCTAACCGAGAAAATCCTCTGACTCACAGGCCTGTGGCCATACTTCCGGCTCAGCCTTTGCAGATCACCCCAACAACAGAAAAGCCTATTCCCCAGGCAAAGTCTCTCCAGAGAAGGACGCTAAAGCTGTTATTTCTGAGGCTGAGATTCCGTTCTCAGATGTGAGCACGTGCTAGGAAGGGGTCTCTACTGGCTCCTAAATGCCGGCTCCCAAATCATCAGCTTGACCAGGAAAGAGAACAAATGATGTGACCAGACCCCTAGGCTTTTGAAATAAGGAGTAGCACTCTTAACACCAGTAAAGCAGGCACACGCATGCGCACCCTTTTCCTGGTTGTAGACGGCACCTGCACAAAGACATGCATAGAACTGGGGTTCTGACTCTGAGGCTTCAGGCTTGCCGGCAGGGAGGCGGACTTGTGTTCTACCCCCAGAGTCCGCTGTAGTAGGGTTGGGCCTGGGCCCGAGGCTTGGCCTTCTAGTGTCCTCTGGGAGGTGTTGATGCTGTTTGTTGGAGGCCCTTGTGTGTCTGTGCCCTACTTCCTCCTTAGTTCTGGTGCGCTCAGACCTGACCTGAGGTGGAAGAAGAAACTCGGGTGAACTGAGTCCATCCTAAGGATAATTCCTGATAGCAGCACTTAACCTTTACAACTCCCAGGAAATTAGCAGCCTTACCTCCACTTTTCTATAGGAAAGCAAGGTAGCCATGAGGCTATCTGAGCTGGTGAGTCTTGGAGCCTAGATTTTGATCTTGGTCACAGAGTTCCTGCTGGACATCCTAGCTCTGGGGTGAAGCTGCTGGTCGACTGAAAAAAAAGGTTAGAAAGTGCAAATGCAAGCGATTTTTCGACGAAAGTGAAAAGGCAAGCAGTGGAGGAAAGAAAGCTGGGCAGTCACAATCAGGATCAGAGGCGCTCGGAGGCCGCCCCATGTACCGGTGTCACCGGTACCAGTGTAACGGGTGTAGCTCCTGAGGACACCTCGGCATCCAGCAGAGCCCAATAGGCGGGGGAGATCAAGTGGATGCAAGAGTTCTGACCTGCCTCACTGAATAGAACACCATGCATTATTTAGACCAGAACGCCCTTTCTATTTTTGCATTCCAAAGAGAAGAGTATTCATGGAAAAGGCTGCTTGTTGCTGGTTGGTGTTTTGTGTGTGTGTGTGTGTGTGTGTGTGTGTGTGTGTGTGTTTTAAGCTTTTAACAGCTCAGAAATTCCCCCAAGCTCTATCTCCTTTAAATGATGAATCTAAAAAGTAGAAAAACAGATGTTTAAGTGCCTGAGAAACTGATTTGCACATTTCATGGCACTTAGGCCTCTGCCTCTAAGTGAAACCATTACCTTTTTATTAGCCGGAGAGTGGACATTTGGGTTCTGAGGTTTGCAGCTGGTCGGGCATTGGGGGGAGAAGAGGGCTCTATAAAAATCAGGCCATTACCAGGAAATAGAACTTCCGTGTAAAATAATCTTGATACACAAAATAGATGAGTAGCAGTCGTGTCTCAGAGAATAAACGGGACCTTTCTTATTAGCAACATGAAAAAAATAAAATAAAATTCCAACGCATTATGTTAACACATGATCTAATTCAATCTGCAGACCTGGCTCTATACAATTCAGCCATTACCTCCAAAAGACTTGTAGTTTAAGCTGGGCCAGCTAGCACACCTGCACTCTCATCACTCGAGAGGAGACGACAGAAGGACACCTGGCCTACACAGCAAAACCCGTCAAAGGAGAAACGGAAGAAAAAGGGGGAGTAAGAACTACTTTCTGCTTCCTAGCCCTCTCACAAGTGTCCTCCAACCTGTTTTGTGTTCCCAGTCTGTCATTTAATTCCTCCAACCCTCCTAGTGCTGCTGGAGCCCCCCAGCTTCCAACTTGTCCAACACACTACTCAAAGGCACACTGGATGCCCAAGCCCCAAGTCTTTCCATGGATCTTGGTTACCCACAAGCCTGGTGCTGTGTCCCTGCCCTGCGCCGCCGCCGTTCAGCTGTAAACCACTCCATCAACGTTCTTAACGCAACTCCTCATCACAACTTCCGTCCAACTGACATGATGATCACCTCACTTCCAGCGCCCTCACTCTGCTCCTGCAGCAGGCTTTGGGCCATGATACATTGAAGTAGTATAGCCTTTATTTTGTCTGCTCTGCTGTGCTTCCTTAAGCCTAGAAACTGTGTTGTTTGCCTTCATGCAGTTTAGTGGGCAATGGCAGCTCAGTACATAACGGACCCTCGATAAATCTGCTTCACTCTAACTAGGCTTCCTTTAAGCTTTACTGACACCAGTCCAAAGTTGAGTCCATCCACGTAAACTCAAGTGTTCAGCAGCATAGCGGAGCCTTTAAGGGTGACTTAAAGTAGATTTATGAGTTCGGCGGACTCATTTGTCCCCTGATAGAGTATTTGCCCAGTCTTTGAAAATGACTGTGTCACAGAAGAACATCGTAATGGCAGAAGCATCCTTATACCTTCCTTCTAATGACTCCTCAGTTTCAAAGGCCTTCCTTTGCCTTTCATGGAGGGGATCAAGCTGGGAATCACAGCGGCTGCTTGGCAGTAGGGTTATTAGAAACAATTTAACCAACTCTGCTAGACTCGCTGGCCTAATTAACAGCTCTAAGCACAGTGTCTTTCTACTGTCAGGTTTATTCCTCTTCTGCCTCTTGATCTGTCATGTTACTTGAATATATGTGTGTGTGTGTGTGTGTGTGTGTGTGTGTGTGTGTTTATAACTTGAAAGATAAAATCACAAGTCCCTCTGCTCTGATCAACAAACATGTTTTCAAATGTTGTTTGGGATTAATTATGGATTAAAATAGAATATATGTAATTTGTAAGGTGTGTCTTTCATTCCTTCTTCTTATCAAAATAACTTATTAGCCATTCTGATATGTTTAGGAAAATGATATTATTTAATTAAGAACACCATTGGCTCACTCACCAATCCCTCTTACCAGCTGTCCCGTAACCACTCTATATAGAAAGGATTTTTATTATATTTTTCAATTTCTTGCAAAAACAATGAAAATGGAGCATTTTACTTGTGTTTAATAGGAGCTGTTCAGCTACACAAAACTTGTCAGTCAGTATGTCTACCTGTGAGTGGTTTCTGACTTTGGTACACTGGTGCTGGGGTTCTGGACACAGAACAACCGAGAGACTGGCCCTCGACAGCACGGTGGAGGCAAGTCTTCATGGGTCTTCAGTACTGTCAAGTTTAGATTTTAGATTCACTTCAGTATCTTAGTACCTCAGGGATTCCTGACTTTGGAATCAGGAAGTCTTACTTTTTTAATGTAAATGTTTCTCAAGTAGTTGGAGGCAAAAATCTCAGCGGGTATAATTAGTGGAGCCGAGGTTTGGTGCCTCATCTCCACCCCCTCCTGACATTCACTCCTTCCGGAGCCTCAGACAATGTGCTCTTCAGATTAGAAACTCTGGAGAGAGGCTGAGGCCTCGTTAACACGTTGAAGCTGAGTGTACAGTTCAAATCCTCGGGTTGGCGAGCCCACCAACAGGCATGTAGACAGGAATGGCCCCTCCCATCCTGTCAGTATTCCATGCTATCTCCTGCCTGAATCTTCGTTTTCATTCCTTTTGACAGTTCCTGTGAGGCAAACAATTAGTCATCATCTATTGCGCACCAGGCTCCACATCTTCATGGCACGCCACAGGTATGCCTCCAATGAGAGGGAGACTCAGAAACCAGTGATAGCATGGCGTCACCTCATCTCCTGCTCACCATGTGTCTTCTCTGCTCCATTTCACCTTTAGCTCAAGACTCAGAATGGCTCTCATTCTGCTAAAAACAAACAAACGAAAAAACTTTCCTCGCTCTTTAGAGACAATTCCTTGCCTTGAATTAATGGCGTTAGTGACATTTATGTACCATACACTGCACCTTGAATTATTTAGAATCTGTGTGTGTGCAGGATTTCTTCAACAGATGAAATTCTCTTAGAGCCAGAGTCACAAGCTACCACTGCTGTGACTCAGTTCACCATACAGAGCAGATGCTAATGATCATCTGTTAAGGAATACAGTTCTCCCAGGCATGTCTAATGCCATCCTTGCTGCAGCCTGTCTGTCTCCTGCAACTGAATTAAATTCAGATAAATGTCTCACTAGCTCAAAAGACTGCAGACAGACGTTGCATAGTAAACGGTGTCTTTCACAGAGGATAAAGGGCTATATGGACAAGGTTTGGAGATCTCTTGAGGGATGCACTGTCTCTAATGAGTATTATTATAAAAGATGAAGAATAAAAAGAGATCCATAGAGGCAGGAATGATGGCTCACGGTTTAGGGTGTGGTTCCCAGCATCTACATGGTGCCTCACAACCATCTATACCTCCAGTCCAAGGGTCTCTGAACCCTCTTCTGGACTCTGCAGGTACTACTGCAAAACACTCATACATATAAAATTCTTTAAAAATTTAAGAGACCCTGTTACAATCAAAGGGACACATGCAAATTTGAGCAAGGGCGAGATAGTCATGACAATGACTTCCTTCTCTCAGGAATGTGTCCCTGACCAATGAGTGTCAAGCTTACTAATCTACAAATACACATTTCTTATACATTACATATCTATATATACATAAGCATCATCTACTCTGTATATAAGCAGCAGGACCACAAAGAACTTTTGCAAGCATCCACAAAAAAACAAAACAAAACAAAAAACAAACAAACAAAAAACAGGTGCATAGCTTATGTAATGGTTAATACTGTCAACTCGACAAGATCTGAAATCATCTCAGAGATGAGCCTCCAGGTACACCTGAAAAGAACGATTTAGATAGGTTATCTTCTGCCCATGCCTGCGCGGGATAGTCTTGAGCAGGTTCACCGAGCTGGGAATGCCCATCCCGGCCTGGGGTCCTATGTTGCATAAAAAGGAGAAAGCTATGAGCAGCAGCATTCATCGCTCCCTGTGCTTCTTGACGCCTGCAGATGCAAGGTGGCCAGCTGCCCCCTCCAGCTCCTGCTGCCGTGATGGCCTGAAGCCATGAACTGAGACCCCCCCCCCAAAACAAACTCCTTCACCCGTAAGGGTGCTTTTGTGAGCTGTGTTGTCTCGGTTACAACATAGAGGGAAGACGTAACTGCAGAAATGAGAAGGGCGCCGCGAGTCTGCAACCCAGGATGCGCAGTGAGGGAAGGTGCTAGTGCAGGGGGAGGGAAACCTTTGTGAGTGTGTCAGGAAGTTCTCACAGAGGTAGTAGAATCAGACTCACACCTTCAAGTACGAACCGGGAAGAAAACGCCATGCAGGCGGGGTTCAGGTAGTGCTGGGCATCCACATTTCCAGGAAGGGCGCACAAGCTGATGCAGTGGGCAGGGATATGGCACCACGCCAGGCCCGGTGGCTTACAGCAGGGACCCATCCTTATGTCTGCCTCTCACAGCACAGCACTGAGGCCCGACAGTACTAAACACTAAGTCAGCCCAGCCAGGTACGTTTGGAGATACGGATGGCTGACAGCTGGGAACTGAGTCAGATGTAAGGAGCTGGGTGCTGGGATTTTGGAGGAGACAAGATAAGTTTAAGATAGGATCTTTGCACTCGAAAGGCAAAGGTCTGTTCTACTAAATGACTAGTGCGTATGCAAATTCCAGTATAATTGCAGCAGCAGTATAGACAGTGCTAACATACATTCTTCTGACTGTAGAACACGAAAGCATTTAAGGGGGTTAAACATCCATGTAGACACAGACGCTTCACAGTGGTACCATCACCGAAAATGCCATGAGATGGTACATGAAAACACCAATCCACCTCTATATGTACCCTGGATTAAACTCACTGGGTTACCACAAAAGGAAGACAGAGAAAGAGGGAAAGGGCATAAAAGCAGAAAAGAAAACAATTAAAAAGGAGAGGTTCCACTCCAGGGGGAGGAGACAAGGATGGGTGACTGGGATGGGTGGTGGATTGAATGAGGAACGTCCCCTTTGGCTCAGGTATTTGAACACTTGCATCCTAGTTTGTGTGGAAACTTAGAAGGTATGGTCTCGCTGAAGGAAGTCCATCCCTGGGGGCGCCAAGGGGGGGTGAGCTTTAAGAGTGTAAAAGTGCCAGGCATGGTGGTGCATGCCTGTAATCCCAGCACTCAGGGAGGCAGAGGAAGGCAAATGCCTGTGAGTTCGAGGCCAGCCTGGTCTATAAAGTGAGTCTAGGACAGCCAAGGCTAACACAGAGAAACCCTGCCTCGAAAACAAACAAGCAAACAAACAACAACAGAGAGTTTAAAAGCGTCACCCACTTCCAGTTCCCTCTCTACTTTCACATTTGCTATTCAATATGTGATCCCTCCACTTGCTTTTTTTTTTTTTTTTTTTTTTTTTTTTTTTGTCTTGCCATCATGCCTGAGGCATGTCCCTGCCCCACCAGGACAGACTCTTATCTCTCTGGAACTGTAAACCAAAATAAACTCTTCTATAAATTCCTTGATTATGGAGTTTTATCACAGCAACAGACAAGAACATAATTCAGGTGAAAGTGACCAAAATATACTACACACATGTGTGAAAATGTTGGCATGAAGCCCATTACTATGTATTATCTCAGCTGATGAGTAAGTGCAAATCCACCTTCAACTTGGGCTGGCTATGTCCACGTTTCTCCTTTCATAGCTTCTACCACCCATGGAAAATCTCTAGTGTTCCACACAGTTTGGGTTCTAACTTGAAACCTCTAACAACCCTGAGAGCAATTTCTAGGTCAGGTAGGAGGACTCTGTGCTGGCTAGTTCTATGACAATTTGACACAAGTTAGAGTCATTTAAGAAGAGGGAACCTCAATTGCTAAATTCTTTAAAGATTTATTTATTTATTTATTATGTATACAGTGCTCTGCTTGCATGTACTCCTGCAAGCCAGAAGAGGGCGCCATATCACATTACAGATGGTTATGAGCCACCATGTGGTTGCTGGGAATTGAACTCAGGACCTTTGGAAGAGCAGGTGGTGCTCTTAAGCACTGAGCCATCTCTCCAGCCCTGGTCCTGAGTTCTATAAAAAAGCACACTGAATAAGCCACAAGGAGCAAGCCAGGAAGCAGCATTCCTTTTGGCCTCCGCATCTGTGCCTGCCTCCAGGTTTCTGCCTTGAGTTCCTGTCCAGACTTCTCTGGATGATGAATTACAAGACATGAGATGAGGTAGTGGTGGTAGCACACAGCTTTAATCCCAAGATTTGGGAGACAGAGGCATGCTGATCTCCTTGAGTTTGAAGCCAGTTTGGTCTACAGAGCAAGTTCCAGGACAGCCAGAACAAAGACCCTGTCTCAATACCCTCTCACGCCCACCAACACACACACACACACACACACACACACACACACACTTTCTTCTTCAATTTGCTTTTGGTCATGGTGTTTATCACAGCAACAGAAACCTTAACTAAGATTTAGACTCTGACCTAGCAGCTGGGCTGCAGGAGGAACTGGTAAAACCTCATTCCTTTTTCTTTTCTTTTCTTTTTAAAAAATTTTTTATTCACTTTACATCTGGTCATAGCCCCATCCCTCCTCTCCTCCCAGTTCCACCCTCCCTCCCTCTCCCCTTCTCTCCCCTCCCTATTCCTCAGAAAAGGGAAGGCCCCCTTTTCTATCCACCCTAGCTCATCACAGCACATCAGGACTGTGTGTGTCTTCTTCCCCCGTGGCCTGGCAAGGAGGTCCTGCCAAGGGGAAGTGATAAAAAATTTGGCATCAGAGTCCATATTAAAGACAACTCCCACTCCCCTCACTAAGGGACCCACATGAAGCCTGAGCTGCCCATTGGCCACACCCGTGTAGGGGGCCTAGGTCCAGTCCATGAATGGTCCTTGGTTGGTGCTTCAGTCTCTGCAAGCCCCTCTGAGCCCTGTCTAGTTGGAAACCACACTCTTACCAGACTTGTCCGAGACCTACTATATGGAAGACACCCTGTCTGTTGATTCACAGGATGTTAAAAGCAATATACATAGTCACACTGTGAGGGCAGTCAAGACTCACAGAGCTGAGTTGGGGCAGTACTGAGACAGCTTCTAACTTTTTCCAGATCAGAAAACCCACAAGCACCATTCTGCTACAGCAGCAGATGTTTCATGCCGCCATTTAAAGGGCTGTCTGAAGCCACATAAGCATCCTATTTTAACAACTCCAAAAATGTTACAGTGACACCAAATTTGTCTCCTGAACTTACTAAGAACTCCCTCCCACAAAGCCCTCTTCAATATCGCTGATGCGCAGGACTCCGACAGTCCAGCCAGCTCTCCTAGATGAATTGCCACGGAGGTCAAGGCTGCATGGCGCTTCTCTATCCAGGAAGCAGGAGTCTCCCAGAGTGACTGCTGAGTCACCGCCACAAGGAATCACTTCGCTTCATGAATAGCCAAAACCAGCTCTTACAGCAACTGGCATTTCCCCAGCTTCATCAGCCCAAGCCCATTGGGTGGCTCCAGAAGGCAAAGGCAGTAAAGGAAAAATCAGTACCGTGAATCCTGCCATCCATGTTCTGGCCAGGCCAGATCATGCTTAGCCTCTGAGACTGGATGAGACTGATGCATTCAGGGATGAAGATGCACTTACTGGCTGACCCATCCATAGGTTTCATGGGCACACATATCTGCAATTTGTATCCTTTGAGGTCTTAAGAAAATTGTTTGGTTTTTTTGCTTGTTTTGTTTTTGGTCCCTTTTGTTTTGTTTTGTTTTGTTGAAACAGGGTCTCTCTCTATAGTCCTTACTGTCCTGGAACTCGTTATGTAGACCAGGATAGCCTAGAATTCATAGAGATCTGCCTGCCTCTGCCTCCTGAGCCCTGGAATTAAAGGCATGCATGAACATGCCTGGCCTTTGGGCTTAAGGGTTGTTTTTAATTGTTTTTGTTTAAAAATGGGTCAGCTTCCTTCTACCTTGGGCAGGGGGTTTCCAACACAGCTCATCCCCCACAGCCATCTTGCCCCTGCTGATGATTCTAACAGTCTTTGCAACACTAATCACAGTATTATTTACTCCCTATCCCTCACCTCCTGAAGAAAATACTTTTGTTCTTTTCTGCATCTACAGGAAAACCAAAGAGGTTCAACCACAAATGATGCACAGTCCACAAATCTATGAAAAATTAATTGAACATCGCTTAAAGAAAAAAAAAATAGGAAGGACAAACCAAGGCTGAAGTTATTTGAGTTGTAAATCTGAGCTCTGCTTTCCTGATTCATCTGGTTTCCCAGAGGAACCGTGTCCGGCCATGCAGCTAAGGAGTGCTTCAGAGAGCAAAAGGCCAGGTCATATATTCTCAATGATTTTCACCACGGTTAACTACCAGTCGGTGAGACTCGGGTATTATATTTCCTGGAGACGGCGTGAGCACGTGAGTGTATTGGTGTGGAAAGCAGAGAGGGTCTTAAGAGTCCAGGTGCCAGGGGAAGAGGGGAGAGAGTCAGGGCCGAGTTTTTCAATTTGGTTGACTTTGGTCATTCGCATCATAGACATATCGGATATGTATGGCAAGTTCCTTATGAGTTTCAACAAATATAATCCGTTTTGTCAAAACATGAAATGGAAAGATGTTTTTCACCAGCAGACCACAAAGAATGTTCCAGTATGCACTGTTGGAGTTATTGGCTGCAAGGCTAGGGGGAAGCAATCCCAAAGTATGCTCTGATGCTGCAGTTTCATGTATGTCCACCAGGTGGTGGTCAGACTCGCTTGGCACCCTGCCAGGACCGCTCTACATGCTATAGGTGCTAAATTTAATAGAAGGCAGAGGTGAAGTCCTTAAACCCATAATGCTCACACTCCAAAACGTACCCCCCTCACCTCTAAAAGGTACATCTGGAGAAAAAGCAAGCAACAACCCCTCTTTATACCGTGCCTTGTAAAATTCACAGAACCTTGTTATAAGTTATTCATCCTAATGATCATTAAACAGCTCAGGGATAGTGTACACCTGTAATCCCAGCACCAGGATGCAGAGACAGAGGATCCCGTGCAACTGAAATCCAGCTTGAGCTAGAACCTGGATTCTGTATCAAAAAAAAAAAAAAATGTGTGGGAGGAGATGGGTGGGTAGGAGGTAAGATCAAGATCAAAATTTGAAAGCTGAGGGAAGTTAAAAACTGACCCAGCCTAGGACCCCAGGACAAATAAGCTGAGGAGTCTGAACTAGAACCATTTTTTTGCTAACTACAGATCTGAAACTTCCACCCATAACTGCTTCACCTGGAACATTCCAGAATGTCTCCTGAGGACGATGTTTCCTTTCCCCCAGCTGCTTGGATTAATGAGACTATCAGCCACTCTTATTCCTAAACCAGCCTTTGGGAACAAGAGTACACGCTTCTCCCTGTCGGCCCGGAAGTCAGGTACCGCTGAGGTATCAGGGTCCTTTTTTACTTCAGCCTTCCTGTTTTGCTAATATGAAGCCTTAGTCCTTTTTAGACTCCTCTGTTTTTTCAGGCAGTGATGGACATGTAGTAAGTAATACTGTGATTAGTGGTGCAAATACTGTTAGAATCATCAGCAAGGGCAAGATGGCTGTCAAGGTGTGCCATGTTGGAGGCCCCCTGCCCAGGGTATGGGGAAGCAGAACAGACCCACCTTATTAAGAAAAAATAATAAGTAGATTCATTTATTTTATTTCATGAGTCTGGGTGCTTTCCCCGAATGTATGTATGTGCACCACCTGCCTGCCTCGTGCCCATGTTGGTCGAAAAAGGGCACCAGAGTCTCTGGAATTGGATTTACAGATGGTTATGAGGACTGGGGACATGGCTCAGTCGGTAAGGTACTTACTACATGGATATGAGGGTTGAGCTTGGTCCCTAGCATTTACAAAGCCAGGCATGGTGGCAGGCTCTTGTCATCTCAGTCCTGGGGAGTCACACAGGTAAACCTCTGGAGCTTGCTAGCTAGCCAGCCTGGTCCCAGTGAGAGACCTGTTTCCTAAAACAGGGTGCGTGGTTCCTGATAAGCAGAACCAGAGATTGACCCTGGCCTCCCTGTGAATGTGTGCACACGTTCTTACACACACTCACACACACACACACACACACACACACACACACACACAGTCACACATACTTACACACATTCTCTCTTACACACACACATACTCACATTCACACACACACACAAACTAAAAGTAAAAAAAAAAAACAAAAAACGCACTGAAATGCTTTGTGCGTGAAGAGTTGACCCAAGCTCCTCAAGATTCAGATTTCTATAGATGACATATGGTCACACCTTGCCACTATTTCCCAAGAGAAACAGAGACACAAAACCAGTACAGTTTTTAAAGTATAATAAGGAGATTTTATTTTAAAAACACGAAAGGCCATCAAAAAGCAGAACAAAGAAGGTCTTACGTGATCCCGGGAGAGTTGATCATCAGAAGCCCAACCCCCCTCCCAGAACCTACCCTCCCCCTCCGCCTCCCCATAATTAAATCATCTTCTTCCTCTGCTGTTGTCAGAGCAGCGTCTGGGTCACGTGACCGTCGCCTTACAATCTGCTTATGGCCCTGTTTGTGATTCACACTCCAAGGCATAGTGGCAGCTCATTTAGAATCAATCAAACATTAGTAGAGGGGGAGCCGGGGGGCACAGTCTACAGTGCAGTTCTCTCGGTTTTTGCCACAGGCAAGGGCAGAAGCTGATGATACCTCGCCGTGGGGGGTGGGGAGGTAGGTGGGGGAGGGGAACTCTCCACCTGGTCTAAGTGAGGCAGATAGGGCTCAAGGCCTGCCTGACTCTGTTCCCTCCAGGCTATGGATTTCAGGCCCGTCTGATACCAACAATTCCCCTGGGGCTTAGAGACAATGAAAGGGAAAGATTTCATTTCAGAAAGGACTGGAGAGCTACACGAGCAGATGAGGTCTAAAGACAGGTCTTAGCCAGGCAGGGCCACTGTACGGGAGACCTTTAGACCGAGTGGTTTAAATGACAGAACTTTTATTTCTCCTAGTCGGGGGAGGGATGGGGCTGGAGGTTCATTGTCTGGGGAGGTCCCGCTCCTTAGTTGTAGAGGGCAGTCTTCTCTCTGTTTCTTCATCGAGCAGAGAGGGGAGACTCACCCACAATCTCCGCCCCCCAATAAGAACCACTAGATGAGAGAAGCATGGGAGAATGGCAAAGTAGAAGGATCCAGAGGGTCCTAGAAACCTACAAGTAGAACATTATGATAGGCAGATTTGGGCCCAGGGGTCCTGCTCAAACTAAGGCACCAGCCAAGGACAATACAGGCGGTAAACTTTAAACCCCTACCCAGATCTAGCCAATGGTCAGAACAGTCTCCACAGTTGAGTGGAGAGTGGGGTATGACTTTCTCACGTACTCTGGTGCCTCACATTTGACCATGTCCCCTGGAGGGGGAGACCTGGTGGCACTCAGAGGAAGGACAGCAGGTTACCGAGAAGAGACTTGATACCCTATGAGCATATACAGGGGGAGGTAATCCCCCTCAGGAACAGTCATAGGGGAGGGGAATAAGGGGAAAAGGGGAGGGAGGGAGGAATGGGAGGACACAAGGGATGGGATAACCATTGAGATGTAACAAGAATAAATTAATAAAAAAATTTTTTAAAAAGAATAAAGATTCCTCCAAAGTACCTACACCATCGACTCACTTCTCTGTTACCTCACACTCGACCTCATTATCATGGCACAGGATGTCTTGTGACAAGTCCAACCACACCCTTCTGCCGCCTGGTATGTTCCTAGCCCTGTGACACAGTTGAGGAAGTGATTGAGTGAGAAGTAAGTTGTTTCAACGGACCCAATAATACCGTGAGAACACTTGGGTCAAAACCAGTGCTCACTTTCTCCCCTCGGAGCCCTAGTTTTCTTACATTGCAACTCAGTAGATACTGTTCCTGGCAAAGGCATCTGGAAAAGGGGGAAAGCTGGGGCGTCCAGATGGATCCGATATAGATGACACTCCCCAGAAATGAAAAGGCTCCAAGATTGATGAGCAGGTCTCCCCGTCCACACGGAGCCAGTGGAGTGTCATCCAACATGTTTTCATCTGAATGGTTCCCAGCTGAAATGAGGAATTCTACTAGTCTTGCCCTAGCATTCCAGGCCACGTGAAGTGACTGAACTAGGCCAAGCCAGGAGCCTTGGTGCTGTTTAGGGAACGAGGAACAGAAAGCATCTCTATGACTTGCCTCACTTTCCTTAATCCCTTTTCTCCTCCTCTTCTTGGCCTCTTGATTATTATTTGACATCAGTATTATTTTCTACTAAAGAACTTGCAGCCCTTTGCTAATATAAAGGTTGTCTTGGGTTCTGAGACAGCTCAGCCAGTACAGTCGCTATCTAATGTGAGTGAAGCCCCAAGCGCCAGCCCCAGTGTTGCACACGCTAGACATGTGGCACGTGCTTTTAGCACCAGCACTTGGAAGCCAGAGGCAGGAGGAGCAGACATTCGTGGCTGAGCTGGAGAGATGGGCTCAGTGGTTAAGAACATTGGCTGTTTTCCGCAGAGGACCTGGGTTCAATTTCCAGCACCTGTAACTCTAAGTCAGGGATTTGACATCCTCTTCTGGCCTCTGTGGGCACCAAGCATGCACATGGTACACAGACATACATGGAGGCAAAACACTCATACGCATACAATAAAAACAAATTAAAATTTTAAAGGGAATTTCAGGCTGGAGGGCTGGCTCTGTGGCTAAGAGTATTTGCTGCTCCTGCAGAAGACCCAAGTTCAATTCCCAACACTCAGATCATGGACAATCACTGGTAATTCCAATTTTAGAGAATCTAATGTCATCTTCTGATTTATATGGACACAAGACACCCACATACACTAAATAAAACAAATAGTTAAAATTTTAAATAAAAATTTCAAGGCCATTTTAAGTTCTATAGCAGACTTGAGGCCAGCCTGTCTCTCACTCTCTCTCTCTCTCTCTCTCTCTCTCTCTCTCTCTCTCTCTCTCTCTCTCTTTCTCTCCGCCCCCTCCCCCTTGCTACCCTTGGTCTCTGAAGATTACTACTGTAGACCCACATTCAGGAGTCCATATGACTAATGCATTTAAGCTTCACTACAGCAAAAGCCTTTATCTCTATTTGTTCCTTCTCTCCCTCTCAAAAAGAAAAAGAAAAAAAAAAAATCTTGCCCAACTCATCTTGCCCTCCCCCAGCCAGCCTTACCCAATATGACTCGAATCCCTCTCTTGCAAGACTTTTACCATAGTCTTCATGTTGCAGAGCGCTTTGGCTAATGCCCCTGGGCTGAATACTGTCAGTAAAACCTGTCTCAAAGTTCCCTCTGGAGTGTGTGCCTGTCTTTTTCCTGAGCCTCCTGTGGCTTTCCTGTTTCCACAGGATGAAGCTCAAGTGCCCTGCCTGTCACTGGAGATCCTATAACCTGTCCCAGCTTAGCCATGCCAGGTGCATCTGCCCTCCTTTCACCGCTCCACACCCCTGCCCTCCCCTCTCCCTTGCTTTCCCCATCTGGACTTAACAAACCCGAGGACCTGCTTCCCAGCACCCCCTGCTCTGGACACCAACCTTAAACCACTCCATCTTGAGCACCTGCCTTTGGCTCAGGACTGCTCTAGCAAACCTGCCCAGACCATCTAAACTTCTCACCACAGTCCTGTCTTACAGACAAAGTGCATTCTGTCTTGCAGCATGCCTCGGCTGGTGAAAGACGAAGCTGGGAGAACAGCGGATGTGTTGAGTTCCTCTGTTCTCTCCAGCACATGAGGCGGGCACAGCAGAGAGAAGTGTTGCCTCTCATTTCAATCGCCTTCGTTCACTCCAAACATCTGTGTGTACAGAGGGCGCCCTAGATGTGACACTGGCAGCCGAGCGTGAAAGATGGACGAGTAACCTGGGTAAGAAGGCATGGGTTAATTTCTTATATTTTTTTCCTTCGATGTTTATTTTATGTGCACTGCTGTTTTGCCTGAATATGTCTGTGTGAGGGTGTCAGATCCCCTAGAACTGGAGCTACTGGCAGGTATGAGCTGCCATGTGGGTGCTGGGAACTGACCCCCAGGTCTTCTGGGAGAGCAGCCAGTGCTCTTAATCCCTGAGCCATCTCCCCAGTCCATCGGATTACCTTCTTGACATCACATTTTGTGTCCTTTTTCTCCTTGTGTCACTTGGCTCCATATCGGCCTGGATGTGTCCGGACCGGGGCCTTGGAATCCTGCATAAGCAGAAGCGTTTGATTTGCAATAAGCAAGCTCAGATCCGGCACGTGTCAGTTACCACTGAGCTCTGGGTAGGAAGTGTCCCTGCTCTCATCCATTTTTAATGTCATAGCAAATCTGGCAGAAAAGAGCCTCTCCCGATAAAGTCATCGGAATAAGCAGGGCTTTGTCATTTCAGCAGTATTCAACCAGAGGAGAAGCACACAAGTCACTTCTGTTTGTCCTGGACTTCCTAGGGAGCTTGACTTGGAACAAAGCACTGATGACAGTTTTCCCTCATGACTTTCTTTCAACCTCAAGGCTATCCAGCAAAGTCAGATGTAATAAGCCCTTGACAGTTTTCCTGGGGCCTGACTCCCAATAATCCTGAGGTTGCCACAGAAGTCCAGTTCTGCTGATGACCAGTTAGTTGCGTGACCTGAGCCGCTTGCTTACCTCCACATGCTCCCATTGCATCTGTAAAGGGAGGTGACTGCACCATACCAGCTTGATTTTTGAGGACTGAGATACAGATGAAAGTGCTTTGTAGGTTCCTAGACTACTAAGCACAAAATGTCATATTATCAGGCAGAGTCGCAAATGCCCGCTTTCCTTTGGGGAAACAAAATGCAGGTCATCAGGCTTTTGAAAGAGAGAAAATATCCATCCTTTGTGATGCTACGCTTTCTTCATACGCACAGTACAACAGGACTGTGTGCTGAGGCAGACAGGAAAATCCAGCTGTCGATGGCCAAGGTTTAAAATGCTTCCAGAACAAGGAAATCCTCCATTGTTTTAAACCTTTTCTTTTTTCTTTTTGACACACAACCCATAGGGGATACACACACACACACACACACACACACACACACACACACACACACACACACATTCTGGCTTCTAGCATGAAATTACTAGGGAAAATTCTAATCCCCCAGGCCCCGGAATGAATGTTTCTGAAATCGAAGGTAACCAATTATTTTTTCTTTTGTTATCACATCAGGCCTGTTTCACCCACTGTATGCTATGCCAACCACTGAAACAGGGGGTTTCGTATGAAAGAACACTCATGAAGCAAATACACGTGACTAACTGGGAAGCTCAACCAGGAGTGTCTGCCTTCCCGAGGATGGACTCAGGACAGTTACGGAATAAGGAAACAGATAGTCCTAGCCATCGGGGATAGACGGGCGGAGCAGAGAAGAGAAAGTGAGTGGTAGCGGGATTCAGTGGCTCTTTATAGTACATGTATTGTGTTCACGGAACCAAAGATGTCACCATTAGCATGATCCCAGGATGGAGCTTGGGTTCTTTGAGGTCAAAGATACTCACACAGAATTAAGAGAATGGCTGCTGCTCTCAGTCAGTTTATGCCACCTCTATGTTTCTGAAAAACAGCTGAGGCAGCCATTAACATCACAGGGCGACCCTTGCGGGGAGCAGGGATGACAAGTGCACTGCTTAGGTCTGAGGCCTCTATGGTTGTACTGAATCCCGAGCAACTAAAAACAAGGGAAATTAGGGACTTTGGGTTGTTCCTCGGTTGATTTTTTTTTTTTTTAATGCAGTATTTGAACTTTTAATGAGAACCAGTGGTTTTATGGGCAGAAAAAAAAAGTCAATTAGACAGATATCATTCTGAAATAAATAAGTAAAACATGTATAAGCAAGGACCTGGTTATAGGTAAATGGTTTGGGCAAAGTTCAAGTTGTGGTGAAAACAGAAGCTAGGTTTGGGAGGGAGAAGTAGGGCGTGGGTGGTGAGGCTTGTGTCCAGGAGTATAGGGAATGGTTCATACCACAGGCACTCAAGCTAGTGAGTGTCTGTGTCTATTGAGGGATGAAGAGAAACAAGTCAGAAGTGAGGGAGAGGGTGCTCTGCCATGATGCCTCTTTAAAAGATACCCATCCCAGGAACCAGGATGTTTCTCAGCCCATAAATAGAGAAAGCCCTGTGAGCCTTGCAGGCCCACACAGCTCGGTGAAAGAGGCCAAATAAAAGAACCAATAGAGAGCCGGGCCTAGTGGCACACGCCTTTAATCCCAGCACTCGGAAGGCAGAGGCAGGCGGATCGTTCTGAGTTCGAGGCCAGCCTGGTCTACAGAGTGAGTTCAGGACAGCCAAGGGCACACAGAGACACCCTGGCTCGAAAAACAAAAACAAAACAAAAAAAGTCAATAGAGATGCGTAGGAATCATCAAAAGTAAGCTAGTTACAGCTTACAAATTTTATTAATGCATATTGGTCTCTGGGCGCCTTCCCGGAGAAAGCACTTTTTGTATTTAAAGAAGATGTGGCCGCAGCTTGCCAGGTAATGAAGATGAGCCACAGCAAAACTATCACTGAGCCAGCCCTGTTCACAGCTGAGGGCTGTCTACAGCAGAGGGCGTTACTCACCACTGTCACCTGGCGCCACTGCTGGCCAGGCAGGAGCCTTGTGCTGAGGCAGAGTCTTGGGTTACATCATGCCAGTGTGGGTGGAAGAATTTAGAGGAAATACAAGTGACCTTGCTGCCATCTATCAAGGGAGAGAGAATTTATTCGCTGTAAAGTTGTTAGAGAAAACTCCAGACGTCATTGCTCGGTACGGGTTGTGTCAGCAACATGATGTAGCAAGTTAATTTACCAGGGGCGGTTCTCACTCAGGCTGGAGAGATGGCTCAGACAGGGAAAGGGAGCTAGCTGTTCTTTCTGAGGACCCAGTTTCAATGACTAGCACCCACCGGCAGCTCACGACCTTCTGTGACTCCAGTTCCAAGGAAAGGGGTCTGACATGCAGTTCTGACCTCTGAGAATGAAAGCAGTAGGTACTCATGTGGTGCACGGACATACTCTCAGCCAGAACACCATACATGTAAAACAACAAAATTATTTTTATTTTTTAAAATAAGCCTCTCTCCCAATAGTTTTCCCAGGACATGGAAACTGTGAAGATCCTGGTTTTCAGGGTCTGGGTAACTCCGCCACCCTGTGTCTCCACTTCACTTTTCAAACACATTGTCTTCTTATTTCCTTTCTCATCTTCCTTGCAGTCTTTCTCTACTTCCTGCCATCTTTCCCATCTACCTCCTTTCTACGTTCTTTAAGAATTAATTTCTCAGGACTGGAGGAATGGCTCAGAGGTTTAAAGCACTGGCTGCTCTTCCAAAGGTCCCAAGTTCAATTCCCGGCAACCACATGGTGGCTCACAACCATCTGTGGTGAAATCTGGTGCCCTCTTCTGGCCTGAAGGTGTGTGCGCAGGAAGAATACTGTATAAATAATAAATAAGTAAATCCTTTTAAAAAATAACTCACTTTTGTCTCCTTTTCATTTCATTTTACTTTCTTGAGGCAGGGTTCCTGGCTGTTCTGGAACTTGCTCTGTAAGCCAGGCTGGCCTGGAACTCAAAGATCTACCTGCCTCTGCCTCTGCTGGAATTGAAGTCATATGCCACCACCGCCTAGCTTCTCTCCTCTTTTCCAATTTTACCTGTTTTCATTCTTTCCTTTGCAGGAAATTTCCTTCTACTCTCTCAAGAAACAACTCTCTAAGTGTTTCCAGCCCATCTGTTTATGCTCAGATTTTATCATAAGGTCAGTGTCAAAGCAAATCTGGATGAGGACAGAAATCAAAGGGCTCTCCACCCCACTTCACTCCACCCTGTGTGGGGGGGATATGTGTATTGGGAGGTGTTCTCTGGTTTTAAAATCCAATGCTCACTTAACCCACAGCCAAAGCTATAACAAACAGCCAGATACTGTCTTGGCAGCAGAAAGCTATCGAACTCCATGAAAGAAAATAGTCTTCAATAGTCAGAGCCGTAAGCTGTGAACACTCCCTGAGCCTCCAGACACAGAACCAACCTGTCAGATTTGGAGTCTCCCACAGCTGGATAGAGATCCCCTTGTGTTTTCTCCTTTCCATCTACTCACATGCTCAGAGATGCCTGTGTAGTTAGGCTCAGAACACTCAGTATACCTGTAGGGTATTATTTTATGTAAATACCCCATTGGGAAATGTGTGATTAGCACCTGCAACATTGCTTAGCTCAACTTTGAGGTTCTGTGGGGGAAAGTGCATCTGCTTGGACAGCCAGCTCTTCTGTCACAGCCAACCAGGCTAAAGGGCAACTCAGCAGAACCATACAGAAAGTAGTTTCACTGTATGCAGAATAAGGAGTTAGTGTAGGTAGAATGGGGGAGGTCTTACCTAGAGCCCTGGTGGGGGGTCCCCATTACTCTTCATAAGAATCCATTAATCAGGTAGTGACATTATTCCATTTTAAATCAGGGAAGGCTGGGATGGCACCTTCAGATGCCAGTACAAGCAGCCTATCCCTCACCACACCTGACTAGACACTGGATGTATAGAGGCTACTTTGGACCCCCCCTCCCCCCTTCATCAGCCCATAGGCAAAGCAGTGTCCTTCCTGAAATTTCCCTACCCACCAAGAGGTATTCTAGGCTTCTCTTCTCCTCCCAGAACAGCCCAAAGTAACTTTGTAGGATGCCATCACAAGTTCCCCCACAAGCCAGCAAGCCCCTCAAAGTCACTTCAACCTTCACAATTCCAGCCGTTAGCTCAAGACCCTTTCTTGGTAGATGTTCAAGGCTGAGTAACGATCTTTTAAATACAGTGTTACTGCTAAGAGTACTAGAGAGCAAATGTGTGTTCTGGAAAGTACTAGCTTATATACTCAGTATCTTAACCCTTTTCCCTAGTCATTCCAGCTCCGTTTTGGTCTCTGTCCGCTCAGGCTACCACAGCACAGCATTAGTGACTGAGAAACTTGTCAACAACAAAAATTCACAGGCTCCGGGTATCTGTCTAAAAACATCATCTAGTTTAGGCCTCTGTGGGTCACAGCCTGCTGTCTTTTGTATGTATCCCCATAGGATAGGAAAAATCTGCCTAAGCCTGCTCTGGGCCCTTCTTGTATAGACTCTAATCAAGATCACCTCTCCACTGTCCCATTTCCTAATATAATCATCTTGAAGGTCAGGATTTAATTATTTATTTATTTATTTATTTATTTATTTATTTATTTATTTATTTATTTGAGACAGGCTTTCATGTATCCCAGGCCAAGCATGACCTTCGGTTTCTGGTGTTTTGCCTTTACCTGTCTAGTGCTGAGATTACAGACAGGGACTGCCATGCCTGCTTTTTGCAGTGTTGAGGACCGAACCCAGAGGCCTCTGCATGTTAGGCAAGCGCTCAGTCAACTGAGCTACATCATCAGTTTGAACTTTTTCAACATGAATTTGGGGTGCCCCCAAAATCCAGGCGATGCACTCCTCTCGAGCTTTATCACAATAACCCTTCTCAACTCCACTCGTAAATTCACTTTAAAAAAAAATTTTTTTTAATCCAGGTTTAATTCCTTTCCCTTAGAGATAGTGTACTTTTTCCTTTGTTATTCCTATTTGTTTGTTAGAGACCAGATATTCTAAGAAAGAACTGAATCATAAATTTGGCAATGTTTAACAAATGAGTAATTGAGATATCGTTTGACCTCACACTTCATTCACTCATTCACTCACTAACTAAATTACTATTGCATACACACATTTGTTACCAGTGGGGAACACAAAAAAGAAACATGTTAACTTAACCTCAGAAACCAAACCTCTTGGACTAGGGATTTTAGTTCATGGCAGGGTGCTTGCCTGGTGTGCTTGGTGTCCTAGGTACAGTCACTCGTCAGTATCACATATGCACACAGAAGCATATGTCTGTAAGACAAAGAAAGCCTCAACTAAAAAGAAAGGGTGTCCTTTGACTGGTCCCATCTGGTGAGATAGGGGAGACGTCACAGAGAGAAGGGCATTGTACAAGGCCATAAGGATCAGGAATCTTTAGAAACTTGGCAGAGCAGGAAACAGAAGGACATTCCAGATGGAGCAAAGAATCTAAGCAAAAGCAGAAAGTAGGAAAGCCTGGGGCATGTACTTGGAACAGAGTAAAGTTCATTTTGCTGGGACACAAAGTCAGGGATGAAGAAGTTAGGGGAAGGGGGGAGGGAAATGTCCATGCAATCGGGAAGATGAAGCAATTCCAAAGTGGCCCAGGACAGAGACCTCAAGCTACGGGAAGAATTCTCCTAACTTACATACTCATCAATATCATCCGAGCCAACCAATGACTGACTCCCAGGTCACTGGCCCTGTGGCACACACAAGCTGCTATACATTTTCTAACTGTGGGTCACCTCCCAAAGGGCACTTGCTTTTTAATTTAGCAAGCATTTCACTGCTGGAAATGTCACCCATTTTATATTTCGAGATGTCTTCTGCATTTTTGCAGCCTAATTAATGCCTTGTTAGGAGCTGCCACAGCATCTTGAGAGAAGACTGTCCCCCACCCACCCACCCACCCACCCACAGTCTCCTATCCACCATCAAGTCTTTCTCTACCCTTGCCCTCATTACAAAGTTGGAAGAAACCCCATTCAAGTCAGCATCACATTGCGGAACCAAGGTCACCAGGAACTTGGCCTCCCACACTGCAATTGGAGACAGTGTTCCAGATCTGGAAAGAGAAAGGATGCATTTAGACAGGGAAGCTTTGTTGTCACCACTGGCACCATCATTCCTGTGCCTGGTACCATCATTAGACTACAGAAACATTCTGCGTGAGCTTGAGTGCATTTTCTTGCCTCTCTAAGCCTCATGGTGGTGGGGTGTGTGTCTAGGGCAGAGGAGGTTGCTATTACTCACCTTTTACAGATGTTATAAGGTTCTATAAGACTTAAGCACTTTACATGAGTTTCAATGAATCATAACAACTTATTGTAAAAATTTCAATGTATCTTAGAGTATACTTTACTATATGCATGTATTTAAACATGTAGACATCTATGCACATCCCTACAGATTGAAAGTGTGTGTGGTTTTGTTTTGTTTTTTGACAATGTCCTAATGACCAATTCCTAAGCAGACCGATGCCGAAAGACAAATGAGGTGCTCGCCCTAGGCCTAACGGCAAAATGGTGGCTTGGATAACAACCCATCCCTTTATCCCTTTCCCTTATCCCTGACTCTTTCAACACAGAACAATATCCAGGTTTTCTGCAAAACCATGTGTGGAGGATTGTAAAGGACAATCAGGAAATAGTGAGTAGGATGCTGTGACAGAGAAGGCAGGGATGAAAGAGACAACTCTCCACTGAGAACCGTTTTGCCAACTAAGTCTCTCTAGAGATTCTATCCCTTTCCATGTCGGTCACTTCATCAGCTACCGGGCACACTCTCCTCCTCTCTTCTGGACTTCTTTGAATATTTGGTAAGTTCCTTCAAAGATAGGATCCCTCATTTGTGTTCACTCTTTTAAGTAAAATGGCTGAGGAGGCTTCCTCAAGACCGAGGTGCATATGTTTTCATTCTTTGTCTCCCCATCACCTAGGACCTTGTGGGCTCCTTTGACATAGTCACAGTGCACACAGGCTTCTGGGAGTCAGGTTTAAGGATCAAGTCCACGTGTCCAGTCACATTGGGATTGGCTGGGCGTAGAGCTGGCAATGAGGATGAGGGATGGAGGATAAGGGTGAGATGGGATAGTTAATAGACCAGGAATAAATAGGTCATACCATACAAGATCTAAGAGAACAGCTGGGAACCTCTAAGGATCTGAAAGTGTGTCTACAGGGTCCTTATACTTAGGCCAACAATTCTGCTGGCCTGACAGCTACTCCAGATGGCTTCCTTCCTCCTTTCTTCATATGCTAAGATTTGGATCAAGAAGAGTAAAAACAGGAAGGCATGACTTGGATGTCAGAGCACAGAGGCAAATAAATCCAGGGGAAGAAAAAGAAAAAGAAAGAAAAGGGAAAACGAAGTCAGAAATCTTTGGTTGAAGATTCAGTTTGAAGGCCAGGCAGTAGTGGTGCACACCTTTAATCCCAGCACTTGGGAGGCAGAGGCAGGTGGACCGCTGTGAGTTCGAGGCCAGCCTGTTCTACAAAGCAAGTCCAGGACAGCCAAGGCTACACAGAGAAACCCTGTCTCAAAAAACAAAACAAACAAACAAACAAAAAAAAAAAAGATTGAATTTGAGCCAGGTGCTAGGATTTGGGATTTGGGAGGCAGAGGCAGGTGGATCTCTGTGAGTTCTAGGCCAGCCAAGGCTACACAGAGAAACCCTGTTACAAAAAACCAAAGAAGAAGAAGAAGAAGAAGAAGAAGAAGAAGAAGAAGAAGAAGAAGAAGAAGAAGAAGAAGAAGAAGAAGAAAAAGAAGAAGAAGAAGAAAAAGAAGAAGAGGAGGAGGGGGGGGAGGAAGGTGATTGATTTGGAACTCACTGTCTCCCTTAATAAGAGTGGCTCACCTGAGCAAGCATCTGTCAAGTGATGAAAACAGAGACCCACACTGGATGATCTTTTCTGACAACACTGTGGCTTGAGAAGCCTTAAGCCTGGCTGAAATGAAAATAAGATAGAGACTCAATCTGATTATCAGACTAGTGAAACAATGGGCCCCAAAGGAATAGAAATTCCCCCAGGAATCTCATGCTGGGTGAAGGTAAGAGCATGAGCAGAAGGGGAACTTCTAGAAAGCAGTCATACAGTTGAAACAATGAGTCAGACCATCACACAAGATGAGACTGAAGCTCAGACTACTATGGGCCAACGGTGGCCATGACCACACCATGCCCGGGACAACTTAGATGTGTGTGTCCTTGGCCTCAGGATTTAGGAGGTCACTGGATCTCTTTGTTCCTCTTCCCAATGTGATTTTTACTTTTCAAGACAGGGTTTCTCTGTGTAGTCCTGGCTGTCCTGGAACTCACTCTGTAGACCAGGCTGGCCTCAAATCCAGATCCGCCTGCCTCTGCCTCCCGAGTGCTGGGATTAAAGGCATGCGCCACCAGGCCCCGCTTTTGCTTTTAATCTGGCTTGTTAAAATTGCCTTGAGGTTGACCTGGGACATAGGCTGTAACTTCCAAGTTTGATAACAAAACCCTGAGGATGAGTTAGAAACTACATCCTGAACCTAACAAGGTACCAGCTGAAGAAAATCAGGTCGTAGACATAAAAGATTCGTGCCTGAACTTTTGAACTTGGCCTTTTTGGGGTGGGGTGGGGGGGGGCAGATTTTTAATAAAGAATAAAGGTTAGAGAAGGTGACAGAGACCTTTCCACCAAACGTTACCACTGACATCGCCACTTGTGCCCCATGTCTGAAGCAGCATTGAAGAAAGTACAAGACTGACGACTCCGAATCCCACTTGCAGATTGTCAGGCTGATTGACACCCAGCAAGGAAGCTGGCAAAGCAAAAGCACTCTTCAAAAACCCACCTCCTTTCTGGGTGAGAAAAAGTCAGAGGCCCAAATTAAAGTGTTATCTTGTCTGCAAAAAAGGGCCAAGAAGTGTTGTACCCTCTTCTAGCAATTCCAGCAAGCAAATGTATTTTCGTTTTGAGGTGTTGAACATTGCCAGAGAGAAGGCATCCCATGGGCATCCAGGTCAGCTGCTGCTCCTTCTTTTTAACGCTTTAAGCATACAGCCTAACAGGAGAGCTAGCCTAGTTGGCACAGTGTTGACCTAACATGTGATCCCCAGCATCACATAAAACCAGGAGTTCTAGAAATGGAGGCAGAAGAAGAGAACTTCAAGGCCTTTCTCAGGTACATAGCCAGTTTGTGGCCAACCTGGGCTATATGAGTCTGTGAATGAATGAATGAATGAATGAATGATTCTAACCCAATTCAGATGATAGCACTAAAATCGACATAAACCTTTCCTAGACCCTTAGAGTACTAAGGGGTGGAGGTGACTAGTTAATTGGTTCCGAAGGGTTTTTATCTAAAGGGGTTCATTCCTTCTAATACAGAGGTAGGAAAGGAATGCCTGGCTATTCAGGAGGCTAAAGCTAGCCCAAAATTAGCCTTGGGACCTGTAACATTCCAACCTCTCTGCCTTGCTACAGTTTTAATCAGTCAGTCGGTCTTTGTAAATATAACTTCTTTCCAGCAATTCTAGATCACAAGAGGGACATTCTCTCCTTCTCTCCCCCCTCCCCCCTCTCTCCCTCCTTCCCTCCCTCCCTCCCTCCCTCCCACTCTCTCCCTTCCCCCTCCTCTGATGTAATCACAATGTATTTGATTTATGAATTTCTTTGTTCTGTAAAACCATAAACCTTCATTGTTCCTGGGCCACGGTCGCTCAAGACAGCTCCAGAATAACCTCTCTCATTCTGTTTCAGGAGAGAGCTGTGAGGTTTTCCGCGACACTGTAACAGATCCTTGCTGGCTTGACTTGGTGGCTCAGGCCTGGAATCCCAGGAGGAGGGTGCCACGTTCAAGTCCTGCCTGGGCTGTCGTGAGTTAAAGGTCACTGTGAGTGATTAAATGACACTCTTTCTTCAAAAAAGAATTTTTTTAAAAATTAAGAAAGAGAAAAGGAGGGCTCTGTGACTGTGCTCACCTACCACGCATGAGTCTCCAGGTTTGCTTTCCTACACCAAAACCAGACAAACAAACAAAACCAACACCTCGGTGCCTAATTTTCGTGAAGCTTCAAAAACGCAGCTGAGATACCCATTTTCCAGTCTCTCCTCACATTTGGGCTGCAAGGCTCATTAGTCAAAGAGAGCCTTCCTTCCTGGGTCACTCCTGAGAGAATTCTTTTCATATTTTTAAAGAAAGAAAAAAACAGAATCCTTTCTCCTTCCTCACAGAGTGCGTCTCAGTGGCTTGTTTAAACATTAACTCTGGGATTATAAACCAACTTCTCAATAAGCCCCTTTCTCCCTCAAATTAATAATGATCTCTTCCACCAGGCAAAGGTAAATAAGATGAGCCCTGGCTGTTGTATCCAGCAGCAACTGTTAGGGCCCCCAGGCCTGCATTAGTTGGCCTTCTCATCTCTGTGCACACAGTATCTGACAGGACAACATAAGAGGGGAGGGCGGGGCGGTATTTAGTTTCTGTTTCAGAGGTGTGTTAACTCACCGTGGGGGCGGGGCACGATGGGGGAGGGCAACAGGACAGGAAGCCGAGGAAGGGGAATACAGAAAGGACCAGGGGAAGATATGGCTTCAAGCACACATGCTTAGTGAGCCGCTTCCAGCCATGATGCCCTACCCCCCACTGATGCCATTATACCACGAATCCATCAAGGGATCAGTCCCTTCATCAGCTCACAGCCCTCATGTTGTCATCATCTGCGGAATCTGTCATAGACAAATCCAGAGGAGTTTTATGAACCCCCTCGGAGTCTCACAATAAGCCCCAAGCGCCAAGAAGTCACAGGACTTGTCAACAAGGAGCTGTCACGGGTGTATATGTTAGAAACAAACAATGAATTCTCTCAGTGTCCACAAAGGAGCATACAAACAGAGCAAAAGTAGCTCAGCAAGGTAAATAATAATAATAATAATACTTTTAAAGCGTGTGCCAAGATTCAGTGCAAGCTAGCAAGCTCTGACACAGGTGGTGGCTGCATCTCATCCTATTGGTGGAAGCTTGATTATACAAACTACTGTGATTGGCTCATCATGCAAAGCAAGAGGGAGGTTCAGGAAATACAAATTCTTGCCACGCTAAGTACCTCAGACTTAGATGAGATGTTAGTATCAGTGTAAGAACACATGGCTGTGAATGAAACTCAGTAAATATCGTGGTGTAAACAACATACAAATATGTAAATAACTATTTCATAATATCCATAATAGATATCTGGCTGTAACCTTAAAAACTATGTAAAGTGAATGCAAAATTTAAAATGCTAAAACTAAGTTGAATGGAAACCTTCACTAAGTGGAAAAAGCATACCACGAAGACTGTGAATTATTGAGAAATCTATTCTCCCCAGCACATCTGTACATTTAAGACCCTTCCAATGAAATACCAACATTACTTTTTTTTTTAAGATTTATTTTTATTTTATGTGTATGAGTGTTTCCCCTGTTTGTATGTATATGTACTCGCGTATACACTGCCCCACAGAGGTCAGAAGAAGTCATCTGATTCCCTAGAACTGGAGTCAGGATGGCTATGAGCCATCACGTGGGTGCTGGGAACTGAACCCGGGTCCCTCTGTGAGAGCAACAAGTGCTCTTAACCACTGAGCCACCTCTCCAGCCCCCCCCCCACATTACCTTTTAATTCATTAAGATTATTATAGAGTAGGGATATCCTAGATATGCCTCAAAAGAAATATAATGTTGAGATGCCTCAGCACATAAAACACGGACAAGCCATCTGAGATCAGTCCCCAGAATCCACGCACAGCGGAAGGAAAGACCTATCTCCCAAAAGTTCTCCTCAGCTTATCACCCGTGCACCGTAAACATACCGAGGATATTAGCTTTATGAGATACTAAGTATATGTTTACCTGTGAAAGATGGGACTAAAATCTATCATTAAAAACTCAGGAGAGTTCTTTTAGAATCCCACTGAGGCCTGGTGGCATCTATCTATGATCCCAGCATTTGGGAATTAGAGGCAAGAGAACCAGAAATTCAAGGCCACCTCAGGTTTTGTCTTGGTTTTGGCTTGTGTGTTTGTTTTGTTTTTAAAACGGAGAGCCCCTGTGTAGACTCAGCTAGCCTGGAATTTACAGAGGCCCACGTGCCTCGGCCTCCCCAGTGCTGGGATCAAAGTGCACAGGGTACACACCATCGTGCTCTGTGTGTATACGATCTTTGTTTGCCTTGGCTTGGTCTTTTGAGACAGTTTCTCAGTGGTCCGAAACTTGCCAAGTGAGCCGGACTGGCTGGCCAGAGCCCCGGGGATCCTTCTGTCTCTGCCCGACCCCCTCCCCATTGCAGAGTTTTCACCATACCTAGTTTTTTGTTGTTGTTGTTGTTTGTTTGTTTGTTTGTTCGTTTGTGGAGGAAGCACATGCCCAGGACACAACTGTGGAGGTCAGAGACCAACATGCAGGAGTTGGTTCTCTCCTTCCATCATGTGGGTACCAGGATAGAACTCACGCTGTCAGGCTTGGCCGCAGGTGCCTTTGCCCGTTAAGCTCTATCCCTGGCCCTTCGGGAGAGTTTTAGAGGAAGGCTTTTGGTATGACAGTGAGAAAACCCTGGTCTTCCTCCTGCTTCCTTTCCAAGACTTGGAAATCTGTATTTTACAGGCAGAAGACCCCCTTCCTATTCGTGTAGTTAGAGGTCATTTAGCCTCTGTAAAGTTTTGTCACCTGGTTGATTGGTAGATGGGAACTACAGGTAACCCTTGCTGTGCTTCGTTCATGCGGTTGCCATGATTACTTCATAAGAGGTGTGTCTGACAGTTTTACACACTGTGAAATCCTATACAAAACTGTGTAAACATTTAGTATTAGAGGGATCTTTGGGTTGGATTTTGATACTCAGACTGACTCTTTCTCCCTCTCTGTGTCTCTGTCTGTCTCTCTCTTTGTGTGTGTGTCTCTGTCTCTGTCTCAGAAGAGGGGGTTATGAGACAGGATCTCTGTAGGCCAGGCCAGCCTTCAACTTGCTACACAGCCAAGGATGACCTTGAATTTCTGATCCATCTTGCCTCAGCTTCCCAAGCACCAGGATCACAGGCATGCCCTGGACCTTCCTTCCCCAGCCAAGTTCTCTTTGAGAGTTGGTTTCCTTTCTCAGAGAAAACTTCTTTGGGGAAACGACCTTGAATTGCAATGTGAGAAGAAGATACACAATGAGTCTGTCAGGAGGTAAGACATTGTCCCAGGCATAAGTGACAGTTTGGACAAAGGCCTGAAGAGAAGAAAAGGTGAACCCATCTCAAGAGAGAAGAGAACTGCTGACCTCACAGGCTGTCAGAAGACGAGAACTGACAAGTCAGGTGAGGCGAGGCATCAAACACCAAGCATTTCACCTGCCCCATAGACCATCAGGGCATCATCTGTCAACTCTCACCCAGCACCTCAGTGGCTGCAGGAAGAAACTAGGCCATTACCTTTAGGACAGTTTCTTAGACTCTTGTGTTTATCTATATTAATCCATGAAAGTTGCATCTTACTTTATCAGATACAAAGTAATGATTTCTCCCTCAAATTAAAAAAAAAAAATCTCCTGTTAAACTGAATTCCATCAGGACATAGCATATTTTTCCTGGGGTTCCCATAAGCCACAGTCTTAATTAAATATACAAAGCTAAAAAGCATAGCAAGCTTAGCATGTCAGTAGAATATTACTTCTGCCATCTTGATGATAAAGGCCACTGCACATAAGACTCTACACTCTACAGAGTCCCTCTGAGGACTTCAGAAATAAGGCTCTGGGAATGGGGACCACAAGATGACACTCACTCCCTGCATAGAAATTCCAATCTCGTGCCTCAGTCATTTCCAGTCTCCTCTGCAGCAGCTTTTTTGGGACTTGTTTTTATTACCTGCAAAGGAGGCTGCCTGAGTAGAAAAGATCGCAGGGCAAGGATGCTGTGGTGGTTTGAATAAAAATGCTCCCCACCCCCATAGGCCTATAGGGAGTTGCACTATTAGGAGGTGTGGCCTTGTTGGAGGAAGGTGTGGCCTTGTTGGAGGAAGGTGTGGCCTTGTTGGAGGAAGTGTTATCACTAGGGTCCAGCTTGAGGTATCAGAGGCTCAAGCCCGCCCACTGTGTCACTGTCGCTTGCTACTGCCTGCCAATCCAGACGTAGAACTCTCTGCTACCTACCTCTCCAGCACCATGTCTGCCTGCACGCCACCGTGCTTCCCGCCATGACGAAAATAGTTCATGGGCTGAACCTCCAAACTGTAAGCCAGCTCCAGTGAAATATCCTCCTTTTGTTTACAAGAGTTGCTGTGGTCATGGTGTCTCTTCACAGCAACCAAACCCTAGGACAGCAGACGGGATGACTGTTGTTTGCCTGGGAATGGGGGCCACTGGGGAGGGGTTTGCCTGGGAATGGGGGCCACTGGGGAGGGGAAGCCAGGCAGAGGAAGCAGACACAGACCAGCCTGACGCAGCTAATGATTCAAAGTAGGGTGATGGGAACCTGGCGGCTTGTGACAAAATCCTTTCTATAGTTTGTTTACATTTGAAATTTTCCAAGATTGCAAGCAAATTCCTGCCCTTGTCGAGTTTATGTTTTCCACAAAAAGAGGCCAGGCTGGACTGTAGCTGAGGGGCCTTTGCTCTGGCCTCTCTGTGGAAGGCTCTTTGGCTACACTGTCTTCCCTTCTGGCTCCTCTCTCTCTCTCTCTCTCTCTCTCTCTCTCTCTCTCTCTCTCTCTCTCTCTCCCTCCCTCCCTCTTTCTCTCTCTCTCTTTACACTGCTGTCTTCGTCTCTGATTTCAGAGAGAGAAAGCTGGGTTCTCACCCACAGGGATCTACCTTGAATCAGCAACAGGACCAGTTCCCAGCAGGTGACAGTACTGTGCACCTCTGGACTCAAGGCTGAGGACCTGACTGGGGTGGGAAACAAAAAGCGACAGCAGATTCACAGGCCCTACCTCAGATGTAATGGGTCTGGTGGCCTGGGATGAAGTGGAGACAGTTACAAACCTGTCCTAGGGCGGGGTCCCAGCGCCCAGGGTGAGAATTCCTACCAAGCTTCGTCTCAGCAGCAATTTGAAAGCCTTCTGAGTAGAAAGATGGCTTCTGTTTTTAACTTAATTTTTGTTTGTTTTGAGACTGGGTATCACTGTGTAATCTTAGTTGGCCTAGAATTAGGTTCGTATACTAGGCTGGCCTCAAACTTAAAAGATCCGTCTACCTCTGCCTCTGGGATGCAGGGATTAAAGATGTGCACCAGCTCACCTGTCTAGAGACCACGTGTATTAGTTACTTTTCTGGTGGCTGCAACAAAGTATCTGACAAAATCCTTTTGCTCTCCATTGTAGAGCACAGTCCTGCCATCCATCCTAGCAGGGAAGTCACCCCAGCAAGAGCCCAGGGCAGCTGTTCACATCACATCTGCAGTCAGGAATCAGAGGTGAGGGAATAAGTGATGTTTATTCCGTCCCAGGCCCTGTTGGGTGGAATGGTGCCATCCACATTGAGGCTGAACCTTCCCACCTCACTTTATCCACCTGAAATCCCTGACCAGAGGTTTATCTCCATCAAATTGACAGTCACAGCTCCTTTCTTTTCTTTTCCTTCCTTCTTTCTTTCTTTCTTTCTTTCTTTTTTGTTTGTTTGTTGTTTTTGTTCTTTTGGGGTTTTTTGTTTTGGTTTGGTTTTTGGTTTTTTGAGGCTGTCCTGGGCTCGATTTGTAGACCAGGCTATCCTCAAACTCACAGCAATCCACCTGCCTCTGCCTTGCAAGTGCTGGGATTAAAGGTGTGAGCCACCACACCTAGATCTCCCTCCTCTCTTTGTTTCTTTCAGTTTTGCTTAGGGTTTTGTTCTTGATGCTGGATGTGGTGTGTGTGGGCCCATGTGTGTTTCTCATGCTTGCATGGGAAGTATTTCATCCTGGGAGCACATCCCCAGCCTGCGTGTGCTTTTCTTAGGAAGTCATATGTGTTCTTCCTGCTAAAGCTACTTCTATGTCTCAGATCCTTTAGTGGACCATGGGGGCTTTAGGCTATCTTTCTTACTCTGCCTTACATCCTCTAGCCTAATGCTTTGGACAAAGAATTTGCTTTAAAATTCAAGTGTTTGTGGACTGACTAAATAAAGAAATATATGATACAGAGTTGAGGAAAGTGTATATGCAATTGTGCACCTTCTCCAATTATACCCATTATTAAGTACAGAAATAGGTCCATTTTCATTGGTACATTTAAATAACTACTGTCCTGAGCTCACAGGTTCCCCAAAACTCTGAGAGTCCCTAGCCCTCTTGTGTGACCCCACCACTATAGAGTGACACAGCCAGCATATCAAGAATCTCCTGGCACCTGCATAGTGGAAAGGAGCAACCTCAAGTGAGAGCCAGAACTCTGAGGCCATCCTACAGCCTATGTGGCCACAGCATAGGCTGCAGCTTGAGATCCATGGGCAGCACTGAGGACCACAACGATGCATTACCTCAAGGAGCCGAGCAATGAGCTGGAGGCACTAAAGTCCTGCTTCTGTGACAGGCTGACCAGAGAACCTTATCCAGGCTCAGCACCGCTATGTCTTCAGAGGCTAGAAAAAAAAAAATAATAATGGTGCTGTCTAGACTGTCTACGTCTGCATGCAGCTAGGAGCACCAGGATGTAACGCTCCCCTTTGTGACCTCTTCTCCCAGGGAAGTCAGAGGGATAATGATGTCTCAGGCATTTCAGAGTTATTAGTCGTGCAAGCTGAGGGACCTGTTGGCATGGTGCTGATCTCTGCTCCAGTGACAGCTGTCCAGAAAAATTAGATGAGATAGCACAGCAGATAAAACCTGAAAGACAGGAAGACAAACAAAAATGCAAGTAAGAAGCAGAAGGAACAGGAAAGAAATTATTCCATGGAAGTCTTGCTGCCATTGAGAATTGTCTAAGTGGAAGCCCTAGTCGGGTGAAGAACTCATAGGATGAAGAAGAAATGGGTGTGGGAGTAACCAACCAGTATCTGATCAGATATAAGGCCCACTCCACAAGATGGAACCCGAACCCAACACTGCTTGGGTGGCAAAGAACTAGAGACTAGATAGGCCAGGGACCTAAGGGAAAAAGCCAATATTACTGATTTGTCAAAGAAATATAGCAATAAAATGACAATTCTGCTATAGTCATAGATGAGTGTCTTGCTCAGCCACCATCAGAGACGCACAGCCAGACACCATGCAGAGAGTGAGAGACCGTCCAGCTCTCGGTGATAAACGGGATGTCTCAATCAAATCCCTCCCCTCAGGGCTCAGGAAACTGGGGGGAAAAAAGTGGATGGGAGGATGGAGAGAGAGAAGGGAGAGTCTCAAGAAATCAAGATCTTCTGGACACAACAGGGCTGGCACACGTTATGAACACACAGAGACTGTGACAGCGTGCACCAGGTCTTCAGGGGTTTGCACAAGATGGGGTCCTGGAGCTGAAAGAAGAAGTGGACACATGCCTCCATTCCTAACACAAAAGCTGCCTCCACTTGATAACCACTTGCAAACGAAAAAAGTCTCACTGAGGAAACAAACTACTCTAAAGGGCAGGCCCCATGCCCACTGGCCAACAGAGAAGGCACCCAGCAGTATCTTTGGAGATCCTTTGTCTCATATTGTTGGGTCTTGGCTTTTTCTCCTCCTCAAGGTCCTATGTGCATATGCTACGGCTTCCAGTTCTGTGTTTTTATGGGACTCCTGTGTATATGGATGCGTGTGTCCATATGTGTTTCTTAAGTTTTTTTTTCCTTTTGGCCCCTTTCCTTCTGTTTGTTTCATACTATTCTGATTGGTTTGTTTTCATTTTACCTTATTATATTTTATTTTACTATTATTCCTTAGATGCCTGTTTATTTTCTAATGAGAGACAGAAAATGGGTAGGTTTAAATGGAAGGGGAGATGAGGAAGAACTGTGAGGAGTCACGAGAGGAAAAAAACATAATTAGAATATATGAAAAAAATCTATTTTTTAATAAATTAAAAAATACTAATATGTTTATAGAAACATGACAGACAATAAAAGGTGATTTAAAGTTCAGTAAAAATTATCAAAACAAGGAAAGAAAAAGAGAAAGGAAGGAAGGAGAAAAAAGAAATAGGTGGCTGGGTGTGGTGGTACATGCCTTTAATTCCAACATGTGCAAGGCCAAGGCAGGAGGATCTCTGAATTTGAGGCCAACCTGATCTACAGGGTGAGTTCCAGGACAGCCAGGGCTACACAGAGACTATGTGAGGGGATAGGAGAATGGGGGGCTGGGGAGAAAAGGGAGAACAAGAGGCAGGAAGCAGTGGATGGAGAAAGAGAGAAGCAGTTGTTTCAAGCAGATCCTGATTTTGGCACATCCAGGATGCTGGAAGCCTGCAGAAGGACTAAACCTTTGTCCCAGGACATGGCTGACTGAGTGCTGGCTAGGAGCAAGGCACCCTGACTCAGGCACTGGCTCGACTGCCCACCACAGCTGTGACTGTGTCAGAAGACTTTGATTTGCCTTGTTTTGTGTTTTTGTTTTGTTTTGTTTTCTAGGAAAAGTTTTTCAAGAGAATATTCTTTAGATTGTTTTCATCTTTGACCTTAATAAACTATCCTTACATTTCAAATGTAAGCCAGTTGTGGGGAATTTATGCCTGTAATCCTAGTGCGTGGGAGGGAGAGGCCAGAGAGTCAGGAGTTAAAGGACGGGCTTAGCAGCATAGAATGTTTGAGACCAACCCTGACTACCTGAGTCCCGGTCACGAAAGCAATTCTTCAAATATGATGAAGAAGAGGAAGAGGAAGAGGAAGAGGAAGAAGAAGAAGAAGAAGAAGAAGAAGAAGAAGAAGAAGAAGAAGAAGAAGAAGAAGAAGAAGAAGAAAATGATCAAATATAGAAGGACTGGGGAGATGGCTCAGTGAGTCAGATCCAGGCATAGCTGCATATACCTGGAATGGGATGGAAATAGGTAGATTCTAGGAGCGTAGTGGCCAGCACTGAGCTTCAGGCTCAATGAGAGGCCTGTGTCAGGGGAATGAGTAGGACAGCACTAGAGCAAGACCCCAAACAGCATGTGAATATTCATACACCACACACACTCACACACACACTCACACACACACACACACACACACCATTCCACACCACACACACAACATACACACACACACATGTGCACACACACTATATACCACATACCACACACCACACTACATCACATAACACGCACACTTACACACATATACACATGCTATATACCATACACCAACCACACCACACACACACTACATAGCATACACCATACGATACTGCACACCCCCCAAACACTAAACACCACGCTTCACACACATACCACATCACACACATTTCACATACATACACATACCACACACCACACTACACACACACACACACCAAACACTAAACGCCACACTCCACACATATTAAATATGAAGGAGAGAGCGGAAGAGAGCACTAGAACTGTAGGCATCGCTCTGGCACACTTTCAGCGGGAGCACCACAGTGACAGGGGACATGTGGCAAACGCACTCAAGTGAAGCCTGCTGAAGTGAGGAGAAGAACTGCTGTCAGAAGAAACAGTGACAGCCAGCACTCGATGCTATGCTTTTATACTAATAGAATTTAATTTCATAACTCTTGGAAACAAATGGTATTACCTCATTTTACAATCCAGGGGCCAGACAGATTGCGGTGTGTCCAGGTTCCTACAAGAAGAACGCAGGCCATCTGAGTCCACACAGCTCACTGACTCCGTGCTACCTTAGTGTCAGACAGCCGTGCACTTCTCGGTGGAGAGAGAAGAAAGGAATAAAAGAAGGAAAGAGGGAGAGAGGGTTGGATGGACAGAAACAAAGAGGAAGATAAAGGGGAGAAGAAAGAAGGAAAGTCAGAGATTGAACAGTGAGCTAGGAATGTAGGGAAGGAGAAAAGGGGAGGGAAAGGGTAAAGACGAAAGAGAGGATGGGTGGGAAGAAGAAAGAATTGAGAAGGAGAAAGGGGGACAGAGGAAAGGGAGGAAGGAAATAAAGGAGAGAGGGAAAGGAAGAAAAAACTCGTATGCGGTGAGCAGGAAATTTTGAAGGACTCCAGAAACCACATCTACATCAGTTAATACACTGAGATGTCTCCTTCCAGGTATGAGCTCAGTACTCAGGAGTCTAAGGCTGGACAATGATGAGAGAGTATCGCGCCAGCCTGGGCTAAACAGTAAGACCGTGGCCAGAAAGCATCAGACTAGCCTGGGCTAACAGTAAGACCCTGTCACAAACAAGCAATAAAACATACCCTTTGTTAAGAAATATTGTAATCGGGCCGGGAGTGGAGGCACACACCTTTAATCCCAACACACAGGAGGCTGAGGCAGGTGGATCACTGTGAGTTCAAGGCCAGCCTGGTCTACAAAGCGAGTCCAGGACAGCCAAGGATAATACAGAGAGACCCTGTCTTGGAAAAAAAAAAATGCAATCACTATCATTTTAATCTTGAAGTTGATCCAAGAATAATTTCTTGGCAGTCATTGCATAGAATCAGGACTTCTTTCAAAAAGGGAAAACTTATCTATAAATTGTTCTCTGGCATGTCAAAAAAGATTCTTACAATGTATCGATTAATGTATCAATTGATGTATCAATTAATGAAGACGACACTGCACACTGTCGTAGATATAGTTGTTATCTAACCACCATGCACCCCAGTTTCACAGAAATTTCTTTATTGTGAAACTGATTAGGTCTTCTACATGTCTTGGTCTCTCACCCAAGGGGATAAACAGTATTGGTTGCCAGGGTTTCACTAGGTCAGCAGAGCCCAGCTGACAACTGCATGAGGATGCTTAAGGTTACCATGGAAATGCTGTCAGCCACCCACTCCCCAAGCCATCTTCACACATCTGCACAATGAAATCAAGCGTTTGTGTCCATCCATAGAGTTAATGGCCTCTCTCGGAGGCCCCTTTGGAAACTCCCGCCCCACTAGTGATCTGGCAGAGCCACTGGGAAATAAAGCCGCAGATGGAGTGTTGAGTGACCCTGGGCACAAAAAACTAGCAGCCAGAAAAAAAAAAATCTAGAGGCACAGCGTGATTACCAGTGCACAACACAGCCAACCTGAGCGCACCCAGGGCCAGGCTGCAGTCAAAGGCTACACTGAACAGCCCTCCTTTGCTTTTGGTGTTGCTATGGCAGCCAGGAATTTGCAAACCAAAGCAGACCTGGAAAAGAATCCTGTCCTTGGCCCCAAAAGTTTGTGTTTCCAAACTGTCTGTTGAGGGTTCCTGCTGTCCCCTCTGATACCTACCAGATGGAGGGATGGCTAAATTGGGGACCTGGAAACCTCCCAGAAGAAAGCTTGCTTCAAGCCGGCCGAAACTTCCGTAGGATGGATGTGGGTGTGATAGAAGCGACTGCGAGGCAAGAGAAGCTGGAAAGTATTACAACAAGCCCCAGGGAGAACCTCATCATCTCCCCAAAGACGTTTTTGTATCTGTCTAGTGGACTGTGGTTTGCTAAGCACATCCGCATGAGTTGTCTAATTGGATTTGTGCATCTGCTGGGTGAAGTTATCAAAGTAGATATTGTAGTACTCGGCCAATTGACAAGGAAAATTAAATCCAGTAAGAACAAGATTAAACCACTAATAAGCAGCAGAACAGAGAGGCCCAAATCGGGCTTTTTCTAACTTGACGCCTTGCTCTTTCAGTTTTACCATAAGGCAGGCAGGGAAGCGTAGCTCAGTTGGTAGAGTGCTTGCCTACCACCTGCGAGGCCCTGGGTTCCATCTCCAACATTATACAAACTGGGCATGGTGGTGCAGGACTGTAGTCTTAGAACTAGGGAGGGCAGAGGCAGGAGGATGGAGGGTTAGAAAATCAATGTCATCCTTGGCTACATAGAAAGTTTGAGACCAGCCTGGCCTAATGACGCTGTATCTGACCAGAATGGTTTTGTTTTGGGGGGTTGTTGTTTTTGTTTTGTTTTTCTTTCTTTCTTTCTTTCTTTTTTTTTTTTTTTTTTTTTTTTTTTTTTTTTTTTTTTTTTTTTTTTTTTTGAGACAGGGTTTCTCTGTGTATCCATGGCTGTCCTGGACTCACTTTTTAGGCCAGGCTGGCCTCAAACTCACAGCAATCTGCCAGCCTCTACCTCCCGAGTGCTGGGATTAAAGGCATGCGCCACCATGACCCGGCCCGTTGTTGTTTGTTTTGTTTTGTTTTTTCTGAGACAGGGTTTCTCTATGTAGCTTTGACTGTCCTGGTCTAACTTTGTAGACCAGGTTGGCATCGAACTCACAGCAATCCACCTGCCTCTGCCTGTGCCACCACCACCCGGCTATTGTTTTTTTAAGGAATGCAATGTGGATATATTCAGGGGAGATGTGAACAAGGTGGTGATGGTGCTTTAAACCCTGCACTCAGGAGGCAGTGGCAGGGGGAATCTCTATGCGTTCAAGGCCAGCCTGGCCTACAGAGGGAGTTCTAGGACAGCAGGGCTACACTGAGCAACCCTGTCTCGAAGAACAAAAGGAAAAACAATTGGGGGGGGGTTGTGGTTGTTACCATCGTCATAGTTCTAGAATCTGACCTGATGTAGCTGAAACTGGCCTCAGGTTCGCTGTGTAGGTGAGGATGACTTCTTTAATTCCTGATGCTCCTATCTCCACCTCTCAAGGGTTATGACTTCCAGCTGCAACTGCCATGTCAAGCTTAGATTTATGTCTTCTTATGGCACTGAGGATAGAACTCAGGGTCTCAAGTAACACTCCTAGATCCAACTTAATAAGCTTATAGTTCATGTATTATTGTGCAGTGGTACTATCATTCTTTGCTAGAACTTTCCTTTTCTCAAACAGGAAGACTGTACTTGCTAAGCATTGTATTACTTACGTCCTCATTACTGTGAGCAAAGCCCTGACAAGAAGTGACTTAAAGGAGGAAGAGTTTACTCTGGCCGGTGGATTAGGAAGGGAAACAATGCATTTTGGTGGGGAAGACAGGGAAGCAGGGCTCAGAGGCAGCTGGTCACTTGGCATCACGGTCCGAAAGCAGAGAGATGACCACTGGTACTCAGTTCCCTTTCTCCATTGGATGGTGTCGTTCACATTCCGACCATGTCTTTTCTTCTCGGTTGAACTTTTCTGGAAATACCCTCACAGCCACAACCACACGTGTGTTTCCATGGCGATTCCAAATTATATCAAGTTAACAATCAAGAGCAACCATCACAGACGAGAACCACCCCCCCAAAGTTTTTGCCTCTCAGTCACCAGAACACACCATTTCTACTCTTTGAATATAATTGTTCATGGGTTTCTTACAAGTGGAATCATATATAGCACATGTCCTTTGGGAAATGGCTTATATCCGTTGGCATATTGACTACAAGGTTCGTCCATATTGTAATTTGCCTCGGACCTCTCTTCCTTTTCAATGCTGAATACTGTTCCACTGTATTGGGCTGAGGAGCCCTTTTACAGGGCTTCCTGTTATGAGAGTGCCCCCCAGCACGAAAGCGTCCTTGGGTTCAGTCCCCAGCACTACAATAACAAATAATGGCACATTTAAAATACACAAATTCCATTGTATGGATAAATCCATTCATCAGTTAATGGACAGGTAAATTACTTCTGCTTTGGGGCTATTGTAAGTAGGTGCCGTTTTGTACATAGATATGGAGATATTGCTTTGAGATCCTGTTCTCAATTACTTGAAGAATAAATTCAGAAATTTATTTTCAATTTTTAGAGGGAATTCAATATTTTTTCACAGTGGCTGTTTGCTATTTAACATTCTCATAAATACTACACAAGGGTCTCAGTTGTGCCAATAACTATTATCTCAGAGAGAGAGAGAGAGAGAGAGAGAGAGAGAGAGAGAGAGAAAGAGAGGGATGTTTTGTTTTGTCTTGTTTTGTTTTTTCAAGACAGGGTCTCTCTGGTTAGACTTGGCTGTCCTGGACTCACTTTGTAAACCAGGCTGGCCTGTAACTCTGCCTCTGCCTCACAAATGCTGGTATTAAAGGCATGCACCACCACATCCAGCCAGTGTATGTGTGACCTTAATAGGAATACAGACAGGTCTTTTTTTATATACATAATTGTTCAGGTTGGTTTGTTCATAAGGTCTAGGAAATGCCTTAATGAAACCCTTTGTCCCACCAGTGCTAGGCTCATCCAGAAACCTCCCAAAGGTCCACTGGCTCCCAGGAAAAGCAGCGCAATAACTGCTCTGAGGGACAATGGACCCAAAGCACAGATCCTTCCAGAAAGTTTATGGCTTCACTCTGAGTGTGAATCCACTGCACAGATGTTCCCTAGATATGACACCCACCTCTCCATGCCTGCAGGCAACCACACAAGGGCCATGAGTCTTATGGGTGAAGATAAAGTTGGAGAGTTGTGGGAGGGATGAGATGGCTGGGGGGAGAGAGGTGCTCTTCCTAAACAACTGTAGGGCTGTAGAGTGATGTCATCGGAGTGCCCTTCTCTCTTCCTTGCCTTCAGATGGACAATAGATTGGATCTTTAAAGGACTTCAGAAGAAAGCGCTCTCTAAGGGCATAAGGTGTAAACACAGCTGATTGTCTCCAGAGCTGTAATTGACTGCAGTACCTAGCCAGAACATTTAGACTCCCATAATGTGGTTTGGAATCGTGGGGAGTCTGCTTGGCTGTTATGGTGAGACTCAGAACACTGTCTTGGTCTCCCAACCTTGCCCAACTCAAATCCTACTTACCCTCGAATGCCGCTTTCTCCAGGAAGCAATTCCAGATGTTATGAAAGAAGAAAGAGTCCCCTCTTTTTAAGCTGCATTAACACCTCACCAGCACCCATCTTAGGCCTATACCTGTGTTTTATTTTAGGCAGCTGTGTATTTAAGAAAATGCTATGTACCCCAATTTAAACGGCATGCCCTGTAAAGGCACAACCCAGTTTAGGCCTGAGCACATTATGAGCAAATGTTCACTAACATTTCCCCAGCAGATTTTCCATTTCCTTTTTTTTTTTTTTTTTTTTTTAAGATTTACTTATTTATTTATTTACTATGTATACACATGTGCCTGCATGTCAGAAGAGGGCACCGTATCTCATTACAGATGGTTGTGAGCCACCATGTGGTTGCTGGGGATTGAACTCAGGACCTCTGGAAGAGCAACCAGTGCTCTTAACTTCTGAGCCATCTCTCCAGCCCCAGTTACAACCTAATTAATTGCTAGAGTTATGTCGTGTGGCCTTCCCTGTGGGTGAGGGAACCTGGTAAAGTGACCATTTTTCCCTAGCTTCCTTGGTGGCAGTGGGCATGACTAGATTAAAATGGGTGTGGGTGGGCCAGTGCATACTATCTCCTCACATCTCTCTGTGCTTCCTCTAGGCTGAAGGAGAGGTCAGCTCTTAGTCCTGAACCAGGGCTCGATTTCCTCCGTTTATTCTACTATGTCTATCACAAGTCCACACCAACGGTGGACTCCATCTAGGTTCTGCAATGACTCCTCATTGTGTTTAGCTCACTTTCATAAAGAACTGAGGTTCACAAGTCACTATCTTCCTTTCTTCCTTCCTTCCCATAGGTAAGTGAGCCACAGAGAAATTTATAATTTGTTCAAGCTGGCTCAGTAAAGGGTGATGCCAGGTTGGCTGACATCCCCCATCATGGTCCACCCACTGCCATTGTCTGTCTGTTGAACACTGTTCCTTTTGGCCACAGCTGTCACTTACCTTCCCCCACCTCCTAGGAATGGTATTGCTGGGGAAGATGTAAGAGCCTGGTTCTGAGTCACAAGACTCTTCGCTTGTGGGCGTTGGGTGACGTTCTTTCCCGCCTCCCATCTCCTGAGCTTGGCCACTGCACACATCAGTCTTGTCAACGAGCAGCTGCAAGCAGCTGCTGACATCTCAGAGAACCTCAGCCACAAAGCATAAGCACCACACAGGCTGGACACCAAGACCTATTCAGGTTCTGCATGTGCTGTGTCTTCCTCGGTCTTATTGTATGGTTTCAGTTAAGCCTAGGGACAGGAGGGAAAAAAAATCCCAACCCTTTCCTCAACCCTATCACACCTGTTTCTGCCAGCAGGCACCATCCTAGTTTTTTATTTTCGTTCCTGGTCCTTTTGGGAAGAGGTATAGTCATTCTGTGAGGTCTCTGTCCATACTCTAGAAAGAGAAAAGAACTCCTGACAAAGCTGCTTGGTTGCAGACTTGGCTGTGCCTCCGACTTGAGCCTAATCCTGAGCTAGAACTTCCCTGGGTGACTGCAAAATGAGGAAGTTGCATTGCAAGGCACTCACACAGCCATCCAACTGAACAGCTGCATAGCGGTGGGGTGAGTGTGGACTCAGGCTGGAATGCATTTTCAGGCCCTCAAGCTGGCAGAAACCTCACTGCTCTGGCCACTGTCACCCCAAGCAGCCCCCTCACCCCACTCTCATCCCACCCCTAGCAGGGAAGATAAAGACCTTTCCTGTCTCCCGGTTTGGTGATTTCTGTTCTCTGCCAGGTGCCTACATAGCAACAGAGAGAAATGATGTTGGAATTTTAGAGGGAAAAAAAATCACCTGGGTCATGGTTCAGTTACAGAATGAGGGTGGGCATAAATCTGCTCACCCACTGGGTGGTCTTTGCCTTGGAGGAGATGCCACTGAGACACCACAGCAGGCCAGTGGGGGTCAGTGGCAAGAGCATGCAATTAGGAGTCAGAGGAAGGTTCTCAGTCCCTCCGTGCTGCAAGCTAGCTGTGTGGCCCTGGGAGTTGTTCTCAGAGGAAAATAAGGGCGTTAAGTCCACTATCTCTGATACTCCAGTCACCCTAAGACTCTGAGTCCTAGTACTTGGTAGTAGCTCTTTTGTGCATGTCCTGGGGGCAATTCTGAGTGTGATCGATTAGAACAAGACCTTCTCCTTTTACTGCCAACTCCAAGATGGGGAACAATAAGAGGAAAGGAAAGAACACAGGGATAATCTTTTAAAAGACTTTTTAAAAATAACTTTTTATTTTTGAGATCAGTATCTCTTTGTAGCCCAGGCTAGTCTTGAATTCATGAGTCTCCTGGGTTGCTGGAATTACAGCAAGTACCACCATGTCATATTTAGAAGCATTCTTTGTTGTTGTTGTTGTTGTTGTTATTGTTAAGTTTTTCCATTCCACTCTCAGGAGCACTGGAAGACTGGAGAGGTGACTTTTTGTTTCTTTGTTTGTTTTTATTTTCGGAGACAAGGTTTCTCTGTATAGTCCTGACTATCCTGTAACTCTCTGTAGACCAGGCTGGCCTCGAACTCACAGCCTGCCTCTGCCTCCCAAGTGCTGGGATTAAAGGTGTGGGCCACCATCGCAGTCCAGCTAGGAACATTATTCTTTTCTACCCCCACCCCCTTTCTGTGTGCTTCTTAGGAAGTCACCAGGCTCTACTCATTTGTAAAGAAAGAGAAGCTGAGTCAGAGGAAGAGAGCTGAACTGAGTCCCATGACACCCCGTGCTGTGAACCTTCCTTATAGACCCTAGCAATCTTCTCAACAGCCAAATGAGAAATGTCACTGTGAAAGCAAACAGGCAGAGAAGGGTTAAGGATTGTGCTCAGGTTAGAGATTAGATCTCACTGCTGTGATGAAATACCTGCCAAAAGCAACTTAAGAAAGGTTACTTTAAGTCACAGGTTGAGGGTAGAGTCCAGCATGGCGGTGAAGGCAGGTGGAAGGAACGAGTCAGCTCCTCAGAAGCAGCAGAGGGATGAGAGAAGAGCGCTGGTGCTCAGCTGGCTTCCTCTCTCTTCTCTCCTCTCTCTCTCTCTCTCTCTCTCTCTCTCTCTCTCTCTCTCTCTCTCTCTCTCTCTCTCTCTCTCTCTCTCTCTCATTTGTTTGTTTTTTGTTTTTAGAGACAAGGTTTCTCTGTGTAGCTTTGGCTGTCCTTGACTCACTTTGGAGACCAGGCTGGCCTCGAATTCACAGCGATCAGCCTGCCTCTGCCTCCAAGTGCTGGGATTAAAGGCTTGTGCGCCGCCACCACCTGGCACTTTCTCCTTTTTATTCAGGCGGGGACCCTGGTCTATTGGATGGTGATACCCAAATTCAGGGAGGGTTTTCCTTCTTCAGGTTAACTTTTGGGGCAAGACCCTCATAAACAAAATCAGAGGTGTGTTTCCATAATGATTCCAATGCAGTCATGTTGACAGTCACGATGACGAAGACTAACTCTCAGAGTCATGTTGGACTTTCAGTTCCATACGAACTAAAAGGGAAGGATGCTCTCAGGGAAGAAGGCAGAACAGCTAGCAAGGGCTCCGGGGTGAATGCCCTCCTCTTGAGTCCCCCATTCCCCCTCAAAACCCCACAAGGTGGAGGGACAGACCTTGAACCCCGGGTTTCGTTGCAGAGATGAGTTAAGAGCTTTTCTTCACAAACGAATATCCTCCGAGAAACGCGAGCCCCACAAAGCCCCTACCTCTTCGGGGGACCCCCGCCCCCGACAGGTGGGAGCTTGGGAGTTCCATGCTGAGTTGTGAGGATAAAACAGTTTCCAGACATTCCTACCTCTTCCTTGTCCTGGCCCTTAGGGAAGAAAATAGACACTTTCTGTCCCAGGGTGAGGAGAGCACTTCATTACTTAGGCTCCCTTAGCACGCAGGGCCCCCAGGCACAGCCTCCATTAAAGTTATCCTGGCAAAACCTTGAAAGCCAGCTGGGGCCTCTTACTGTCCGGCCATAAAAAGAAACACACTGAATAGCCAAGCTGAGAAGCATCCTCGTAGGACAGGAAAGAATATATAAAGATAACCTTGTTTGAGTGGAAAAAGGAAATGAGACAGAAATTGGCTCTGTTTATTGCACAGAATGGAATTCTATGAACTCCACTTCAGCTTTAGTTGGAACAAATATTTACCAAGTCCCATATGTGTTAGACGCTGCAGCAGGCACCTTCACCACACAGTCATTTCCTCACCATAGCGATGCTAGGCGAAGGAGAGGTCGGTGCAGTGACTCTTGGGACCTATTCATAGCTGTCAGACCTGCTGCCTCCAACCCAGAACCCTTCCCATCATCACAACTATGTCCTTAGGTGCTTGGACCTCATCTGTGAAAGTACAACACAAGTGAATCCAGGACCTCAAAGACACGGAAAGATATATTTGTGCTGTGGGCATACCTCAGCTGGAGTGTATTTGTCCAGCACATACTGTGCTCTGGGTTTTTCCTCAGTACTGGGTGGAAGGGACGTGCTGCATAGATCCCAGTGGGATGTCAAAAATATCAGAGTTCATTGTCTTTCCACCGTGTCCGCCCCCTCGGTTTGTAGATGTTCTTTTAAATTTTTCATCTACCCTAAATTGTTCATCAGATATGAATTGCACAAACATCACTATGTTAGCAATAACGAGGGATCTGGAAAGTACTGTGACTTCTCTAAGCTGCATGGCATGGATAGAGTCATCAATAGTGTGCTGCAGCTTGTGGCCCCTTTTCAAGGCAACTCTTGCAGCCTGTAGGTATCAGCTCACACAGTTCTGTCTGTGTTTGGGTACCAGTTTGGTGATCCATTGGGTATCAGGATTTCTTCCAGGTAGTTTTATGAAATGAATAGACCAATGAGGATAACCTCAAATAATTTGTATGAGGAATTTTCACCAATCCACTAAGAATGAAGGACTGCTGGGGGCTGGAGAGATGGCTCAGAGGTTAAGAGTACTGACTGTCCTTCCAAAGGACCTGAGTTCAATTCCCAGCAACCACATGGTGGCTCACAACCATCTATAATGAGGTCTGGTACCCTCTTCTGGCCAGCTGGTTCATATGCATGAATAAATATGAATAAATAATAAACAAATAAATCTTTAAGAATTAAGGACTGCCAAAGCCCCATTGTGGCATCCAGCTATCTCTTCCATAACAGACTGAATGAAGGCTCTGGGCAAACTTTGATTAGCACTGTGGCAGGCAGGCCAACCATAAGTTGCACCAGTATGAACTAGTGGTTAGCTGACACTACAGTGCACGGAGTTCTGTATACATGGAATAAAGAGAGAACTCACCCAGGCAGACTGCTTCTTCCTGCGTGGCTTCTGGATGTGCTTGCTTGCATGCAGCTCAGTTCACCTGGTGGCTTCCGCCCGGTGGGAAGGAATCCACACGCTTTCCTCCCTGACGTTTGTCTCTGACACCCATGCACTAACTAACGCAGGGTCTTGCTGTGATCGCCACAGTGATCTCCAAGCTCTCATTTCATGCATTTTTCTTTTTTTTACATCATCTCCCATATCTCACACCAAGCTCTAGAGAGCAAGGACAACTTTCTTTGGTCACCATTGATTTTTCTAGTGCATGGCTCCTATTAGGTACCTAAGAAACTTGCTGAGGGTTTTGTTGTTGTTTGTTTGTTGTCTTGTTTTTGCTAGGCATCTAGGTGTATGCTTTGTGATTGAGTGACATCCTCGACTCTGAATGACTGACTGCAAAAAAAAAATAGAAATGATAATGGACAGATAGAGGATGGTTATCTTCCTTCAAGGTTATCACCACTCAAAGTAACTGAGTCATTTATCTTTAGCCTGGCAAGCTGACTCTCTTGACTTGCCCAGTTAGTCAGGTTCAACCCAAAGGCAGTGAGGGCTAAGATGCTTGTCATTTCTTACTTACATGGTGTCTTAGTCGTTTACTACCCGTAGCATGCAGTGCAGTCAGTTTCATCCTTCAAACCCAACCTCCTCATTGTAATGACATTGCAAAGACTATAGATGGTTGCTATTGATCTTAACACACAGAAAGCCGAGTATAGTGGCCCAGCACATGGGAGGCAGAGAAAGGAGGACTGTAGTGAGGGTTGGGTTATATAACACATTCTGAAACAGCCAGGGCTCTGTAGCAAGATCCTGTCTCAAAACAAATAAACAAAAAACAATAACAAAAATTGGCATATAGAATGCTCTTAGGTCTCTTAGCCTCCTTTTTGGTGCCTCTTCTGTCTACCCTACCCTCTCCCATACACAGTAACTGTTAAACACTTTGCCCTATCTAATCTTTCTTTCATGCATCTTCTGTTTCTTTCCCTGTGTTCCTGCTATCAAGCATTAAACATGACATATCCTAACTAGCTCCTAGGTCACCTCCAAGGCATCATACACCCCCCTACCTCATGCAGGCCCTAGGATTTTCCTAGAGGAGATGTTTAGGATGGCATGCTTTGGCATTCCATAGAGCAAGAATAAGAATACAGGACATAGGTCTCTGCTTTGTTTTGGGATAAGGTCTCACTCTGTAGCCCAACCTTGAACTCATAGCAGCCCTTCCCAATACAGAGATTACAAGCACATGCCACTATTATCAACTAAGCAACAAGTGTTTCCTTCATTCTCTTCTTCCTTCTTCTTCTTCTTCCTTCTTCCTCCTCCTCCTCCTGCTCCTCCTCCTCCCCTTCCTCCTCCTCCTCTTCCTCTTCCTCCTCTTCTTTTCCTTCTCCTCTTCCTCCTCGTCTTTCTTCTTGAAGGACAGGATCTCAAGTAACCCACACTGGCCTCAAATGTGTCATGCAGCTGAGGATGACCTTGAACTTCTGACCCTCCTGTCTCTTCCTCCTGCAGCTGGGACTGCACATATGCACCACCATGCCTGGCTTAATGTGAAATGGTGGGTTGAATTCTGGGCCTCATTGCGTGAGATGCATCTCTAGCTAATTGACTCTTGAAGCTGTATATTCAGATCATCACTCTACAAAATCTAGAGACAGCTGGGCTTGGAAGTGCATACCTGTAATCTAAACACTTAGGAAATGGAGGCAAGAAGACCAGGAGTGTAAGGTCTTCCTAGCTGTATATCAAGTTTAAAGCTAGCGTGAGCTACATGAGACTCTGACACAAAAAGAAACCAAAGCAAACCAAACAAACAAAAAGCCAAAATACTGAGATGATGTCAAATGCTCACATGAAAACTTGGAGTGGGACTATGGACAGGCCTCAGGGAGATGCTAAGGTTCTCCATTGCTCACCAAGCCTTGTGGTCATCAAGGTATTTCCTGTTAACATGACTTTGATGCTGAACAAATTCCAGAAGCCTTTGCCTGTTGTTCAGAAGCATTTGCAGTCTTACTTTGGTCCCATGTTCCAGAGGGTTTTGCTTTAACATTCAACTAGCATTTCATTTTTCCTTTTCAATCAGCATCTCCTAAATATGTAGACTCCATGTCTTTGGCCCTCTGTCTGTTTCAGTGCTATTCATCCTCAAGGATGAGGCATTGTTCTACAACCATCCTACCCCATGCTGTCCTTTCCTTTCTTGGAATGCCTAACATTTGTTTTTATTGCCAGAGTTAACTAGAAACATAACTTCTTTTTTGGGGTTGCTGTTGAACCATTTAACATGCTGAAGTCATCTCGCCCTCTCGCCTTGATGGCCCACCAAAGAAAGGTAAGAGTGTCACATATATCCTGGGATTCTCCCAAGGGACCCAGCACCAGCAGACAGGGGAATGCTATTACATGTCCGCAGAAGCTCTACTTTAGATTTAGATCACTGGTGTCTTGCCTATCTAAGAAAGATGCATCTACTCCCTAGTGGCCACAAGGACTTTGGACCTGGAGAAAATACGTACTTAAGGTCTCATCTCAGCATGATCTAATTACCCCGACTGATAACTAACAACCTGGGAACCAAGGCATCTTGACAGCCTCAGTTGGGTGATGTGGGTCTAGACACAAATCTGCTACACTGAAACATGCCTGACTTCAGGTACACATCCCTCCAGCCAGAGCAGCAGTGAGAATGGTAGCACTGGGATAGAAGTAGTATTTTAGAAGCATACACAATGCACCTTTCCTAAAAAGCAATAAAGAGGGGAAACCCAGTAAAGGGCATCCAGGGACTTTTGTACTATCTTCACTATTTTTCGGTGTGTCTGAAATGATGTCAAGCATTTTTTTTTTAAAGCTGTGAATCAGAAATAACAAAAGAATATCTTTCCTATAGTCTCCTTCCTACCTCCCTCAGCCTTTATAAAGAATTCACTTTCTGAGGCTGGAGAGATGACTTAGAGATTAAAAGCACTGTCTGCTCTTCCAGAGATCCTGAGTTCAATTTCCAGTAATCACATGATGTCTCGCAACCATCTATACTGGGATCTGATGCCCTCTTCTGGCATACAGGTGTACATGCAGATAGAGCACTCATCTACATAAAATAAATAAATAAATCTTTTTTAAAAATCAAAACAAATGACTTTTTAAAAATAAAAACTCACTTTCCAACACATTTGTAGATATATCTTATTAGATAAGTGGTTAAAAAGTGAAATTTTTGCCAGCTATGGTGCCATACACCTTTAATCCTAGCACTTTGGAGGCAGATGCAGGAGGCTATCATAAACTAGGAGCCAGGCTGGACTACATTGTGAGTTCTAGGACAAATAGGGCTAGCCAGTCAGACTCTGCCTCAGAAACTGCCAACACACACACACACACACACTCACTCACTCACTCCCTCCCTCACACACATAAAACATACACACACATGCTCACACATATACACACTCGCACACATACAAACATACACACATACTCACACATATACACACTCACACACATACATAACTACACGTACACATATACAGACACACACATATACACACATGCACATAAACACATTCATACACACACTACACACACTCATATACAGACATACAAACTCATTCAAACACACACACATACAATTTTACTCCAGAACCAAATAAAAATATTTAATATTTAAATATTTCATAATACAAGTGTAGCATTTTAGATGATTGATTGTTAGAAGGAGGCTTTAATGTTTTCTGAGCTAGAGCAGGACCTTTTACTTCCTAAGAGACAGTTTCACACTGAATAAGAATGCCCAGGAATGAAGCCTGCATTGGAGTCTCAGGACAGAATGTGGGGAGGTGGGGGAGAAGCAAGGTTTGGAATTATTAATATCCTAAAACCCCAAGAACAACTCAGGCTTTTGACATTTCTAAATAAGGTAAGAGTTGTGCAATCTTTCCTGGACTCTGCTTTCCTCATCTGTGAACTGGGGCTGACTTTCAGTACAACTGGGAAGGGCTAAGCCAGTCCTAAGGGGCTATGGGAGGCAGAAAGGAGGGATGGAGAAAGGACACCCAAGGGGGGATGTTAATTGTTCATATGAATGCCTCTCAGGCTCTGGTCCCAGCTCCCAGACTAAAGGTGAGTGTCAGCACCCTCAGCCAGTCCTCCAGGGACATCCACAAGCTGGGACCACAGTGCAAGAGAAAGTGCCAGGGAAGAACTCAGGGCTCCTGAGACCTGAGCAGCTCCCACCGCCCTTTTCTTCGCTGGTCCTTCCTCACAGCAGGTCAAGTAGCAAGGGTGACTCCAGGCTCTCCTCTCTAGGCCCACCAGTCTCTTGCCCTCTACTATCTCCTTTGCAGGATCCCTGCAGCCTCATTGAGAAGAGGGACAGAGATACCGTGGCCCTCTGCCACAAACCATCTCCTGTGTCCTGGAGCTAAGGCTTAAGTAGAGCCTGAATTCTCATCCAACAGTTCCCAATCAAGGAGTGGTCCTGCCCATCACCAGGCTTCTGCCTCTCCACCAAAGTGATCTGACAATTGTAAATTCCTTTTAGGAAAAAAAAAATTGTCTCTCTGGCTGGCCCAGACATCAAACTCTCTCTTCTCCCAATATGAGATTCCTGGGGAAAATTCCAGTTTGTTGGGATTCATTGTTTTAATAGTCTGATGTCCAGGTTACAGGATTCACATATCTAATATTTCATTATCCCTGCAAAGCTGGTTACAACTAGCTCAGACTGTCCTGGAACTCACTAAGTAGCCCAGGATGGATTTGAACTCCTGGCTATCCTCCTGCCTTAGCCACCCATGTACTGCATCACCATGATGCTTCTTAATGCATCACCATTTCCTTGAACCCTGGCTTCCCACTTCTCTAGGAGAGTGGCTGCTCAGCCCTGAACAGATTTAACACCAGGTGACTATGAATAGCAAACACGAGGAGCAAATGCAAAGGCCACGCATAGCAACAAAGGTCCAAACAGAGAGGCCAGAAAAACTGTTTTAATGACCCACTACTGAACAAACCCACTATTTATATGGTAGCCCTGGTGATTTCATACAGACTGAACCAGACCTGGAAGAGACAGGAGAAATGAAAGGTTGAGCAAATAAGAAGGGAGAGGAAGAAAGGAGAGAAGAGGGGAAGAAAAAAAATGAAGAAAAATGTGGCGTGGTGGTGTGCTCAGAGGCAGGTAGATCTTTGTGAGTTCGAGGCCAGACTGCTCTATGTTGACAGCCTTCCACGCCAACAAAGAGCTACATAGTGAGACCCTGTGTCGCTCCGCCCCGCCCCCCGCCAAAAAAATGAGAGAGAGAGAGAGAGAGAGAGAGAGAGAGAGAGAGAGAGAGAGAGAGAGAGAGAGAGAGAGAGAGAGAGAGAGAGAGCGCTTTGTGAGGGGGAAAATATACAAAAGAGCAGAGAGATTAGAGAGAACAAGGAGAGAAAAAACAGAATTGAGAAGGCCGCATCCTCCGGCTCTTGGCCGAAGTGCTGCGGATTCTCTCCTGCACCGCATCAGTTGGCACTGTGCGCCCCCCTCGATCACCCCGGGCCGCGGCCCTCCCTCCCGGGTGGGAGGTAAAGCAACCCCAGCAGCTAACCCCAAACGCAGAGAGGGAGGGCGGGAGCGAAGGGACGGGAGGGCGAGGGGAGGGATGGAGGGAGGGGCTGCGGTAGGAGGCAGCCCTGTGGTTCCAGCTCAATTTTTTTCTCTTTCTCCAGTCGGTTTTCTTTCCAAACAGGGAAAAGTGTTCCACGAAGCGGTAGCGCCTTGCCGCCTCGCCTTCTCCTCCCTGACCCTGGGCCCGGCCCCCGTCCCGGTGCGAGCTGGTGGAGCCAAGGCTAAAAGCCCTCGGTGTCCCCGGAGCGCAGCGCGCAGGGGACCCGGGCGCGGGGCCGGCGCCCGCACATGGCTGCAGCCCCCTGCGCGCACCCCGAGGCGCCGCGCCCTGCTCACAGAAGGTCCGTCGGCTGCGCTCGGTCGCTCTGCAGCCAGGCAGCGCTGAGCCAGGAAGCGCCCGTGTCCGGGGATCGGGATGTCCCTCTTCTTCCTCTGGCTAGGTGAGTGCCTTGGGGAGGGCGGGAGTTTGGATGGCCCTGGGAAAATGCCACCCTGCGTTTGGGTGGAGACCTGCCTTTAGCACCGTGGTCCCCGCAGTCCTGGAGTGCGGCAACCACTCGGTCCCTGCCTCCCCGCCACCGAGGGGCGCATCTGGCAGCGGAGGACCGCCCAGTCGGCCATCGAAATGTCTCACACATCTGGGCCCTCCAGCCAGCTACGGGGTGGGGGCGTTTCCTGGTGGAGTTTGGCAGAGAACGGTTTGGTGTGGAGGGTACTTTTTAGCGCGTGGTTTGGTTTCAGGAGTACCAGGGGAAAGTGGAGAGCTAGGGAGGAAAGGTTCATCCAGGGTTTTCTGTGCCAGGTTTTGAGGGTGGGGGGAGCTTTTTGTTTCAAACCGGCGCCTCTGAGCGCTCGGATTAGAAACAGATGTGTTGAAGGGGAAGAAGGAAGGAGAGAGAGGAGAGAAGGAAGAAGAAAAGGATAGAGAGAGACGCAGGGCAGGGTCCAAGGAGCACGAAGAAGCCAGGTGATCCCAGAAGATGCAGACTGAACGCGACCCGGGGAAGGAGAGAAAGAAAAAGCCAGAGAAGCAGAGAGAACGGAAGACAGGAATGTGAGGACCAGCCTGGGCAAAGGGAGCCTTGAGTCCTTGAAACCGATGCAGCGAAGGAGGCTACAGAGGGAAGGAGCAGACTCTGGGCCCCTCCTGAACCTGGCTCCAGGGCAGAAAGAACCCTTCTGGGTGGTCCTCATTTCCCGGCGGGGGGGGGGGGGGGGTGGGAGTGGCAAGCGCACTTCCTGAGGGGGGTGCCCTAAGGCACAGGCTGGTTTGCCATGGCTGCCCTGGGCAGCTCTGGGGGCCAAGGCACAGAAGGGTTACACGGAAAGAGCTAGAGGAGGTGTGTGAGCCTGAGACGGACCAGGCCAGGAAGGTGGCAGGACAACTGAACAAAGTCTAAGTGTGTGTGTGTGTCAAGGAGCAAGGATCTTGTCCACCTGAGTCAAAACCCAAAGTTAGCGGGAGTGAGTAGGCCAGGTGTGGTGGACCAGAGGGGTGGAGGAGAGCTAACCACTACCCACTACTGGGTCTGAACTAGCCAGGTGACCCTGGGCAGCTTCCTATGTAGGGCTTTGTTTTCTTAGCTCCCCCCCCCCACTCCCCCCCACACACACACAAGAAAATGAGATGGTTTTAGGGCGTTTCCAGGCTGGAGAGCCAGTATCTCCAGGAACTGAATGGAGGCTGGAGCTCAGAAGAGGTGAAGGAGAACTAAAGAGCCACCTGGCATGGTGACCGGAGCTTGCAGACATTCCCTGAAAACTTGCACACAGGTGTGCAGCCCCCAGGCTGGTGACCACTAAGGTATAGGAAGAGGAGAGCCCAAGGAAGGAAGGGGAGGGGCTCTCCTTTCCAAGCTCTTTGAGATATCGGCCAATTGTTGCGGCACAGCTGGCACAGCTAGATGGCACCTTTGTCAGCCTTCCAGAGTCACACCTCTAAGCTACCGATACTCAAATGTGCAGTAGACTCAAACTCAGAACCAATTGCCTTATTGGAACCAACTAGCCTTCGAGCCCTTTTTCATACTGAGCACTTTTAAGGTAGACAATTTAGTTTATGCCTCTGTTCTTCACACCAGCCCTACTAGATCCCCGTTAGGCCTAAACTCGTAAAGTGGATGAAGAAATCAAGGTGTACAGGGGTTAGGTAACTCCATCGAAGCCACGTGCTCACAGTGAGCAGATGTGGGACTTGAAGGCAGGCTGCCCATGGTGTGCCCACGGAGAGTGAAGAGCTCTGTCGGTTCAAATGGTTGGGGTCAGCTCATAGGGGCGCCTGGATGTGACCCTCGATGACAGTCACTCCTTCAATGTATTAGAAAGGACTATCTGACTGAGACAGAGAACAGAGAATACGGCCTAGTCACTGTTGCTTCTTTGTTTTTTTAATTTTACTTTTATATTTAATTACCTTATTTGTGTGTGTGTGTGTGTGTGTGTGTGTGTGTGTTGCCTGCTTGTGTGTATGTGTACCATGTGTGTGTCTGGAGCCCATGCAGGTCATAAGAGGGCATCTGATCCCCTGGGAGCTGGCGTGATGGACAGTTGTGAGCTGCCATGTGGGTGCTGGGACCTGAGCCTCTGTAAGAGCAACAAGTGCTCTTAACCACTGAGCCATCTCTCCAGCACTCGTTCCTTCTTTATTAAGCACTTGCTAGGTATACTCATTTTTGTTGTTGTTGTTGTTTTTAGCAAGAAAAAAACCTGTTTGTTTTCTGGGGTACATCTTACAAACTATAGGCCAGGGAAAAGAGAAAGGAGGATGGCCGACTTGGAGTTCCCATAACTGCACCTTCATCCAGACTTGCTCTTAAGGTTTGGCTATAAGCAAATTCAAACTTGAGATGTCGTTGATCAAAATTGCTTAAACTCTTCAAGTCGGGGACAGATATCAAAAGGTGAGGTCATTTCTCTGCAAATGACATCCTGCCTTGGGTCAGGAGCACACAAGCAAAGCAGTTGTGTTGGCTGGATCCACTCCACTTTTCAAAATGGCCTTGAGCATTGGTATGTTGAGGATCCTTTGGCAAAACCAAAATTAAAATCCAGACTTGCCTGAATAAAAAATTTTTTAAAATCTTTTCTTATTCCACTGGTCCTTTAAAGGGGGAATTTTTTTCATGCTGCTTTCTCTAATGGTTGGCTGCATTGGAGCCTCTTTTTGTAGAGAATATGCAGGAGAGCTGGGAGGGATGGGAGAGTTTAATAGTCTGAGCAAGGATGGGCCAGTCAACTTCTTGCTTTTTTGAGTGTTTGGCTTTTTTTTTTTTTTTTTTTTTTTTACCTACTAGTGAGTGAAGCCAAGTACCTCACTTTTTTCATGTGAATGAATGGTCAGTGGTCCATTAAAAAAAAACTGTGGTGTCACTTGAATTTTTGATCTTAGCCATTCTGATGGGTGTAAGATGGAATCTCAGAGTTGTTTTGATTTGCATTTCCCTGATGACTAAGGAGGTTGAGCATTTCTTTAAGTGTTTCTTGGCCATTCAATATTCCTCTGTTGAGAATTCTCTGTTTAGTTCTGAGCCCCATTTCTCAATTGAGTTATTTGGTTTGATGGTGTTTAATTTCTTGAGTTCTTTATATATTTTGGATATTAGACCTTTGTCAGATGTAGGGTTGGTGAAGATCTTTTCCCAGTCTGTAGGCCGTCGCTTTGTTCTTTTGACAGTGTCTCCTGCCTTACAGAAGCTTCTCAGCCTCATGAGGTCCCATTTATTAATTGTTGACATTAAGACCTGGGCTGTTGGTGTTCTGTTCAGGAAGTTGTTTCCTGTGCTAATATGTTACAGGCTCTTCCCCACTTTTTCTTCTAACTGACTTAGTGTCTCTGGTTTTATGTTGAGGTCTTTGATTCACTTGGATTTGAGTTTTGTGCATGGTGACAAATATGGGTCCAATTGTGTTTTTTTTTTACACATAGACATCCAGTTAGACCAGCACCATTTGTTGAAAATGCTATGCTTTTTCCATTGAATATATTTGGCTTCTTTGTCAAAAATCAAGTGACCATATGTGTGTGGATTCATATCTGGGTCTCCGATTTGAGAGAGAAGAACACTCCTTCATTGCTGGTGGGAATGCAAACTAGTACAGCCACTTTGGAAATCTATCTGGTGCTATCTCAGAAAACTGGGAATAGGGCTTCCTCAAGACCCAGCTATTCCACTCCTTGGAATATACCCAGAAGATGCTCCAGCACACAACAAAAACATTTGCTCAATCATGTTCATAGCAGCCTTATTCATAATAGCCAGAACATGGAAACAGCCTAAGTGTCCCTCAGTAGAAGAATGGATAAAGAAACTGTGGTACATTTACACTATGGAATACTACTCAGCTATTAAAAACAAGGAATTTCTGAAATTTGTGGACAAATGGATTGAACTAGAAATGATCATAATGAGTGAGTTAACCCAGAAACAGAAAGACTCAAATGGTATATACTCACTTATATCTGGACACTAGCCCAAGGGGCATGTCCCATGAAAGTCTTCACTTACCAGGAAAGTGGGTCAGAGGGGAGGATATCCTATTGGGACTCTAGGTGAAACAAGCATGGGAGAATGGGGAAATAGACAGATCCAGAGGGTCCCAGAAACCTACAAGAAGAACATTATGATGGGCAGATCTGGGCCCAGGAGTCTTGCTCAAACTATGGCACCAGCCAAGGACAATACGTGCAGTAAACTTTGAACCCCTACCCAGATCTAGCCAATGGACCAGACATTCTCCACAGTTGAGAGTGGGATATGACTTTCACACATACTCTGGTGCCTCATATTTGACCAAGTCCCCTGGATGGGGAGACCTGGTGGCACTCAGAGGAAGGATAGCAGGCTACCAAGAAGAGACTTGATACCCTATGAGCATATACAGGGGAAGGAGGTCCCCCTCAGTCACAGGCATAGGGGAGGGGAGTAGGGGAGAAATGGGAGGGAGGGAGGAATGGGAAGATACAAGAGATGGGATAACAATTGAGATGTAATATGAATAAATCAATAAAATATATTAAAAAAAAACTGAAAGAACGGTGGCCCTGGCCCCTCTGATGCCATCCTGAGCCATCCCTTGATATTCTTCCTTTGTTGGGGAGGGGGATTAGGGGGTTTTCTTTGTTTGTTTGTTTTTCCTTGGCTATCTCTCATGGCTTTCTTGTAATAGTTGTCATGTTTGTGTCCCTCATTACCCACACCTTCCATCCTATACTATGTGTCCTGTGGGTAGCTGATAGGAAGCAAAAAGCCTGAATTAAAAAGTAGCACGGTCTCTGGGTTCCAGCTCCATCTCTCTTGTTTGTAAAAAAGGGAATGGGATGGAGATCTTGAAATTCATTTTTTTTTTATTCTATGACCTTTTGTTCCCTCAAAGTCTTTAGCAGTTCTCACTTCTTTTTTATTTTTTGTCATTTTAAAAACAACTCTTATGGCTGAGTGTGGTGGTGCACGCCTTTAATCCCAGCACTTGGAAGGCAGAGGCAGGTAGATCACAGTGAGTTTGAGGTCAGGCTGGTCTACAAAGCGAGTTCAGGACAGCCAAAATAACATAGAGAAAGCCTGTCTTGAAAAACCAAAATAAATAAATAAATAGATACAACTCTTAGGTTAGCAGGTAAATGAGCCATTGTACTCTGTGTGCTCTGTGTGTGTGTGTGTGTGTGTGTGTGTGTGTGTGTGTGTGTGTGTATGTGTGTGTGTTTGAGAGTTTGGCTGGGAAGTAGACATAGAGTATGCTAGGTGAGCCTTCTTCCTACTGAGCTACACGCCAAGCTCAGTGGCCAGTGCCCAGTGCTTTTGATGCTGAGTATAAACATTTCCCTTGGAGAGGACTGGGGAGGTGCTTAGTTCCCCAGCATGCAGATCTGGAAGGGATCACAAGTCTTTCTCTTATCTTCCCACATTAGTGATGATCGTCACAATAGCAATAGGATCCCAGTGGACTCATATCTTGTCCTAACTTATTTATGTCTTATGCTCAGCCGTGCAACACATGGATGTATTTCATCAAAGTACCTAAGGGCATAATGAATGATATTTTGAAACATAGACCCAGAGATTGTCACAACAGGGGGCAGAATTGTTTTTAATTGCTACCTAAATCCCTGGTTCTTAAAAACTTGAACTTAGACTCCTCGGAGAATCTAATAAAAACCACTTTGTAGAGGAAGACATGGGTATATACATCAGATTTTCCTATGGTCTCTGGGGGTTTCGTTGACTGCCTGGGAGCCTTCCTTGGACCCCAAATTTACCCTTTATCTAAATCTACTTCTTCGTTTATGATGAAGAAGGGACTGGGGTTCAGAGGGACTTGGCTAAAGCTACACAACTGGCTTAGTGTAAGAACCAACACTAGCACCCAGATTCCATGATGTGTCCTGTCACAGTCCGTGAGATCAGAAAGGTCTTCCCTTCCCTTTCGTCTTGTGCGGTTAAGCTTCAAGACCACAGCTGCCCTTCCAGCGTTTCAGTTAGATGAGCTAAATGCTGAGTAATTGGCATGGTTTTTTGTGTTGAGAAATTTCTCTAAAAAATAGGGCAGATGTCGAAATACTTCAATTTAGCCATCATAACTGGAAATCTTGGAAACTTTCTGAAGTGTCATGTTTGATGTATTCAGAAAAGAAAGAATTAATACCCGAAGTTTCAAACATGTGGTTGTGTGCACACAAAGAACACCCATTCCGTCGTTAAGTCCGCTGTGTTGTTCCAGGCTTGCTACACCCGCACTTCCACCCCACCTCCCAAATCTTCAGTTTCCTCCTCTGGGAAACAAGTATGTCAGACTAAGCTCATGTCTAGACTTTCCTGCAGGGTTGTTGCCTACCGTTCTCTGAAGTTTTTAATTCTGAAAAGGATGTGGTTTTATAACCACGCACTTGGCGTTTTGTTTTGTTTGTTTTGTTTCAGGTACTGCCCACTTGTAGCAATTAGTGGCAGGTGATTATAAACTAATAAAGAATCAACTAAATACTATGAACAAAGCAGTCGATGACTTTCCTTCCACATTTGCCCTGTGTGAGCCAGGGGACATCTTTCAAGGTCAGAGTGATGCCCACATCCTTGTGCCTGGGAAGTTCATAAGTGGAGTACTTACCTAAAGGAATTAAATCCTAAGCAAAGTTGACTTCAAAACAACCAAAAAAGGGGGGAGGGGGACATCCAGAAAAGACCAGTTTTGAGGGTTTATTGTGCAAAACTATTTGTAAACACTAAACCCCCTTTTTTACGCTAAACACATTATCTATTTGTGTGTGTGTGTGTGTGTGTGTGTGAGAGAGAGAGAGAGAGAGAGAGAGAGAGAGAGAGAGAGAGAGAGAGAGAGAGAGAGAATAAATATGGAAGACCATGGTGAGCATTCTGAGTTCACAGGACAGCCCACAGGAGTTGATTCTCTCCTTCAACCATATGAGTTCCAGAGACTGAACTCTAGTCATCAGACTTGGCTGGTGGCAAGTTCCTTTACTCCCAGCTGTCTTGTTAACCCTCCTCACCCTGCCCCCATTTTTGTTTGTTTTACTTTACCCATAATTTACACAGAATAAAGCGTAACCATTGATGTGTAGAGCTCAATGGGTTCCTTGCATAGATTAGAATCTGTGTTTGTCTTTTCAAATTTAATCCTATATTACCCGCCCACTTATATTACACTGAGAGAGGATTCCATAAGTCAGAGCAGTAGGTAGAAATTCGAAATGTCTTTTGCTGGTTGTTTCTTTGAGACAAGGTCTTACTCTGTAGTCTGGCCTCGGACGTGCAGCATTTCTTCTGCTCAGGCATCTCGAGGACTGGGTTACAGGTGTGAGCCCGACCCTGGTTCAGTTTCTAACATCTGTACAAGGCTTGGGAGTTGATGGCCTGTTAGAAAGAAGAGAGAAAGGGCAGTTGGTGGGTTGGTTCAAGAAAAGAGCTGACCTGAAATCTTCAGAAGTGAGTTCGATAGAAGAGAGGCATCCCCAGCCACAAGAGCCACCACTGAGCCCTGAGGTGGGAAATTGTTAGAAATGGACAGTGTACTGTGTCAGAGACAAGATGATATGACTTGGAGGTGAAGAGAGGCTTTCCTTTAAAACTTAAGACAGGTGGAGCTCCAGTAGACAAATAGCTTAATGTAAAAGAGAGAGAGCTGTCACTGATGAGGGGTAGCCCAGAGGCGAGCTTCGTAGAAATGCCCCCTGCCAGCAGGAAACTTCATTCCACATGACTCAGTCTGGGCTAGCCTACATGACAACGAGCATGGAGGAGCCAGGTACCGAGTAGGACCATAAATTAACCCTTCCCCGACGCCCCCACCGCCAGAAGCATGTGGTTTCTCTGTCCCAAAGAGAGAGCTGCAGGGGGAAGTGCCTGATTTCTTCAGTCTATGGGACTTGACCACTCCAAGTGACCAGTGTCTTGAAGGGTACAAGATCTTACACAAAGTCTTCTCTCATACCTTATACCATCCTGGCATTGTTCTTGCATAGTAAAAATGTTGCTCTGTTTTACAAATAAATAAACCAAGAATACCTTAAGAAACAGAGGAGCAGAAACACTAACCCAGGACTGGGCATTCCAAGGCAGCGAGCTTCTCTTTCACCAGCAGACACACAGTTATTCTGCAAGCCTGATGCTACCAAAAGAGAAGATCTACGTGTTGGGCCATTTATTGCTCCCCCCTTTTCCTCCCCCATTCAAATGGTTTGTTTGGATTACCAACTATTGTTTATAAGTGAGTCGCTGTACACATCCTGTGTGCATGCCATGGTCAGCTCTATCCTCAAGTTCTTGGTGAGGTGGTGTGTCCTGTTTGGGGTCAGGCACAGGAGCCTCCTGTGTCTATAGCTGTGAGGGCTTACTGAGCAACCGGCGTGTATATTGGCTTTTCTAGTGAAATTCTGCTTCTAGCGGTTATGACTTTCTTGTATCCTAAATAAAGAATGCAGACCCTTGACCCCCCTCAAAAGAAAGAACAGAAGAAAGGAAAAAAGAAAGAAAGGAAGGAAGGAAGGAAGGAAGAAAAAGGTTTTACTTCCCTGAACTCTGTCTGGATTCTGAAAACATAAAAGTTTATTTCCTTTGGCACCCTACAGACCAAAATGGAGAGGAATGCTGAAATGAACCTTTATTTTGTGAGTGGCAGACGGTTGGATCAGTCTGTGTAGCCTCAGCCAAAGTCTGGCTGTGATAAGGCTGAAAACTGCTTTGTCTCAGGAGAAGGCACAGAAGAAAGCCGGTTCCCTTTGGGCTCCTACTGGGAGGAGAAAATGGAAGCATTCTCTTCGGAATAGTTCCTCAGCTAGTGGAGGCTTTTCTGAAGAGACAGCAAAGGGGGTCTGAAGAGGTCAAGTTGTGAAAGCCAACTGAAGAGAAGGAAAAGGATGAGGAGGAAGGGAGGGGAGGAGGGAGCTTAGAAACCACAGAGGGAGAAGCTAAACTGACCTGGTGTCCACAGAGGGCCTCTCTGAGCATTGTCCCAACAAGGATGGCAGCAGCAATGCATCAATTCCCTTCCAGTATCTTTGACACTCATGCCCATCATAGATCCTCATTCACATCCTCTCCCTCACAAACAATTACAGGGTGTAAGTATACCATCCCTCAGCTGGACTCTGAGATTCCTATAAAATGGAAGGCCAGTTTGTACCATCTAAAGCACTGAGCAGTGGGGAAGACATTCGGAAACAAGGGCGTGCACACGTAGGGAGAGCGAGCATGAGGAATGTGAGGAAGCCCCCCAGAACTTCTGAGAAGTCATATAACTGTGTCTGTGTGGGAGTCAGGGTCTCCTCTTGTGCCTTCAGGGACCCTATCTATGATCCCCCGGGTCTCTCACTGCACTTCCGCAATTAACAAGATTGGTGCTAAGAAAGCAGCTGGCAGGCTGGTAGGGTGACCCATCGACATCAGAAAGGCTGGATTAATCAGTGTGTGTGTCCTTGGCAACCTGCCAGGTGCTTCCTGGAGGGATTGAATCTCCCAGCATCCTCTGTGTCCTTGCCTACTGAAATGTATGGTGTCATTCTTCATCACAACCTGCCACCTCCATTGCCTCATCCCTCACAGGATGCTAAAAAGAGGAAGACGAGAAAGAATTGTACCGCGGGTTGAGATGTGTTCATTAAGACTGGCGGACTTCTCAGCTGGGCTTGTAGGTGGTTTTACTCTACATGGAAAACAAACAGGATTAAGCCAAGAAGGAATTTTCTGTTCTCAAAGAACTCCAGCACTGTTGTACAGAACAGTGCTCTATCCCCTGATATATTCTCATTTCTCTTCTGGGTGATGGAAGGCAGCAGGAAAAAAAAAATCAAATCCCTAAGAGGGAAATTGTTTTGTGACTTCATTGTTTAAATTTAGGCTTAGGTTTGAGGGGGATCGCTCAGACTTGGAGCAGTGTGCCTTCTAACCCAACCCCTGTCACTTCTCATTACTTCTGATGACAATTCCAATTATTTGCAATCACTCTTCAAGGGACGAACAGAGGGAAGTCACATAAGGCTTCCATGTGGACCAGTCACGGAACATTTGTTGTGAGAGCCGGCCCTTGGGGTCCCAGACCCTGCCTTAATGCTAGCATGGAGCACTTCATAATTGTATGAGTTTAGGCAAATTGCTTCACCTCCCTAACCTCGGTTTTCTCAGCAGCCATTGCATGTAGCACCAATGTCATAGCATTTTTGTGTGTGTGCTTAAAAACTCAATGAAGTAATGCATTTCGAGTTTCAGCTCCCTGTGTGCTATGTAATCCGCAGTTAACAAGTGTCTGCTGTCATTATCCTGACTGTCTTTGTGCAGGGAGTGTCAGCCCATGGGATAGTTGGTGGATGGCCTGCTAGAAGTTAGCTGACACCGGGTCCTTAGAGCCAGCCTGCAGTGGCCACCGCTGTTCCCTTATCCCACTGGCAAGTTTGTTAGTGTCCTTTGGGAACTATCACCCTGCTCGAGGACCTCACAAGGCTCATAGGCCCATCTGAGCCCCCATCTGTCTGCAGTTTCTCTGGGAGAAAGATTTCATGTGTAACATAATGGTGGTCAAGATGGCCCTTCCTTGGATGCTTAGCTTAATGTCTGCAGGTCCCTGAGGCAGTAATGCGGCCTGAAAATAATCTTTTTCCATGCCCTCTCCTGCATGCTCCATAGTGCCTGTTTGCTTGGAAGGCCCAACTACCAGCTGGTTCATTTCTGCTTTTACCATCAAGTAATGCATTATGAAACAACTACTGTCACTAGCCACTGTGTTAGCACCTCATGCAGGTGATTTATTGTATAGCAAACTCCGGGGCGATTATTCATGGTGGCACATGCCTTTGATTCCAGCACTCTGGAGGCAGAAGCAGGTAAATCTATATGAGTTCAAGGCCAGCCTGGTTTACAAACTGAGTCTAGGATAGCCAGGGCTGTTACACAGAGAAATCCTGTCTTGAAAAACCTAAAAAATAAGAGAGAGAGAGAGAGAGAGAGAGAGAGAGAGAGAGAGAGAGAGAGAGATGTAAGAGGTCAGGTGCTCTACACTATGCAAAGTACACGTGTGGTCCTTTGTGATCTGTTTCAGAGTCCATAGGGAAGGGCAAGAACAAAGAGGCAGGGCTGGGAAGGTGGCTGTGGGGGATCTGGGAAGTGCTTGCTCTGTGAGCATGAGGAGCTAAGTGTGGATTCCCTGCGCCCATGTAAAAGCTGCCTGGCAGTAACCTGAGGTAACCCAGAAGTGCACTTCTGTAACCCCGTGCTGGGATGCAGAGACAGGTGGGTACTCACAAACAGTGAACTGGAGGTCCACTGATAGGCCAGTCTCAAAAAGACATAAAGTGATAGAGCAAGATACCTGAGGTTGATGTCTGGCCTTCACGTGTGTGTGTGTGTGTGTGTGTGTGTGTGTGTGTGTGTGTGTGTGTGTGTGTGCCTCCACAGAGGGGAGAGAGAGAGAGAGAGAGAGAGGAGGGGGTGGAGGAGGAGGAAGAGGAAGAGAAGAAGAAAGAGGCAGCTGGAGTAACATTTGCTACATAATGTCTCCATTTAAACATCATACATTGCACTTGTGCAAATAAGACAGCTATAGTATGGCTAGGAGATAAGCTCTTATGGTCAGCACTGAATCATCCACCACTGTCTATATCCTTACACAGTGCACAACTGACTGTTACACATACGGGGACCAGTCTGGGGTCTGGCCTCACACAAAGCTGCAATTCCTTTGTTCTCATCTGGTCATGTGCTCACCAAAATTAGACTCCAAAGAACCTGACGCCCAGATCCAAGACGTGTTGAATCATACTTCCTTTTTTAAGGTTGAGGGGAGGATGGATAGGAAAACCTCAAGGTGAGAAGAAAAACCTGGTTTTTTTTTTTTTTTTTTTTCCATTGACTCAAGCAGCAAAGTGTGATTTTCCTCCCTACAAAAGACAAGTAGGTTGGTGTCCCACATTCCCACAGGCCTAGAATTCCCACTCAGCATGCATTCTGGAACCAGGCTGGTAGAGTCTGGGTTGTTCTCTGAGGCCTGATCCCCATCTGCTTTCCTCTGGGGCAGTCTGTCTTCCGTCCTGCAACCAACAGCCAGGAGCGGCAGGCTCTGCCCTGCCTCCCTCCACTCTCCACAGAGGAGAGGCCAGAAACCAGGCCATCGCACCACAGCCACCTTCTCTGCTCCATTGCCTCTCACACCCTGCTTCCAGAACTCTAAAGTTCCCCCAGCCCTGAGGAATCCACGTGACACCCGTCCCCTGAAATGCTGCCACAGTAGCCTGTCTTCTTGCCCCCTCTCTCTCCAAGCCCCAAATGACCTGCTCTTAGGTGTGTATGTTTGGGGCCGCAGAAAGGGAAAGTCAGAGAGAGGGAGGAGAGGCCTGTGAAGCTCACCTACACCTACACTATGTCTATAATCCTGAAGCAGCCTCATGTGGGGGACCCACCCCTGACGGGCCCTAAGCTGGTTGTGTGGCTTTGTCTTGGGTGTCACACATTACTCACACCTTAATGGACTTCTAGCCATACACCAAGCTCCCTCTTGGCAAAGCCTTGCCCGATTCCCCAGGCAGAGAGCTCTGGACCCTAGAAGCCCCTTGTTCATACCTTCCCAAGACCTTGCATCACATTACAGTAGCTTGCAGGCTCTCTCCTCTGTGATCACATGGGTCACTGGCTCTTCTTAGATACTTGGAGGTGAATGAAGCAGAAAGGCAAAGGCACATTGATGAATGGGGAAAAGAAGCTTAGAAAAGACAAAATGTTTCCTCTCCCGAAGATTCTCTTCACCGTCAGAAAGACCCTAAAGAAGAAAGGATAACGAAGGTGCTAAACAAAGATGGCAGGAACATCTGCAGGGAGGTCCCAAAGGCCTTGAAATAGTCAGAGCATCCTGGACAGTACTGACTCCAGGAAGGAATGGCTGGAGCTGTGTAGTGGGGGAGGCGGGTGGAGGAGAGGGCAGGACATCATAGTCCTCTGTTGCCACTTGACTCTGGAGCCAGGAGTAGCTCAGCCCTTCCAAGTGGTTTATTTCCACTTAATAACTTTCAGGGCATGTGGCTTCTCCTTCCAACAGTGTCTTTAGTGGGCAAGGCCAACCCTTGCAGTGTTGACTCTCGTTCCTGTTTTGTCCCTTTTAGGGCCTGTAGGCCAAGTAGCAGAATGGTTGAGCATAGGCTCCTAGCCAGTTCCTTAGTGCATAGAATTTAGGGCTCTCTTCTTCCCCCTCCCTCTCTTCCTCAGTGTGTGTGTGTGTGTGTGTGTGTGTGTGTGTGTGTGTGTGTGTGTGTGTGTTGGGGTGTATGTGTGCTCCCATTCATGCATATATAGCAACCAGAGTTGATGCTGGCTTGTCTCCACCTTGTTTTTGATGACAAGAACTTCAGTAAATGTGAAGTCGTTTGGGGTTGGGCAGTCCCTCAGCCCACCTGTCTCCATCCCTAGCACAGGCATTGCAGATCATCCAGCCTTTACCTGGGTGATGGTGATGGGAATCCAAACTCAGATCCTGATGCTTGTGCAGCAAACACTTTGTTCACTTAGCCATCTCCCTGCCCCTTCCTCTTCTGCCTTGGTGGGTCCTCCTCCCTTCTCAGAGCGAGCAGAAGAAACGTGAGTCAGGTAGTGATCCCCGAAAGCTGGGGCGGGGCTTTAAGAATGTGCACGTTCCCTCCTTGGCTCTTGTGATCCTTATGAGACCAGCACGAGGCAGGCAGTGTCAGCGTCTACTTCACAGGGAAGGATCCGTGAGCTCAATCGTCCTGACGTGACACAGTGAGTGAGTAGTGGAATCAAAGCAAGAAGCCGAATCTCCTGCTCCCCGACCACTGCCTGTCCCCTGCTTCACAAGACCTTGGGAAGCTGCTCACACTTCCGGTGTCTTCCTTCCACCCCAGCTCATGAGATGGACCTTCAAGGAGCTCCCTTTGAAAGAAAGACAGCACCACTGCCTCCATGGAGGAAGGCCTCCTGTTTAACAGATAGTCACCTATTCCAGTCTGCTCAGGACTGTGGGGTTTCTCAGGAGACAGAGTGTGGGATCTTCAGTGCTACAAACTGGAGAGCCTGAAAAGGCCATCTTCTCGCTTACTCTTGGGTGTCACTGTTCACAGTGGAGACCTCAGACAGCAGTTTTCCAAGGGAACTTTCTAGAAGTGAAGACCCACACACCCTGCCCCCAACAAAAATCTGCCTTTTAATAAGTTCCTCATGAAACTAAAAAAAAAAAAAAAAAAAAAAAAAGACATCCGAGACACTCTAGAGAAAAAACTCACAGTGCCTGTGATGGACACTGAGTCATTAAAGATTCGCATCTGGATTTTGGGAGCATTGCTGTGGTCACTACAACAAAAGGCTTAGGTCCACAGACAGAGGAAGGAAGGGGTCTCCCATTTGGCCCAGTTGGAAGGAAATGCTGGGGACCCCCAGAGCTGTGGGAGCTGAAGTGAGCAATGGCTAAGTTCCTCTCCTGTGGTCCCACGCCTCTCATGACCCTTGTCTTGAAAGCACGTTGGCCTTTTAAAAGTGTTGCAGTTCTTTGGTCCCCAAGCCTGTACCCTTGGACATGTGTAAAGGCTGGACCATGAGTGTTGTCAGCAGGTGAGCAGTGTGCACACCAGGCTTAGGGGCTGTAGCTCAGAGATGGGAAGAAAGGCATGGAGGTAAAAGCACCCATTGGATCCACTCTTGGGAAGTACCAGACTCTAGACACTATTAGTTGACGGAGTAAAGAGGCTGTGAAAGAGCTCTCCAAGCCTACACTCCTTTACTGCATATCTGCACTTCCCCTTTACTGCATATCTGGCTCCATTATAAGAAACAACAGGCTATCAGCGATAACCCAGTCTTGTCTCCCCCAGGGTAATTGTCTCACTTGGGTATAAACAGAGGTAATAGAATTGGATTCTAGGTGGACGGCTTTAGTGTCTCAAGGTTCAGACCAAACATGGGTCAGAACAGCTGGTCTCTATTCTGCAGGCATAGACAGTGCCATCTTCTGTTCATCTCAAAAGAAACAAAACTATTGGTGTATTTGTTGTGTATATGTGCTATGGGGCACACTAGAGAGAGCAATGCGGTCAGGGGACAACCGGTAGTGTTGGTTCTCTCCTTCTACCATGTGGGTCCTGGGGATCAGACGCGGGTCTTTAGGTTTCGCAGCAAGTGTCCTTACTTACTGAGCCCTCTCACTGGCCCGTTTATCTTCTCTTTTACTTCATGCCTCCTCTAGCTCAGCAATCAGATGTGACCATGATAGGCACCAAACAAAGCTGGGGAGAGACATTTTCACTTCTGGTATTGCAGAGCTGACCAAAACTGACACAAGCAATAACCCACGTTTGTCAGCTTGCTCTCTGGTTCCAAGTCACACGCCAGTGGGCAGCTAGAAAAGAGGACAGCCCAGGGGCGGGGATGAGTGACGGGCTTGTCGCTCAGTCAGAGCTGTTTGAGACCCAGCTGCTCTTTGCAGTGATGTGAATCCTGTCCTGACACCAAGAGATCAATCTGTCACTCCTCTCGGAAGAGGGAGAGCGTCTCTGACCTCAGTTCGGTTTTCATGGCAACTTTGTCCATGTGTGTGCTCTTTGTCTTTGGCTGGAGGTGGATCTTCTGAGAGGATACATTTTTTCAGTCAAGGAGCAATTCCCTGAGCTTGGCCCTGTGAATAGATATGGAACCACACATAACTTAAGACTCTGCTCATTTCAGTGGGGTCAGGTTACCAGGTTGGTTGGCAGAGGAAAATAGAAATGGTGAACAGTGTCAGACTGGTAAAATGTTTGGAACAGACGGGGGTGGGGAATGGAGTTTTGCAAAAAGTGTGGTTAGAAGATGGAAGATTCTACTGCTAGCAGTAGAACAAGACTATGTAGTGAGGGGAGGCACAGTCACACAAGGACATTGCACAGAGGGTGGGTGCAGGGTAGGGGTGGTATAGGGTGGGTGGGGGTGTGCAGGGCAGAATGTGGAGCTTTGGGGAGCCTGGAGCAGAGGGTGGAGGGGAGGACGTGTGGGAGTGGAGGCTGTTGTGACATCCTGGGCTGTCTCACTCTGGAAACCGTAGTTGGCAAGCTGGGACGGAGGTACCTCAGGCAATGTTGGGGAGCATTGGTAGACACTATGGTATAGATGTGGGTTTTCCACAAAGGTTCAAGTGCTAGGTGCTTGGTCCTTTGTATGGTGATGTTCAGAGGTGATGGGACTTCTAATGGCTGCTGTCCTTGGAAGGAAGGTAGGTAGCTATTGAGGGACCCTGGATAATTCCTGCAGTAGAGGCATGTTATAAAAGTAGCCCTGCTTGCTTCACTAAGTCTTTCTTTCTCTCTCTCTCTCTCTCTCTCTCTCTCTCTCTCTCTCTCTCTCTCTCTCTCTCTCTCTCTCTCTCCCTCCCTCCCTCCCTCCTCTCTTCCCTCCCTCCCTCCCTCCCTCCTCACATTCACTCCTGCCATGAGACCATAACCAGAGGACCTCTCAACCTTGGAGTTCCAAGATATTCACTTATAAGTAAATGTCCTTTGTCTATATATTAGCCAGCATTGTTGTTTTGTTATAGCAGTAGGAACTGACAGAACCAGAGGAGACTCTCATTCTGAATCTCTGTGCCCATCCTGAGGAAGGAAAGAGTACAAGGGAGAATTCCTAGGTCCCTTCTCATGCTGCAGCAGCACAGCCCTAGAGGGCTTTCACTGGAGAGGAGAGCCACAGACCAATGGCTTCTTCTTCCCACTCTGTGTGAGAGCTGGAGCTTTTGCTGCTGAGGTTTGAGCCATAGCCCATCACCTGCATTCTGGTAGCTTTCCAGCTTCCGCTCTGCCCTTGCCCTCTGGGACTCCCCTTCATTTTGAACAGAGCCTAGCCATCTCCCAGCTTCCCCAACCTGGGCACTCTAAGGCCGTTAAGACCTCTGTCCCCCAATGATGCCACAGTGGCTTCTGCCTCAGGGTCTCTGCTCCACCCCACCCCCCCCCCCCCCCTTTCCAAGAATGTTCTTTCCCCCAGATGGTTGCAAGGCTGGCCCACTGCCTTTCAGGCGTAAGGGCACATGTTGCTTCACTCACGGAGGCCTTCCGTGAACTCCCTCTGCAGTCTAACCAGAATGCCTGCTTAAACATCACTGTTGCTTTACCTTTTGATATATTTTCCTTGCTGACATTTACCACACTCTTCACTATCTTTTTCACGCCTGTTCATGTGTGTCTTTAGCCCATTCAGGCTGCTATAACAAACTGTCATAGATTGGTAGCCCGTAAACAATAAAAATATATTTCTCAGTATTTTTTATAGGCTGAGAAATCCAAGATCAAGTTCCTGGCAGACTTGGTGTCTGGTGAGGGCTGTCTTGTGGATTGCCAATTGCTGGCTCTCTGTGTGTGTGTGTGTGTGTGTGTTTGTGTGTCCCCTCACTTGCATGGTGGAAAGGGGCACTGCACCCCTCAGGGCCTAATTACTTTCCAAGGGTCTTGCCCAAAATCATCAGACAGAGAGAGGAGATTTGAACATGGGAACTTCGGTGGGGGGGCGGGGGAGAGAACCTCACAAACATCTCTCTTTAGCAAGGCCCATTTGTCTAGCATCAGCTTCTACGACAGCCTGGACCTCATCCTTTTCTCTCTACCCCTGAGCTTAGAACAGTGTCTGACAGAAATATTCCGTGTAGACACGGTAGGAACACTTGTGCTCTTGTCTCTGTGGCTCACAGCAATGTGCTTCAGAATTGAAAAGTCATTAGGTAAGCCTGCAAAGCTCCCACTGTCTGACGTCGGCCGGATGCTCACAGCACTTCCACCAAGTAGGTACCACTGGGATCCCATCTAACAGACAAGGCTGCTGTCCCACAGGGAGAGAGTCCTTGAGAAGTTGGCGAGTAAGATATCCCGTGACGACGGAACTCAGGCCACTCGTCTCACTGATGCTAAATGTAGCCTTGCTGAAAATGCTTCCAAACCTGCTTGGCCCGCCTTCTCCCCAACAGAAGTCCCTTTCAGGGACTTGTCCCTCTGTCCTCCATTTGAGCACACAGCAGGACCGATCTCGGGACTTGCGAACAGTCCTAAGACAGCACTCAGCATGAGGAATGACTTTCTTCTCACAGTGGTGGCCTCTGTTCCTGGCAACTGCCACCAACTGAGGCCGTGGCAATTTATCATCTTGCAAGTGAAGAGAGATTTTTTTTAAACATTTGGTTGTCACAGGCCCTATGCCTGTCATGCTCATGTGTATGTCACCTCGTGTAGAACAACTTTTCCCTGGAGCATGTTGTACCCGTGGACCTTTAACAAATGTGGAAACTGAGGCACAGAGTAGATTGAGTGACCTGCCCAGTGACACAGGCTAGGAAGCTTCAGAAGCCATGTCCTTTCTGTTTGACCATGGCTCATATCCTCCTCCTACCAAGAAAACTTTTAAGTTTGGTTTTGGTTTTTAGTGGGTTTGCTTTGTTTTGTTTTGTTTGAGACAGGGTCTCACTATGTATCTCTGGCTATCCTGGAATTCACCATGTAAATCAGGCTGGCTTGGAACTCAGAGGTCCACCTGCCTCTGCCTCCTAAATGCTGGGATCAAAGGTGTAAGCTATTGTGCCCAGTGAGGGTCCCATCTTAATGCTAGAGATAAGAGAACGATTCAGGAAGGTGGGTGAAAGCCTGTCTCTGATCCTTGGAGACGGGGTAAATTGAGGCTTGTTCTAAGACTGCCTAAATGGCCTGAATGCCATCTTTACCCTAGGGGCTGCCTCCACCCCTCTGCCAAAGGCCCACATTTCAAAGCCATTCACACTTGGCTTTTTTCACCTGGCTTGGTGAGCGCTCTGAGAGCATGGTTGCTGATCTCAGTCTCCTCTGTATCCCCCAAAGGGTCTGACAGTTAATGCTCAGTAGATACGAAACAAGTGGATGGCCCACCCGTGTCCTCAGCGTCAGGGAAGGGCTTGACCTTAGGGTCTCACAAACTTGCAACAGAGTCTCGTGTGTGTGTGTGTGTGTGTGTGTGTGTGTGTGTCAAACGCTGTTTACTCAGATAAGCCTGGCTGCTGCTCGTGGGGCTGATTTGGGGGGAGATCTAACTTCCATCTCTCCCCTGTCCCTGGAGGTGCTAAGGGGGAGACCCTGGGAATGAGATTAGATACTCCTCAGGGAGATGGGAGAATCTCAGCAGCTGGGATCCCATTAGCTCTGTCCTGGACAGAACTCTAGCTTGCTTGCCACCAGTGTCTCTCTCACCTCCCAAACATATCCATTTCTTGTAAAGCATGTGGAAAGACCCACATGGCTTTACGTTACTTAAAAGGAAATCTAGTGCCTGAGTAAATAAATTTTTATTTGATGTAGAGTACCTCGGTTAGTGTTTCTCAGACTTATATTTCAAGGACTCATAAATTTCAAACATAAGTTTGGGCACAGGGCTGTGGTAGCAAACACCTTTAATTCCAATGCTCTGTGGGCAGAGGCAGACAGATCTCTGAGTTCAAGGCCAGCCTGGCCTATAGAGTAAGTTTTAGGACAGCCAGGGCTACACAGAGAAATCCTGTCTTGATAAACAACATAAATAAAATAATTATAACATGTGAGCACAAAATCAGAAACTCACTGTTAAAATAATGCTAGCTATAGATGTAAACAAAACTGCAAATCAGCATTCTTGTATTAGATTCCTTCCTTAAAAGAAGTGGCATTTTAACCAGCCTGAAAAAGCAGCTGGCCATACATGGATAGCTTTCTATGTACACAGTCAGCATTTAGTATGTGATCACTATATGCCAGGCACCATCTAAGTACATTACTGATATTCTTTCACTTTCCATGTATGTACATGGCATTGTCTTTTGTCCTCTCTTTTTTTTTTTTTTTTTTTTTTTTCCTTCCCTGTGACACTATGAGATTTTCGCTCTGGGCCAGCTGCTCCAGTTTATACCCCACTGTCAGGATCACTAAATGATCTTTCTTAGGTAACTTCACTGCGGAAGGAGCCAAAATTTTTATGAGCCTTAAAATTTCCACCTGAAGGCAGAAACCAGGATGCGAGCCTTCAGAGTAACTTACTCTGGATCCAGATGACAAACGGTGGGGGGGGGGGGGAGAGGGGGGCCTTTGAAGTCCTTTTTGATGTATGTGACCCATCAAGTTCTGCTCCCAGAAACTCCCCGAGCTTGCAGCCTTTGTTGACAAATGCACTGCCCCCCAAGCAAATCAGATTCCAGCCAAAGCAAAAAAAGATTCCAACCTCCTTTGTGAGGCCTGGAAACCGAAGAAAAAGCTACTGCAACAACAACAAAAAAAAAAACCTGTGCCCCCTTCTCCCTACCTGAACAACATCCCACCATCTTCTTTCACAAACAAGATGGCTCTAGGCAAGGAGTGGGGGTCGGGGACATGAGGTTGAGCAAGGAGGTGTGAATGAAATAACTCTCAAGAACCCATTTTAAAAAAAAAACAAACTAAACTGTTCCCTTATTTCTGGATTAAAGGCTACACTCTGGGCCTTAAAGAGAAAGAGACTCTAAAGGGCTGTAGGTGTTGTCTGTAGCCAGAGGGGCATTTGTCAGAAGACACTCACAGGAATGGGCCTGTGCATTGCACCATCTCCCAGGAGACCAGACACCTCTTCCGGAGGAAGAGGCAAGTGGGAGATCGTGTTTATTTTTTCAGTACTTAACCAAAACCGCTCAAGGAGACCCAATGTCAGGGATATGAAATATCGTATTTCAGGAGACAGCACTGTTGCATACAGAAGAAAGAGGAGCCAGATTGAGTGCGGAATGGGTTTGTCCAGACGAGCTTGGCCCATGCCATCCCTTCTGGTTGGCCATCTTATTCCTGTTAACAGAAAAGATGAAAACAATCACAATTTCCTATTATACATAGTATGAAAAAGGAATGTCTAACTAGTTTCTATCCCCAAAGTGAGACAAGGGGACGGCCATACGAGGTGACACATGTGGTAGAGAGAACACTCAAATATGTGCAAGACGGATGGGCAGAGGACAGGCTTTGGCCTGCACTTCAGGAGAAAGGCTGAAGCATCATAGATGTTTCCATGTTAGTCAGGGGCTGTCGGTCAGTGGTAGAGTACTTGCCTAGCATGTGTGAGGCCCTAGGTCTAACATTCAGTGGCGAAAAAAGGAAAAGCACTTCAGATTCTAAGCTTGGATTTTTGTGTGCTGTGGGAGGGGGAGATTTGTCTTTTAGCTCTGCAATCTCAGGCAGGTAGGTGTCTTCTCCCTGAGCCCCCGTTTTTTTTTTTATATCTGTAAAACAATATGCGAACTCCAGTGTTAACACGGGAGGAAACAGAGGCTCTGGGAGGCAACAAAGCTTGACCAGTCTCAAACCGTCGTACATCTGACTGCCGAGCTTGCACTCTTTCCCATAGGCACACGACTCTCCAAACGAGAGGCCACACATTAAAATATAACCAGCTCGGCATGCCATGTTCCTTTGCAGTTATTATATACAGCTTCCCAGATGGCATGCATGAAAGAAAGATCATCCCACATCTACCTATGTGTGTGAACACACACACATGCATGGAAATACACTAGCACTGCCGTTGGGGACCAGCTCACGTAAACATGCAGGGTGAACAGGCTAAAATTAAGCTAGAGTGATGGTTCAGCCGTGAAGAGCTCATGCTGCTCTTCCGGAGGACCTGAGCTGAATTCCCAGCACGCATGTCAGGTGGCTCACAGCCACCTGTAACTCCAGCTCCAGAGGCATCCCACACCTCTGGCCTCTTCTTCGGGTAAAATGCTGTGCCCGTGCCCACCCCACCCCCTAATTCAAAATTTAAAATTTTTAAAAAGAAAAGGAAAAAAGAAGAGCAGACTAGAACCAGGGATTTTCCCGCAGAACCTGGGTTTTTATGTGGTGGCTCCACCATGAAGCGGCCTGCAGCTGACACTAACCTGCCCTCCATGGAGAGACACCAGGTATCCTCCTCAGAGAGACATGGGGCTTATTCTGGAGTCCAAACCAACCACTCTGTCCCAGGAAGGACCATTTGCTAATCGTGCCTGCCTTGTTGATAATTATTCTGAGGAAGTTTGGGGAAACCCATGAGCGTTTGAAGCTCCTGGCTCAGATCCCAAGGGTGTGTGTGCTGGGGGAGGTCAGTCATACATCCCGAAGAACCGGCATGCTAAATGGTAAAGAGACAGTGCCATGGCCCTCGAGGACCTGTCACTCCAGGAATATGGATGCATTTACTCATTGAGGGGAGAGATGTCAAACAATACCGACTTTTTTTTTTTTTTTTTCCGACCTTTTAAAGAAAAGTTTAAAAGCTTGATTTGGCAATTTAGAGAACATTCATAATTTTTTGCTCAATGATTCCATTGTTAGAAACTTGTGCTAAGGACATGATGTAACATAGTAGACACCAGGCCAGAGGCACAGCTAGAGGAAGAGACTTATCAATCATGCATGAGGCCCCCAGATGCATGTCCAGCGTGGTAGAAAAAAGAAAAAGAAAAAGAAAGGAAGGAACAAAGGAAGGAAGGAAGCTAGCTAGCTTACCTGGCCCAAAAGTTTATATGCAAAAAAGAAGTAATGCAAAATAGCTGCATGAACTGAAAGTCCCCAAATAAGAAAGTTGCTTGGTGACAGCTGGTCCTGAGGCCAAAGCCATGAGTAAGATGTTCCCAGGAAAACAGGTAAAAGAGAAAATCTACGCCTTGGGTAACCGCTCATCATATAACGTTGGTTAATAAGACGGCTACAGGACTTGGGGGGGGGGGGGCAGAGAGACGTCCCTCTTATCAATGCTGAAAAAAGATGAAGGAAACTGTTACTTTCTATGATAAATAAAATATTTTAAAAATTTAAAGACAGAAATGAAATGTGTAGTAAGAAGTTAAGAGTGGATATAGTTTGTTATTATTTTTTTGCAGTTTTGTCCTTATTATCCAAGTTGTTTAAAAATTGCTGAGTGTCTCCGTGCCTCTCCTCAAACAGCTCTTTTGTTTGAATTAGTACAAGAGTCCACAACCACCCCTCCCAGTGCCGCTGGTCATACACAGAAGTGTCCTTTTGACTCAGTAATAAGGCTGCCTCTGGTCTCGGTGCAGACCTTGCTTACCTATTGCCTCCAGACTGGGAAGTCCAGTTCCAGCTTACTGGGTACTTGCTGATCACCACACAAGCCAAACTCTTTCAAGTCTGTTTTTCAAGCATGTCCTTCCCTCTACTGAGAATGCCCTCCCATCCCGCTTCCTGCCCTTATGCACATATTCATGTGCATGCATGCATGCTCAGGTGCATGCGTATGTGTGTGTGTGCTGTGTGTGTGCGCGCATATTTGTGTGTGTGTGTGTGTGTACACACTGGGGCACTCGCATGCAGTTCATCAGTAAATATCAGGTTCTTAATTTCTCTCTGTCTTATACTTTGAGAAATGGTCTCTCAGTCAACCTGGAGCTCACCAACTCAGCTAGATTAGCTGGCCAGCGAGCTGCCAGATCCTCCTGTTTGTCTGCTTCTGCTTCTCCAATACTGGGATCAAAGGTACACACCATCATGCTTAGCTTTTTATGTGGACGCTGGGGATGGGGACTCTGATCCTCATACTTGCATGGCAAGCACCTTACCAATTGAGCCATCTTCCAAGCCTCCTTCCCCATCTTTAGATGATGATTACTTGACCTTTAGGGCCAAGCTCAGGAGTGAGTACTCCTGGGAAACCTCACATTCCCAGGCAGGGTGGCTGCTGGGTGCTGTGCTTCCTTAAGAAGCACATTCTTGCTCATCACTCCATTTCGGCAAACACCATAACTAATGAGTGTCCCCACACACCATATTTTTGGGAGGAGGAAGTTTGACTCACTCGTCTCACTTACACTTGGACTCCAGGACTGGCACAGAGTCAGTGTCTGATGACGAACAGACTGAAATTGACCGCTGACCTGGAGCCACCGTGGAAGCAGCACAAGGAAGGTGGTCTAATAGGTGACAATGAACTGATCTTCAGGCCCTGTATCAGGGCGACAAGCAAAGCTGATCTGTTAGAGAGGGGCTTCCATGGGGTTCTATCACTGGAAAGGATGAGTGGTGGGGGCAGGGACCCCTTAGCAGTGAGGTCCCTCAAACTCCTGTCTAATAGATGTCAGGCACCGCCTCCTGGACCCTGGGAGATGGATAAGCTGATTTCAGCCAGGCCAAGGATGCAGTGCATTTGGCTGGGCTTCCTGCTGGCACCCCTCTGACGCTGCTGCAGGCCTGGCAGGTGTCCATGTCAGCTGCACTTCCAAGCTCAGATCTGCAATTTGAACCTACAGCCTTGCACTCAAAGAAGCTGATGTTAAGAGCAGACCCAATTGCTCACAAAACACAGTGGGGCGCTTGGCTCCACAATACTCATTAGCATCTTAAGTTCACATAAATATATATGAGGCTAGTGGGTTCCCCTGGGAGTCCCGGAGGCCTTCACAGCCAAAGAGAACATCCTTCGCTGTGTACCTCCCCCTGGACCTCTGAAGTCAGCTGTGTCCAAGGAGCCCCAGTGCTGTCAGGATGTTCCCCAGCAGGGACCTAGAGGCTCATTTTCAGAGTGCAAAAATTAGGCACATGGTCTTTTGGAGTGCCAGAATCCCATGCTGTCTATGCCTTCCTTATGGTGGGCCCTCATATTAAAGGTCTCTGAAGACCAGAGAGTTCCCCATTACAATCTCATATGCTTGAACCCAGAGGATGCATGGACGCAGCATCACACATAGATTATGCACAACCCAGGAAGGCCAGGAGCAGGGGAGAAGTGGGATGGGGTGGTGGCAGGACAGAGGTAGGAAGGAGGTTTGGGAGGCAAGGAGACCCAGGACTGTATGTTCTTAAAAGACTCCTGGTCTAATGGGACTCACAACTCAGAGAGGAACACGATGTTTAAAAAGTGTGGCTCAGTGTTGACACCAGAGAATTGTAAATGGGAACACAATTAGCAGTTCACAAACCTTGTAAATTTCACAGAGATGGGGCAGGACCAGAAGGAAGTGTCACTGGATCCGAGCTCATCCCAGAGGGCTCCATGGAAGAAGAGAACTTGGAAGGAAAGAAAGAGAGCAGATGTGGGAGGGAACTGAGTACTAACAGATGGCTGGCTATCTTACCTGCCTTGTCAGGGCAGTGCAGGGCACCTGAGTGACAAGGGGGAAAGAAGTCAGCCCCCATCTTCCAGATTCCAACTGCCCTGCATCTAAGCCAAGTAGCTCAACCAGCACTGTCATTTCCACATCTAGAAAAAAAAAGGGTCTCAGAGAAAACTCCTAGAGGAAGCCATTCGAATTCACTGTGGATGGTGAGGGTCCCTCTGATGGCCATGGTGAGGGTCCCTCTGACGGCCGTCCCTGGGTGTTGCTAGTGACTAAGCCCCAGTGTGAGTATGAAGCTAGGGCGCTATCCGAAGCATATGGTGGCCGTCTCTCTACAGGTGCTTTCCAAGGAAAGTGTACAAAACACACGGTAGGCGTTGGGTAGGGAGGGAAAGGGGTGGGACAAAGAAATGGATTTTCAGCTCATCTAGTTTTTGGATCTGATGCTGCTGAAGGAAAAGTTTTTCCCCAACCCTGATTTCGCTGCTGATCTCAGCAAGTTGGCAGCCTGCGGTCAGTTTAAAAGAGCAGAAGAGCTGGCTTTAGCAGTTAAAATCACGGGCTGCTTTTGCCGAGTTCAGATCCCAGCACCCACATTGTGCACAACGGCCTTAACCCCAGGGAATCCGATGCCTTCTTCTGGACTCTGCAGGCACATGCACACATATATGCCTAGGCACACATATACACATAATCTTAACAGAAAGTAAACTATAGATACAAAGGGACCTTCTGATTTCAGAGCACCGCACTGCCAAAAGCAAAGGCACAAAAAATAGCGCACAGAATGATCTGGAAGATTGTTTTTGAGAGAGCCTAACATAATGGCACCTGCACTTGGGAGGCAGAGTCAGGCAGATCTCTGTGAGTTTCAGGCCACCAAGGGCTGCATGGTTAGACCCTTAATTAATTAAGTTACGTTTAAAAGATGATCGATGATGGTTGGAAAGACAGTTAGGTGGGTAAAGGTGCTTACCCCCAAGCCTGAAAGCCTGAGTTCAATCCCCAGGCCCTTCATGGTGGAAGGAGAGAACCAACCCCTGCAGGTTGTCCTCTGACCTGCGTGTGTTCCATGGCACTCAAGTACGAAAGCACACACACCTAATATGCACAATAAATAAATGTAATTTTTAAAAAGATGGTTAATGGGACTGGGGATAGGGCTCAGTGGTTAGGAGCACAGCCAGGCTGCTCTTCTAGAGGACTCACACAGCAGCAGGCAACTGTAACTCCAGCTACAGGGGATCTGACACCCTCTTTTGCCTCCTCAGGCAGTGCCATCACATGGTGCGCAGACCTACACACATGCAAAACACCCATATGCATAAAATAAAAATAAATAAATTTATGGGTTGGAGAGATGGCTCAGTGGTTAAGAACCCATGCTGCTCTTTCAAAGGACCTGGATCCGATTCCCAGCACCCATAAAGTGGCTCACAGCTGTCTGCAACTCTATTCTGACATCTGTAGGCATTAGGAATATCTGTGGTGCACAAACAGAAATGCACATATGCGGGCAAAAGAATCATTCACATAAAATAATTAGATAAATCAGAACAAACTTTGAGTAATTTTTAAGAGATATTATCAATGACAGTAGCTATCACTTATTGAGTACTTCCTGTGTGCCAAGTTCTGTGCTAAAAGCTATATGCTCATTGCCCCCAAAGTACCTAACACTAAGCCTGGCACAGTGTACCGTGAGTTGTAGTGATCACTAACTACCCTTGGACCCAAGATGTCCATATCAGCTGTGAACAGGTCTCACTTTTAGCAGACAATGAAAACCCTACCATCCCATTTCTGAAAGACAGACAGACCTACAGGCAGAAAAGCAGCTCTCGTTCAGGCCGGACAGTCTCACTGACCTGTTCTCCCACACTGGGGAAAGGTCACTGACTTCTGAGTGCAAACACAGCCTGCACTTGTCCTGTTTAAACAAGGCCAGGAGGCAGGCAGGCAGCCTGTGGTTGAGGAGGAAGGAACCAGGGCTATTTGGGATTCCTCGCAGACTCTGGGCTATTGAAGCTGTCAGGCTGATACACAAGTTCTGTCAGGCTCATAGTTCTTGGCATTCTGGCTGCCTCCCCTTGATGACCATTTATAGTCAACCCCACTGAAGAGAGTGGAACCCTGGCATTGGGCAAAGAGATGAAGTCGGAGAAGAGTCACCTGGTGCCTGGGGAGGCGGGCAGTAACTACGAAAAATGTCCTTATAGGCAAAAACCTATTTTGCAGAAACGTGCACCCAGCTGCTCCCCCTTCAGGCCCAAAGGGCAAACACAAACCAGTTGCGGACTTGCTATTTTCGCACAAGGAAACGCATCCTGCCTGGCTGGCCTGTTAGCATTGCAGCACTCAGGGTCCCGAGCACAACAGACATTGCGTTCCATGAAAAGTGGAACAAAAGGAAGAGCTATGCTCACAAATAACACTAACATATATTGATGATACGTATAAATGGGTTTCACTGTAGCATTTTCTAACAGATGCACAACGTGTTTTCACCATATCCATCCCTCTTGTCCTCTTCCTACTAATCACTTTCCTCTTCTCCATTAACTTTTCTTCTGGTGTGTGTGTGTGTGTGTGTGTGTGTGTGTGTGTGTGTGTGTGTGTGTGTGTGTGTGTGCGCGCGCGCGCATGCGCATGTGATTAGAGTCACTGTGGTGGTTTGAATGAGAGTGGCCCCATAGACTCACATGTTTGAATGTTTGGTTTCCAATTATGGAAAGTGTTTGGGAAGGATTAGAAGGTGTGGCCGTTTGAGAGGAGATGTGGCCGTATTAGAAGAGGTATGTCACTAGGAGCGGGCTTCGGTTGCTCAAAAAACACAAGCCAATCCCAGTCTCTTTCTGACTGCAACTTAGAATCAGGTGTGAGCTGTCACCTACTGCTTCAGCCCCACACCTGCCTGCCTGTCGCCATAGTTCCCAACACGGACTAACGTCTGAAACTATAAGAAGATCACAATTAGTTATGCTTTCTCTTTTAAGTTGTCTTGTCCGTGGTGTCTCCACACAGTGATAGAGCAGCAACTAAGACAGCTGCTCAGAAGAGCACGGATGAAGGGTCATTTACAGAAGCATGGACACCACAGGGAAAATAAAATAAAATAATTAACACTGCTGGGTATAGAAACAAACCCTCCACAAAGGTAGAGGGTTTCTTTTTTCTTTCTTTCCTCCTTTCTTTCTTTTAACCAGCTTGCTTATTTATTTATTTATTTATTTATTTATTTATTTATTTATTATTTATTTTAGTTTTTTTGAGACAGGATTTCTCTGTGTAGCTCTGGCTGTCCTGTAATTTGATCTGTAGACTAAGATGGCCTTGAACTCAGAGATCTGCCTGCCTCTGCCTCATGAGTGCTGGGATTAAAGGTGAGCGCCACCACCGCCGCTGCCACCCCTGTCACTGCTGCTACCACCACCACCATCACCCAACTATCCTGTAAGGATTTCTAACAAGTTTGGAAACCTCAAATAAGGCTACTAAACATAGTAAGGCTTGCTAGCTTCTGAGGCCACAGGGAATCAAAACTTCAGTATGGTCACCATGGATACTACTGTGGACCTCTGTGCACTTGCTATGATACAGAACACCAGTCAGGTGTCTGCTAATCATGAGAGAGGCATCTAGGGTTGGGGTGAAGGATAGCCAAGGGCAAGGAGGGGTAAAGTACCAGATACTGGGTGTGTACCCATCAAGGGGGTTTGTAAGGCTGAAAAGTTAGGTTAGTTTTATTCTTATTTTATAAGTGAAAAAACTAGGGCTCTGAGAGATAAGTGACCTTCTCAGGGCTTCAGACATCTTGCTACTGTTTTTAGCAGCCTGTTTATACCTTGCTTAGGGCATTGCCCTCCTGGGAGATGCTATGTCCTCAGGAGGCTGGTGACAGACCAGAAGGCTCTGAGGGACTTGGGGGAGGGGTCCTCTCATCGAGCTAGTAAAAAATAGAGAAGCTGTCTCTATTTTTGAAAAGGTGTCAGTTTTTGTTAGTACACCCTGTCTCATGCACAGCATTGAGCGATGCTGTCAACATCACAGTTTTATAGTTGCTTTTTCTAGAACTTTGCAGCGATCATGACCCTTCTGTTATGACATCCTTTCTTCCTCAGCCAAATGATAATATACTCATGTCACAAAATTCCCTGGTTGGGGCTGGAAAGATGCCTCAGTGGTTGAGAGCAATGACCATTCTTCCAGAGGACCTAGGTTCAATTCCCAGCACCTATAGGGCAGCTCAAAATGGTCTGTAACTCCAGTTCCAGGGGATCCAACACCCTCCCACAGACATACATGCTCATAAAACACTAGTGCACATAAAATAAAAATAAATAAAACATTAAAAAATAATTCCCTAGCCTAGATCAGTGGTGCATGCCTGTCATCCCAACACTCTGGGAGACAGAGGCAGGTGGATCTCTGTGAGTTCGAACCCAGCCTGGTCTACAAAGTGAGTCCAGGATAGCCAAGGCTACACGGAGAAATCCTGTCTCATGGGGAAAAAAAAAAATTCCCTTTTTAGGTTTCAACTCTGAGGAACCCATGGTTATTTTTATTAATTGTTAAGTCGTTTATTATCATGTTTAAAAGCCCCTTATTGCAAGTATGACTTCATTTAGCCATCCGACCTTGGTGTGCAGCTATTATATTATATGGCTCGCACTGTGTTCGATCCTGGGGACAGGAACATAGATAAAGTCATCTCTTCTGAGATGAGGCAGATATCCAAGCAAGAGTGATGTGGCACGTGTCATAGTGCCGCAATGTGTCAAGGGCTGTGCTCAGATGTACTCTTAGCTAGATTAGCTTTTTGATCGTGGAAAAATGCAATCAGTGAGTTAATACTAGTTTTAATGCCCTAATCGAGATACTGAAACTTGCTGGGCGTGGTGGCACACACCTATAATCTCAACACTTGAGAAGCAGAGGCGAGCAGATCTCTGTGAGTTCCAGGCCAGCCTGGTCTACAAAGGGAGTCCAGGCCAGTCAAGGCTACACAGAGAAACCCTGTCACAGAAAAAGAAAAAAAAAAAAAGAAAAAAGTTACTGAAACCTGGGGGGGCGGTCTGTTTAGGGGGATAAAACACACAAACAAAACTAAAATGGCCCAGAGGAATTAAGCACCTCAGTTATGCGCACACACAAGCACAACATTTTGAGAGAGAGTCTCACTTATTCCTGTTGGCCTTGACTTCAATGTGTAGCTGTGAGTGACCTTGAACCCCGACTTCTGCTTTCAGCTTCTGAGTGCCCGCCTCTGAGCTCGGTTATGCTAGGGGTCAAACCCAGGCCTTCGTACACGCTAGGCAAGTTCCCTACCACTTGAACTTCACCCCCAAGCTCAAGCACCATTTGAAATTAGCACACTAGTATTTATTTGCCTAGAATTATCAGAGCAAACACTGAAAGCACGGCAGAACGTGGTGCCATACCACTGTCAATGTTGTTGGCAAAGAAGCAGTGGATAGACTGATTTAGGTTTTGTTATTATAAACGTTTTTGGACAATAATATCATTTCTCCATTTGACAGAGGAACTCTGTATGCTATGGAATGTGACTACGGTGGCTTTACTGAAAAATAGTCTGGCATAAAGATACAAAAGTAACCATACATACCTTGATTCCTTTTAGCTAGTGGTCTCAGAACCCATCCTCCAGCCAATAGTCTGGCCCTGCCAGCTTTACTACAAATTGACTCTGATCCTCCACCAAGCCCTTATGACCTAGACTTGGAGACATATGACGCTGCAGTAGGGTTCTCCTCCCCTCCTTCTTGCACACCCAGTGGGCTGCCAGTTCCCAGTGGCCAGCGGGGACTGTTTATGTTGCTGTGTATCACCTAGGGCTTTAGTGAAACTGCAGGTTCAGATTCAGCAGAGCCCAGATGGAACCAGAGGTTCTGCAGTCTCATGCGCTCCCAGATGCTGATGCTATGGGTGTGGGACCACACTTGAAGTAGCAAGTTGTAGATGTTGACCACAGAGCATCTCCTCTAACAGGCTTTCTTTCTGTAGCTCCTGCTGAGGCCATGCTTCCTTCGCCCCTAGTGTCTAGACTAGGCTCAGTCTCCTAAGGTCTCCCCTACACACCTCTCTTTTCGACTCTATCCTGTGTGTGTCTGCTGAATGAATCTCCTTGAATTATAATTTTTCCAATGCTTCCCACCCTTCCCCCTCCAAGACACTGAAAGTGAGCATTGCTGATTAGCAAGTTTGACTGAAATTCCTACAACTGTGGATAAGATGCTCTCAAGTTGGCCTGTGCCTCTTCAGCAGGAGCATGCTAGATTCCAACTGGCTTGTGCTACCATTCATCTGGCTTGTTGCTTTGCCTTTGGGAACTTTATGACCATTTTTTTTCTTCTGCTTCTTCCTGCTTCCAACTGTAGCTCCGACCTCCTCTTCCTTCTGAGTTCAAACTTTCTCCATTCTTCTGGGCCCTGGCACTGCACTCCACAGCTATCTGGAAAATTCCAAAGCTCTTTGCCTAAGTGTGGTTTCTTATGTACACTTTTGTCCTCCCTGCGGACTCTTAAGCTACTTCCTCTCACTCAATAAAGCCCACAGCACCTCTGCAGTGCTTGCTCCCAGCAAGCTTTCAATTAATCCCTCCCAGGTGCCTGAGAAACTAGTCCCCAGAATCTCTTAATGGCTCGGTGTTCTATTTACATTACTTATCTTCCTGTTTGGGAATGGGTTTTAAATCACCCCAAATCCTTCTTGGAAGTCACTGCACTATAAATCAGTGATCAGCTGTGAGAGTGGACACTTGGGAGGTGTTTGTTGAATGAATACATGAATGCCTTTAAGACGGTGTAAAGAGCGGGCTGCTGTCTGCTCTTCTTACTCTTCCCTGCCTCTGGCCCTTTTGCTCATCTTTTCCTCTACATGGTTTCCCCCAAAACTCTTCGGAATCCTGTTCAGTTGTAATGGGAGCCCCTCTGCAGGCTGCCTCCTGGGCAGTTGTAGTGGAGCCCCTCTGCAGACTGCCTCCTGGGCAGAGTTGTTCTGTGGCACCTAGTTCCATGGGGATTTGTATCTTCTTTCCCACCGACCTGTGAGCTTCTCCACATTCAGGTGTTGGCGCAATTTTCTTAACCAATATATTTTATTACAACTTATTAACCGAGCGCACGTCACTTATAACCCGACTAACCAAAGCCATAGGAAATCAGGATTAAGGAACACAACAACAAAACCCTAAGGATATCAGTTCCAAGGAGCGATTCTCCTAGCATAATCAGCAGGATTTCTTCTGCTGGAACCCAGTCGAGCGGTTCTCTCTAGGAGCATCTCGAAGTGAAGCGATGAACAGCCAAAACGATCCGAAGACTCCGGAAAGCTCCGCCTCCAGTTCCGGGCTCATTTATGTATCTCCTCCCAGAGTCTGTTCACGGGATCTTTTCAGCTGGCAACAATCAAGCTCCCACGCAAGGTGGTTGATCTTCTAGTGGATTAACCTCACCTGTTCTCTCACAGCACCGTTCCAATCCCACCACTTGGGATCCTAAAAAAACAGGTTTATCTCTCCTTCATTCAGGGGCCACATTCTTTGACTCTCTCAGTTTGCCAGCACAATGGCCCCTATCTTGGCTCCATATCCACATACTCTGCACAGCTTTGTGAATCTTCAGGTGCCAAAACTGCCACATTGCCCAGGAGGTCACTCTCAAACTGGAGCTTGCAGACATCCTCCCACCTGCAGGGCGAGGCAGAGGCTGCTGGGACCCCACTCCTAGCAAGATTGAAGGCATGAGTTTCCAAGTGATGTCGCCTCTGAAAACTGCTTGGAAGACAGCTGCTTGAGGGGGGATGATATGCAGCCATTCTGTATATGATAGAAAGATAAAGAAAGAAAAATAAGTCAGCGAGTCTCACATGCAAGCCGATGAGTCTGGCACACGGTAAATGTGTGATAAATATTGAATGGGTTCAATTACTTGCTGCACCTATCTTAGTGCCACCTCCCCAGATAGACGATAAGGAATTTGCAATTGGAGATTAAGAGTAAGATTTTTTTGCAGATGGCAGTGGGAGAGCCCAGGTAGTGCCTTTCACCTGCCTCTTCTGACCCCTGTGTGGTGTTGCTGGCTGAAGAAATCCTAGGAAACTTAATCCTGACTGTTCCAGACAGTACACAGGAAAGCATCAGAGGAGAAAGACTAGAGCTCTCTACCCATCCTAGGGACATCAGGAAGTCAACATCTCATCTCTGGCATGAACCATGCAGAACCATTCCCGCAGGGTTTGGCCCCTGCTCCTGGGAACCTGAGTTACATAGCTGCCGTGCACTCTGATTTTTCTCTCGAAATGCACCATGGCCATGTGAGCTGGCCTCAGGGAAGTCACAAAAAGTGAAGCAAAGACCTGCAGCAAAACTTGCTTCCAAGGCCTCTCCTCATCAATAATTTACCTTCTTAGGAAAGGCATTAAGTTCATGGGGTAAAGTTGGATTATTGCAATAAATTCTTAGCACCACTTTCTATCTTTTGGCTCCCCAGGCATTTAGAAAGAACTCATAATTATAATTACAATGTACAAAAGTGTCTCATTTGTAAAAATAAGTTCATCCTCATCTAGAAAGCAGGGCGTGGGAGGGAGGCATGAAATCTAGTAGATGTAAAAAATATGCCGGGCAGCAGTAGCACACGCCTTTAATCCCAGCACTTGAGAGGCAGAGGCAGGAGGTTTATGTGAGTTTGAGGTCAGCCTGGTCTACAAAGCCAGTCTAGGACAGCCGGGGTGACACAGAGAAACCCTGTCTCAAAAAAAGAAATCGAACAAACAAAACAACAACAACAAAAAAGGATGAAAAAAGATGAGTAAGTTCATCTTTTCCCCTTTTGAGATAGATATCAAAGAACAGATTTGAAAGCGATCATTATCAACAGACTGAGTGTATTGGCAAAGACTTATGGAAGACTCCTCCTCCATCTTGCAGACTCAGATATCCTCTGAAACAGCCCTCCTGTGTGTTCTTTGCACACCTGGGCATCTCACCACCATCTCAGCAAACACTTACCTCACCACCTTCTAATTGTCAGTCACTAGTCCCCTATTCTGTTAAGTGTGAGAAAATTATCTCCTGATCGAAGCTGCAAAGAAAAGCCAACTGAAATTGAAACAGACATAGCTCACCGACTTGATGCATCTGTGGACTTCACCGCAACAAGAGACTTGTTCTCAGCCAGATGTGAAGCTTGTGTAGACACTTGCCACACCTACCTGGAGGCCATCGTTGGCTCCTACAGTACGGTGATCCGCAGGAGACAGCATCTACCCCTCCCGACCACTGCCTTTCTATTTCTAGCTCCCTCTTGGTGTCATGTGCAAAGTCTCTTCTTGGTAATTTGCAGTTCGGTTTTCATGGTAGCCTGTAGGCTCTCATGTTGTTCCTTGGTAATCTGGTATGCACACATTCTGGAGGACCAAGAAGCTGCCACCTTTGCATGGAAGGTAAAGATATAATTCCCAGAGAGAATGAGTTTTGGAAAGCCCATCAGAAACTGTTTGGGTCATTTTTTTTTTTAATAGCACACATGCACATCCAGATTTAAATACATTTAACATTTTGACAGATCTTGAGTCTTTCCTGCCGTTTCCAAATGGCTTAGAATTAGCTTGCATAGCAGCAACTATTTCTCAAACTTCCTCGGACTGTTGTTTACTTGTATCTCAGTACCACGCAGAATATCTGGCTCCTAAAAGGAGGCTCCATGAATTAGCCACGGACCTTCCAATAGTCACCACTAATATTCACTCTTCCCTAGTGCTGCACAGGACGGGGCCATGCATGGGTCATCTTCTTTAATGCTGATGCTACCTCTGTATTGCTAACACTATGTAGTAACTTACCCAGGGCAGGAGGGGTGAGGTCACTTGTCGGTTCTCACAACTGAAAGGAATAAAGCAGATTCCAAACCAGATCTGCCTCATACCAAATCCCCTGTGCTTCAGTGAGCAAAATATGGGAACAACAATTGAATTTAGGGGCTTTAAATATCTGTGTTGACTCTTGGCTTTGTGATTTATTGCAAAATTAAAGCCGTTCACCCAACAGCAAGACACACATGAGAAATGATACGAAGAGTTTCTTTTAACTCTTGCTCAGCAAGAGATAGGTCCACCAATGGCTGCAAAATCTTCAAAGCCAGAATTGTCTGGACAAAGTCTAGATTCCAGAAGTGGAAAGCTATATGCAAATCTCCCATTGCCACTGTTAATTCAGATACTGGGAAAGCACAGGCATAGGATTATGAGACCCAATCTCAAAATCATTTTTTTAAGGGCCGAAGCAAACCCAGACAAATAACTACCTGCTTTATGAGGTACAGGTTTTTTGAAAGTAAAAAGCAGGCCAGATGAGTTAGAAGAAGTGTTAAGGGAGGGGAGATACAAAGAAATAAAGAGTATTGGAGTACAAACGACATGAAAGTAGAAAGGGGGTGTTTGAGGGAAGGAAACAGAAAGAAGTGGGCGTGAGGATTAGAAGTGAGGGAGGGGGATAAATTAAGAGCAAAGTACAATGAAATATATAGATAAAAATATAGAATGAAACCTATTTCTTTGCATGCTAACCTAAAAAGAAAAATTTCTTGAAGGAATGCATGTGATGGTGCTGAGTACATAGCTCAGTGTCAGAGCATCTGCCTAGCTTGCAAGGAACCCCTGAATTCAATCCCCGCCAACATACAAACATACATACATACATACATAAATACACACACACGGAAACCTTGTGCATCTTACAAAGCCTAAATTCTCTTCCATAGCTATTGCTCTTAAGCATTCTTCTAAGAGAGAAGCACTTTATCAAGATTGCAGCATTATATTATTTAGGCACACTGAATGTTAGCTAGCTAACTCATTAAAAGGGATTGCTTTCTCTGATTGATGAGACAGCAGGCTATAATTGGAAGGGCACTTAGAGGCTGAGAAGCAATACGTGCCTTGCCTACAATCCCAGGGTGGCCCAGTGGCTGACGTGAGAGCTCCATTCTAATGCTGCAGTCTGGGGCACTTTCCATTACACTCTCCCCCTGTCCTGCCAAAGGCTGGCTGGACATCTGTATACTTGAACCAAGCAGTGTGCTTTGAATGCACACTGGGTGATCTATGGGAAAGCCAAAGAGATCACATTTGGGAGTTTTGTGCAAAAGGGACCAAGGAGGAAGAAGCAGAGACTTGGGCCTTTAACAAGAAAGTGCCTGTGTCCAGGACAGTGCAGCAGTACTGCGGGATCTCAGGAGAAAATGGCCCCCATCCTCCTCTGCCACTGGAGGGCAACAGAATACTCGGAACTCAAAATATAAAGACCAAAAGACCAAACCAAGTATAGCGGCAAGTATCTATAACACCAGTACTTGGGAGGCTGAGGCAAAGGGACATTAAACCTAGGCTGCATAGTTAAGAGTTCAAGGCCAGGGGCTGGAGAGATGGCTCAGCAGTTAAGAACACTTACTGCTCTTCCAGAGTTCCTGAGTTCAATTCCCAATATATATAATGGGATCTGATTCCCTCTTCTGGTATGTGTAAAGGCAGAGTACTCATAATAAATAAATAAATAAATAAATAAATAAATAAATAAATAAATAAATAAATAAAATTTTTAAAAGAGTTCCAGGCCTTGTAAGTGCCAACCTGGCTCCAACTGTAGCCCTGGCTACGGCTGTGAAAAACAAAGTAGAAGATCTAGCCTGCCAATTACACGTTCTGGAACCAAACATCCTCACCTACCACCATGCCTGGAGAGAAGTGTCTGATTCGCTTGCAAAAGCAAGTATGTCCAGCACATATTTCTAGCACTATGTGCCAACAGTTGAGGTTGAAGCAGGAGGATTTGCTGCAGGATGTCTGATCCCATTGTGAACCCCAAGATTGTGAACTGTAAAAACCTGTTTCGTGTTTGGCACAGTTCAGCCCTAACGCACACCTTCAATCCAAGAACTTTCTGTTTATTGTAAACAGGTAATTATGGTGTCCTTCAGGCAGCCCTAGCACACACCTTTAATACAAGAGCTATCTGTATACAGGATTTAATAAAGTTAACCCTAGGTCAAGAGGTGGAGCAAGAAACCAGCTGACAGGGATTAAAGAGTAGGAGGGACTTTGAGTTGAGGGGTATTTAAGACAGCGTGGATAAGAAAAGGGGGCTTTGGAGCTTTTTGAGCTTTGGAGCTGGCAAGCCTTTAGCCTTCATGTTTTTGTTTTGATTTTGTTTGTTTGCTTGCTTGCTTGCCTTTTCCTCCTGGACTGTCAGTTGAGCTAGTGAGCTTTTTGAGCTTTTTCTTCTGAGATGCGAGCTGAGTAGGAAGGTCAACTGGGTGATTTTTCTGCCTCTCTGAGCTAGGAGGTTTTACCTACACCCTCCCCCCCCAAAAAAAAAAGAGTTCAAGGCTAGCTGTGCTACACAGTGAGATCCCTTCTCACAAAACCAAACAAGGGACAATGAGAGAGATGGCTCAGTGGATAAAGTTGCTTGCCTCCAAACTTGATGATCTGTGTTTGACCACAGGAGTCCACATGGTGGAAGGAAAAAAACGACAGACTCCCCTAAGTTATCCTGTAATTTCCATACTAGAGTGCCCACGCACAAGACAACCCGCAAAGAGAGCATCAACAGTCAGAGCCCAAAGTTGTGCTTTGCTGTTGTACCGGTGAACACGTGGGAGAGTGGCATAGCTTCTCAGCCTTCTCCTTATTACAGTACAAAGAGGTGGTTGCGGACGGGTTCTAGCTTTGACATTCTGGGATTCTCTTGGACTTGAATTACTTGAAGCGACGTCGGAGGCTATTGAGAACACCCCACTCTGCTGAGGCTGTCCTGTGACAAGGCATCTCCCCAAGTTCCTCTGGGTCTTATTTTGGAAGCCAGAGCCAGCTAATGAGTCAGCACCAACAACGTATCTGTAACTCCTCCATTCCCCCACAGATCAAATCATCCCTTAGGGGTTCTGCTCCTAAAGCTGATCATGGGTCTCAACAAAAAACGTATTAGAAGAATAGCAAGCAGAAGCCCCAGGAAGAAAGCATCCAAGTGTGGGGTCCAAGGAGGCTTTCCCTCAGTCCCATTCATTGCTCCTGGAGAGGTTTCACAAAGCTTTTTGGAGGATAGGAATACCATTTACTAATTTTTTTCATCTGTGAGCAGGAGTATCCCTGGCTGTTCCTCTAACAATGGCCAACAAGAAACATTGCTTGTGCGCCTCTCTATCTGTGGGGTGGACATATTTGGGAACCTTCAAACTATAGGCCACATCTTTTGTGGTATTCTGCCTTGAGGTAAATCCCCACCCTATTTCTTTTATCAGTTAAATATTGCTGCATGTAAAAATTATTCCCCAACACAATTGCTTAAGCCATCAAACACTGATCAGTTCACTGATGTTTCTGTGGACCCAGAACTCTGAAGAGGCTCAGCTGAGTGGTTCTGGCTTAGGGTCATCCTGAGGGTGTGGTCATGGTGGAGCTCCATTAGTCTAGAAGACTGGTGAGGGCCGAAGGGTCAGCCTCTATTAGTCTGCTCAGACTGCCTTAGCAAAGCACCTCAGGCTAGGTGATTCAAACAACAAACACATTTTCTCAGAGCTCTAGAAACTTTATGTTGGTGTCGAGGTACTAACAAATTTACTGTGTGGTGGGGGTGCTCTCCCCCCCAGATTGTAGATGGCTATCACAGGGACACTCCTCCATGTATAAATACAGAGAGCTCTCCATCAGCTCATCTTATAAAGATGTTCATTTGATTGGGCCAGGCCCCCTCAATTATGATTTCATTTACCCTCAGTTACTTCCTTAGAGGCCCCATCTTCAAACATAGCTTCAGTGGAACTGCAACGTCAGCGTATGTACTGGGGCAGGGAACACAAAACCCTCAGTGTAATTGCTTCCTAGATGACACACTTAGATGATGCTCATTCACGCAGGAGGGATGTGGGAGACTCTGTGGCTGTTTTATTTTCTTTGTACTGTGATGTCTAGCTTCCCCCAAAGGGAGCAGTCCAAAAGAACAGGGTAGAAGCTGCAGTGTGTTATACAAGCCAGCTTTGAAAGTTAAACACCATCATTTCTGAAGAAAGAAATACTGCTGCTAGCTAGAAAGGTCAGTCTTCCTCAGTGGAGGAGATAACTACAGATGAATATGAATGCCAGGGAGCCATTTGGAGGCCAGCTCTCACCCTGCTGTGAACCCATCAGGACTTGACTTCAAAACCAGCAGACCTGAAAGTACAACCAAAGCCTACTTGCCTAGTTCTGTTGCTTATAAGCTGTGGAAAGCTAAACATCTTGGAGCCTATTTCTTCATTGCCAGGACAGTAATGACTTCCATTGAAATGGCTGCTAAGTATTAAATGAAAAAATAGACGTGTCACATCACGAATAACTGTCCTCAGGTAAATACCTTCCCCCCCCCCCAAGCTTGTCTCACCTGTCACTAGTCCCATCTGCAGTGGTTGTCCTGGCTTCATACCCCTTCCTCAGATAAGGAATCTAGAATGTCAGTTAGAAAGGGCTTAAATATCAGTTCATCTAATACTCAACAAATTTTTAACCACCAGAACTTTTTCTGTTATTTCTTTAAAAAAAAAAAAAAACATATTTTAAAATACTATTGACCACCAAACAAATTATGCTAATTACACCCTCATCTCCCATTCTCTCTGGTAAACCATCTGTCATTGTCCAGCAGAGATTCCTATCAGCGATCTCTGGGGCCTCCACCATAAGTTGTGAAAGGATTTATTCATTCACCACAACCTGGACCCCTGATTTCAAAGCAATTCATCAGTTCCTTAATTCTAAGTGGCCACCATATTTATTTGTTATATGACCATGACTGTTTTTATGTATTTGACATAAGAGATGCAAAGCCTCTTCCCATTTAACATGGTGGGTCTCCAAAAAGAAAGAAAAAAGAAAAACGATCTACCTTCTCAGGCTCTGTTTGCAGAGGCCTGCACAAACAGGCTCAACCTCCAAACATTAGTCTGGGACTGTAAATACCACAGAGCAGGCCTATTTTGCCTCTATGTAAGGTTCTCCCAGCAGTCAATATAGTTATTGGTCTAAATTTATGATGAGGGTGAAGTCTATGTCTTCAGGTTGGCTGGAGCACACTCCCCAACACGAGAAAAACAAGTCAGCTTCTCACTGACTCATAGAGGTGTTGTGAGGATGGGGTGTAAATAAGCCATCCTAGGGGGCCCTCCTTTGTGGAGGAGGGTTGAGAGGGCTTGTTTTAGCTTAGGTCCTTCATTGCCATGGAGAACAGCAGCTGAGAAATGGAAGGTTCCTTGTGCATGTTGGGCTGGCCCTCAGCTTCAGAGTTGAGTGGGAAGGTCAGCATTGTGGTAGGGGTCCAATCCCACTGCTTCTCCAAAAAGGGTCAGAAAAGAATCAAATAAAGAAAAGCCCAAGATCTAAAGCAAAGCTCACCAGCCTGTAGATGCAAAACATCAGTGTTTAATGAGCACATTAAGTAGGCTAGTTATTTAAAAATCAATACTTCATAAGTAGTTTTATACTGTTTTTATGCACAAGAGGGGGGAGTGCCCCATGCAGGTCACAGTAGACTTTCTCATAAATGCTCCAGCTTGCCATGGCTTTATTAAAGGGCACAAGGAAAGATGCTTTGTATTTTCCATTCATGGCCCAAATAGTAAGTGAGAGAGGTCAATCAGTGAGGGTGGACAGCGTGTGGCAACGGGCTCAGAGGCGCTGATAGGAAAGAAAGGAATGTTAAGAGGAAAAGACCAGATAGAAGTTTCACTTGGGCCCTATCCCACAGAGACACATCTCAAACTCTGATTTGCTCCAACCCTGCAGGCTGTTTGTGCCCGGGGAGAGGAGAGTTCAGTGTTCCAGATGACTGGCAAGCTTGAATGTCATTGCTCACTACCATACAAGCCCTGAAACCTTAGGAGCTCTGTGGAAGACAGTCCAGAGTGATGCTTTAATGTCAATTACACTTAATGTCACTGTTCTGTGTTCTCTCAGCTTGTTTCATAGCAACAGATTATGATTCCTAGAAAAAAGGAAAACTCCTTTACAAAAATAATAATGTGCTGCTGCTGCTGCTGCTGCTGCTGCTGCTGCTGGTAGTGGTGGTGGTGGTGGTGGTGCTCTGTATTGGCCCCACCAGGCTTTTCTTATATAACCTCTGTGCTTAAGACCGTTTACTGCAAAGTTTGGCTGGGCCATATATTACATGTAACATGAAAACATACAGGGGGGCAATTCGGGGGCCAAAGGTAAGCAAGACCAGATACTTGGCAAACAGTTTCCCAGAAGTCCTTGAGGGGTACATTTGTCTGTTCAGTACACTGACTGAGTGAATTAAAGAGCGGAGGTTTACGTTCTCACAACTTTGGAAGCTGTAAATCTGAGATTAAAGTGTTAGGATGATTTCTTCTATGATGTTAGATGCCTTCTTTCATGTCTTTACATGGTCTTCTCTCTGCACATTTTTTGTGTCCCAATCCCTCTGCTTATTTGTCTGTAAGACTGGAACATTGCCTTTGAGGAAGAGACCAGCTTGAGAAAACAAATAGAACGTGTAGGGCAGAGAGGACTGGGCTGTAAATAGGCTTTCTCTTCCAAGCTGGGTAGTGAAACAAACTATAATGTGCCCATTCGGGCCCATGCTGTTATTAGGACTTTCATAAACATCACCTCATTTTCATTACTATAGTATCACCCTAATAACCTCATATTAAAAGAGCTCATATTTAAAGGAAATCACAGGGGTGTGTTGCTTATTCCTGTAATCCTAGCACTCAGGAGGCTGAAGCATAAGGACTTCAGCAAGTTCAAGGCCAGCCTGGACTACAGTGTGAAGCACTGTCTCAGCATACTAACAACAGTAATAGACTTTATCTCTACATACAGCCACGTCCCCAAAAGTCCCAGAGGTTAAGACTCCACTCTAAGAACTCTGAGAGCGCACAGTGCAGTCCCTACATGTGAAAAGGTGTGACAGCTCATCAGTAGAGCTCCTTCGTCACATGCATTGCATGCAGCGCTATAGGGACACGGACTCAAATAGGAAAACTGCCAGTCACTGGTGTGGTTTGAAGAAGGCTTCACTGACAAGTGGGAACTGCATTTGCTAGAGAGGTGTGCGGAGTCTGCATGAAGGTGGAGGGAGGAAGTAGGGGCAGAGAGCATCCTAGGAGGGAGGACTAGTGTAGAAATGTTCAGACCTGGCTCTAAGAGAATACACGGAGGCTGTGGAATAGACCAGCCTTGTAAGACTGGAGCATTCACTTTAACTAAGAGAGCAGCTTGAGAAAATAATAAACCAAGAAGAAGAGAGCTGGACTGCAGGCTTTCTGTACAAAGCTGGTGTTAGAGTAAAACAAAAAAACAATGATGTGTACATACAGCCTTGTGCAAGTATTAAGGTTTTTCTTAAACACCTCATCTTCACGGCTTTGATGTTCAATGAAGTCATCAGGGCATCAGTCCAACCATTATGTGATGGTTGTTATTTGAAATGAAACTGGAAGGAATTTAAATGGCTCAATCATCAGATTTTTTAGGGCCACCAGGATGGTGCTATAGGCAAAGCAATCTGATGGCATTAATTATGAAGAATGTTCTATAAAGGGAAAAGGCAGGAGAAAGAGAGCTGTTTAAGACTAAATGAGGAGTGAGCTGAGGAAAGGGACAAAGAGGGTGGTACTAATGTTAGGAAACTTCCAGCAGACATGAGATATGCTATAGTTGATAGTAGTTAGTAGAAATGCTATAATGAAGATTCTATGAAATAAAAAAGTGGTCCTACACAGGGTTACACATTTGGTTCCCGTTAGACTTCTATATCTGGGTATATTGAATTATCTTAATCTTACATTTTCTAACTTTATTTTTTGTTTGTTTGTTTGTTTATTTGTTTTTTGTTTTGGGGTTTTTTTTTTGTTGTTTTTTGAGAACTCATACATTTTCTAACTTTAAATGCTGAAGATATTTCAACTTATAATTAATACAAATTTATTAACAGGTTCTTTCATACTAATATTCTTACAGTGTCTATTTTATTCTTACAGTGTCTCTTGTTCAAGTGGCTACGTTTCAAATGCTTAATAGCCACAAGTGCTTAGTGACAAGAATTCTACACCTGGGAGGCTAGGGAATAGGACTACAGTCGAGTCGAGTGATGGGGTGATGGGGACAAGCCCTGAACAGCCAGAGCAATGAGGTAAAGAAAGTTCTACTAATGCTGCTTCACAAGGGTGGACAGTGAGGGTCAGGGAGAAGGACTGGCCTTGGTTACTTATCTCACAGGGGGAAGCCAGGACTGAGAACCATGTGGAATTTTTTTTGGTTTTGGTTTTGTTTTTAGTGGTTTGGTTTGGGGTTTTTTTTTTTGGTTTTTCAAGACAGGGTTTCTCTCTGTAGCCCTGGGTGTCCTGGATCACTTTGTAGACCAGGCTGGCCTCAAACTCACAGAGATCTGTCTGCCTCTGCCTCCCCAAGTGCTGGGATTAAAAGCATGTGTCACTGCACCCAGCTCCATGTGTTTTGAGTCTACAGCCAGTGTCCTTCCAGCCCATAGTGACGGCAAGATGTGCATCTTGGCTTTGGTAAACTTGCTTTAAAATTAGCAAGTGGGAAGCTGGGCATGTAATCTCAGCACTTGAGAGGCAGAGGCAGGAGGATCGCTGTGAGTTCAAGACCAGACTGGTCTACAAAGTGAGTCCAGAACAGCCAAGGCTACACAGAGAAACCCTGTCTTGAAAAAAAAAGGGGGGGGGGAATAGGGGTCAGACAGCTAGACACAAGATCTTTTGGAACCCTGCAGAGCACACCCAGGTGAGAGGCCTGGCTCACAGAAGGGACTGTGAAGAATATCTACCAGCTTCTTTAGGTTTATCTTTATTTTGTGTATGTGAGTTTTTCACCTGCATGCATGTATGTGCACTGCCTATGGCCTGGTACCTATGGTGGAAGCCAGAAGAGGATTTCAGATCCCCTGGAACTGGGGTTACAGGCAGTTGTGGTTCCCTGAGCCATCTCTCCAGCCCATCCATTTGTTTCTTTCTTTCTTTCTCACCCCCCCCCCCCCGTTTTTTGAGACAGGGTTTCTCTGTGTAGCCTTGGCTGTCCTGGACTCACTTTGTAGACCAGGCTGGCCTCAAACTCACAGCAATCCGCCTGCCTCTGCCTCTGGAGTGCTGAGATTAAAGGCACATGCCACCATTACCTGGTTTCCATTTGTTTCTTAATGTATCTCTCCTGCACCTGTGCAGGGATACCAGCGTAGTGAGAGTTTTGGAGTTTTTGGCTTCTTAAAAACACACACACCAGAGAAATATTTTTAAAAGATTTTTTCTTTTAATCCCAGGTGTGAGCATATGGAGCTTCTTCAGAGCAGCTGACTATAATTTACCTTGTGCTCTAGCAGAGGTATAATTTTGCCAGCTGCAGATAGTTTTTGCAATTGTGTGATGTTTGGAATTCTGGGATTTTTCAGGGGGTGTATAAAAACCTGAGAGGCATTGTGGATTGTTGATTGGTTATGGTTTGTTAAGTAGTTGTGTGAGGAGGCGAAGAGGAGGAGGAAGAGGAGGAAGGAGAAGAAGAAATAATTAGCCTGTCAGCAAAGATGGACACCCCTAATCAGCAGGAAGTAATCTGACAACAGTGTTGCCCCCTAACTTTTTTTAGGGATCTCTCGCCTTTCCTCTCTATCATTTTTTCTCTGTTATCTTGTGTTAAAGGGTTCAAAGGGTGGAAGAAAGAAGAAGCGCCAGTTACACACCAGTGAGGAAAGGGACCATGTATGTATGAAGAAATAGTAGACTGCTTCTGTCTTAATTAGAGTTTCTAGTGCTATGATGAAACAGCAGCAGGCCCAAAAGCAAGTGGGGAGGAAAGGGTTTGTCTGGCTTCCACTTCCACATCCTAGACCATCATTAGAGGAAGCCAGGGCAGGGACTCAAACAGCTGGTGCTGAGCCCATGGAGGAATCCCCCTCACTGGCTTGCTCCCCATGACTTGCTTAGCCTGCTTCCTTAGAGAACCTAGGACTACTAACCCAGGAAGGCACCACCCACAATGGGCTGGGCCCTCCCATACCAATTGCTGATTAAGAAAATGCCCTATAGGCTTGCCTACAGTCCAGTCTAATTGAGGCATTTTCTCAATTGAGTTTATGTCAAGCTGATGTAAAAACTAGCCAGCACAGCTTGTTTTTAAAAATGGATCCATGAGGGTTCAGTGCTATCCTTGACTATACAATGTTTGGGGATAACCTAGGCTATAGTAACACCCTCTCTTTAAAAAGAAAGGAGAAGAGAAAAGAACGGAAAGAAAAGAAAAAAGAAAACCCATCCTTTCAGGTAGGAACCTGGTTTTCTTTTGGGATTCCCATGGCTCTGGAAGCTTGCCTATAGATGGGTCCACTCCCTCTGTAATACAGATGTGGACACCAATTCCTTAGAAGGGGGAATTGATGGCAAGAGCATACATGCTGTCAAACAGCAAAACCCAACTATAGAGTCCAGGCCCTCTAAGTTACTGTCAGCTCCTGTTCTTTCATTTTTACATCTTCTAATGGTCCAATCACACCCTGAACCTCTTCTCCAAGGTGGTGTCCTACTGAGCTATTCGGTAGCTCAGAGGTTTGCAAAGCTTTTCTGTAATGAACCATCTGATAAGTGTCTCAGGCTTTGAAGACTAAGCCAGTTCTGTTGCAAATACTCAGCTCTGCTGTATTGTATGAAAGCAGCCAGAGACCACAGTGAATTCCAACTTCATATAATCTCCCAAGTTCAAAGCAGGTCAAGCAAATCTACAGTAATAAAAGTTGGAATGTAGATTTGGAAGATGACTAAGGCCGAGCATAGGGAGGCTTTCTGGTCCTGCAGACACTCTGTATCTTGATATTTTTACATAATGTTAGGCTTGTGGAGAGAAACATGAATGAAGTTCATGTCACTCTCATGTGCCAGGAAACACTTTGGTCTCTGCTTCTCAAATACAAAGGGCTTCAGACATTTCCTTAGCATGTGCAAGGGTTTGACCCTAACACACAGACTGACACTTCTCAGAGCCAGCTCATACCAAGTGTAGGGCGGGGCAGGTAGAAAGAGGTGTGGCTATTTTGTGCCACAGAGGCCCTCTAGCTCATCCCTCAATCCCACACTCCCACCCGCCGTTCTTTCTCATGATAAATGAGTGACTCCATCACAGAGTTGAAAGTCTTTATTATAGTATGGGAAAAGTGTTCAAAATATATCAAGAACTGGAGCTAGAGAGAAAGCTCTGTGGTTAAAAGCACTTGCTGCTCTCGTAGAGGGCTCAGGTTCAGTTGCCAGCACCGAGATGGTGGCTCAGGACTGGCTGTAACTCCAGATGCAGGGATCTGGCGCCCTCTACAGACTTCCAATAGCACTACACATGCGCATGGTGCACATGTACGCCTGTGCGCAGGCAAAATAAAAGTAATAAATCTTTTTAAAATGTACTATGAACTGTGCTGAGTTGCAAACAACACACACTCTAATGCCCATTTCGTTAAATGTACAGGCTGCTTTTCGTCTGGGTGAGTACATTGGTACGTGTGACCACACAGGGAAAACTCTAGAAAGTATAAAATAATAGCTACGAGCTGGAGACTCGGCTCAGTGGCTAAGAGCACTTCTAGTTGTTGCATAGGACAACCTGCTCGGGCATTGATGCACAGATAAAAATGCAGGCAAAACACTCATACACATAAAATAGTAAAAAAATAAAGCTGAATTTTCTTTTCTTTTGCTGGAGGTGGTAGTGCATCCCTTTAATCCCAGCACTCAGAAGGCATAGGCAAGCAGATCTCTGTTTTCGAGGCCAGCCCGATCTACAGAGCGAGTTCCAGGACACCCAGGGCTACACAGAGAAACTATCTATCTATCTATGTTTGTTTGTTTTGAGACAGGGTTTCTCTGTGTACCATTGGCAGTTCTGGACTTGCTTTGTAGACCATACTGACCTGGAACTCACACCCAGTTGAGAAACCATATCTCAAACAACAACAACAAAGTAATAACAATTATTTGAGAGGTTTGAAGGGAGTGTTTCAAGGAAGGCCTCAGGAATGTTTAAAAAAAAATAATGAGTGTGCATTTGTCCTATGAGTTTGAAACCTTCAAAAAAAAAAAAAAAGGCTTAACATGTATCAATAGTACTTGGAAGGGGGGACTGCGCACGCGGGCGTGCACATGTAGTTGTTATTCTTGATTAATTCATTACACAATCACAAGTAAGACTCATCCCTCTTGCTGTGTCCTGGGAGGGGAACTAGGGCCTCTTTCATAACTGCGAATCAAGAAGAGATTGCCTGATGCTGCCCAGGACATTTGGAAGCAGAGACCACAGTACAGGCCTTGGGGGTTTCTAATTATTTTGTCATGGGGGAGGGGCTCCTTCCAGGACGCTTGTAGTCTAGCGCTCTCAGCTGGTCTAGTTGGAAACCCAAGGGACTAAAGAAATGCTAGAGGCCACAGCAGCAGCGGCCTCCTCGGGTCCCTGGTGTCTGCCCCCAGCTGTCGCAGACCTCCCGCACATGTGGTTTCAATCACCCAGCCTGGCGCCTTCCGCCCGCGCAGAAGCCCTGCAGCTCCGCGAGCTCTGCGACTTCTTTGTTTGGGGAGGAGTCGAGCCCAGCCTGGTGGCAGCTCTCAGAAGTGGCTCGGGGTTCAGCCTTGCTGGTCTATAAAACTGCGGCCATGGCAGGGCAGCCGGAGGCGACAGGCTGCAGGCTGCAGGCGGCTCAGGGAAGCCGGGCTGCTGCGCTCTGGGTCTCTGGGGAGAGCGGGGCCCGCGCCCTCTCTGCAGACGCTGGCCAAAGCAAACACCCAGCAGATGACCCGAGCGGGGCCCTGGAGAGACCGTTGGTTCTTAGCAGATGGTCGTCTTCCCAGCCTCCCAGAATGCCCTAGCCGGTCTCTCTCCCGGCTCCTTTCTCTGAGTCGGGTACAATTTTGTGAGCTTCAGAAAGTGAGCTTTCTAATTTGATTTTCTAGAGGAGAGAGGTTTGACTAGAAACGCATATGCGGCTCAGGGAGGTGGACACAGACGGTTGACTTACTCGGTTTGGAAGAGGGACAAACCCTGACAGACTAATATTGGCAGCTTGTCACACTGGGAGCCAAACGCTGTTCGCCAGCCTGTAAGCCGGGTCCGTTTACTGTAAGTTACTAAAGTAACCCTTTGGGCTTCACGGTGCACACATTATTTCTTGAAAGCGGTAACCTGGGCTACAGCCATGAAATGTTACACTGGAAGTAGAAATTTACTGCAGACAATCGTCTTCTTCCGCAACCCTATACCTGGTCTGCATTCCTGGAATATCCGTTGCCAGGGAAACGGAGGTCTCCCTTTGCGTTCTCAGTCTCATTAATAAGAGACTTTTAAGACGGACTCAGAAGGAAGCTAGAGGGCAATTTTATTAAAGTTTGATAGAAAAACAACAAGGCAAGTAAGCCGAAAGGGAGGAGAGGTGGAGAAACGGCCCTTTTAAGTTACAATGGAGGTCAGAAAAAGTGAGAAAGCCCAGGGTGCCAGTGAAAGCGTGTTCAAGATTTGGGCTGGTATGAGGGGAGGGAGCTAAGGAAAAAGAACAACATGCTGAGAGAGAGAGATGGCAAGGTTCCGAGCTCTCTAGGACATTCACTGGGGATCTTTAGCCTTGACCATAGCCTATATAGTAAACAAGCTTTATAAAGCAGGCTTGACATTTTCACAGACATAAGTTAAAATTATTTTTGAAAGTTCATTTTATTTGTGTGTGTATGTGTGTGTGCATGCGTGTGCTCTTGCACGTGCATAGGAGTACAGGTGGCCCACAGAGATCAGGAGAGGCCATTGGAGCCCTCAAGATGTAGTTGTTAGCATACTGGCCCAGTCTGCCTAGCAACCTATGATGTCATTACCAACCTACCATTAGGTGTGCCCCTGTCCAGGAGTATAGAACAGAAGAAACCCATCTTGTCTCCCTTGATTCTCTTCCTCTCTTGCCTCTTCTTCCTCGTTTCCTGTCTCTCTGTCTCTCTCTGGGGTGCCCCTCCCATTTCTTTGCTCTCCTATGCTCATATAATAAGCTTCTGCATGTCATATCTGTTACGTGGCACATATTTCATATTTAAAAGTAGTCACAGGTGATTGTGAGCCACCCAAGGTGGGTGCTGGGAACTAAACGTGAATCTTACCCACTGAGCTATCTCTACCGCCTCAGACATAACTTATTTTTTTAGAATATCTATATGAGCATTATTGCAAAGACGTTTGGTTATCTTCCCAGATATTTTATTGTTGCTGAGATAATTGAGAGAAACAAAGAAAATTTCGCAGGTTCAAAAACAGTTGGTTGTTTGTTGTCACCCTCGGATGTACTGCAGCTGGTCTCCAAGACACGGAACCCTCCTGTGTAGCATCTGTCGCGGTGCTAACAGCTCACATGCTACCTTTACAGACTCGGATAAAGCACCCCTGCTTTACACTCCCACTGACTCCCCTTGGCCTGTGTACCAAGAATGATCTAATCCCCTCAGTATGTTATTGCAAAAGGGAAAATTATTCATAATAGTTTTTGGAGGTGGAAAGGACGAGTCTTTTCAAAGAAAGAATGGGGGGGAGGACTTTTCTTCTACCCTTCCAGATTTTCAGCCAGGTCCTTATAACAAAAGAGAAAAGCATATAAATTTAATATCTTCTCTGACGTCAGAACATTGGTAAGGAAATGAAGACTGAAAGAAATGACTCAACCTGAGTGTTTTTATACTGGATCTAATGAGGGGTGGAAAGCCATGAAGAGAAAGGAATGAACTGGAAAGCCAGGCTGACTGAGGCTGTTCGCGGGGAGTCCTCAGTATCCCTCAGCCCTTTTTCCTGAGGGAAGATCACAGGACCCTTGTGCTTCCTCCTCGGACCCTTTCAGATTAAAATATTCAATGTGCCAAAGTGTCATCTTTGGGGGCCATATTCCTAAACCCTATCAGTGTTCACTACAGTGGGGATTTGTATGAGGGGAAACAGAGGGAAATCAGCTACAAATACAAAAAGAAAAGAAGGGATTTTCAGTCGTGGAGCAGGGAGGGGAGATGGGAGGATAGAAACTTGAAGGATGGGGCAATTCTATGCTAACAGTGACCTAACGACGTATTTACTAAAAGTAGACCAGAATGGTAAGGTCAAGAGCGGGACACGTCACTACAGCGACGCAGGACGATTCTTGCTGAAGTAAGTGAGCCAACATGGCACCCAAGGTTAAGAAGAAACAAAAGAAAGACTTGCAGGGTTCTGACCACAGCTCTGTCAGGGAAAGTTTGTCACTACACAGATCTGGCCCTGCTCTATCTTGCAGCTGGATTTCTAGTGTTAACATCCTGTTCATCCTCCAACGAAGTCACTGGAAATATCTTTTCAAAAACACATTTCCCAGGTTACTCAAGAGCTCCAGGTTTCCTGTAGTGAGTAATATTGACCCCAGGAGTCAGAGACTTACGAAACGTTGGAGAAATTGTTATTTAGGAATTAGCCATCTCTATGTGGACCCCAAACAGCTTTCCTTTGTTAGTTCCAAAAGTAAGCATTAATTTGTGAGGTTTTTTTTGTTTGTGTGGTTTGTTTGATTTGGTTTCAGGGTTTTTTGGGTTTGGGGTTTTTGGGGGGGTTCAAGACAGGGTTTCTCTGTGTAGCCTTGGGTATCCTGGACTCTCTTTATAAACCAGGTTGGCCTCGAACTCACAGAGATCCACCTGCCTCTACTTCCTTGAGTACTGGGATTACAGCCATGCACCACCACACCACCTCATTTGTGAGTTCTCAATAGGGTTGTTCTGAACACATAAAGTGGGCCTGGGTGAAGCACTGGCCTGAAGATGTGTAAATTATAACTAGCTAACTGGGCGTGGTGGCGCACGCCTTTAATCCCAGCACTTGGGAGGCAGAGGCAGGCGGATCGCTGTGAGTTCGAGGCCAGCCTGGTCTACAAAGTGAGTCCAGGATGACCAAGGCTACACAGAGAAACCCTGTCTCGAAAAACAAAAAAAAAAAAAAAAAAAAAAAATTATAACTAGCTATTTGTGCTAACAGAAGCTCTGCCCTGCACTTAGATTCAGTTCTGCTTCTTTTTAAACATGTGTTGTTTGTATATTTATTTATCTATTGTATAAGTGTGTGTGTGTGTGTGTGTGTGTGTGTGTGTGTGTGTAGGTATCCACATACCATGACACACATATGCAGGTCAGAAGACAATTTTATGGAACTGATTGCCTCCTTCCGCCTTTATGTGGGTTCCAGGAATTGAACTCAGGACTCTAGAACTCTACCTCCTGAGACATCTCACTGCCTCAGTTTTGCGTGCGTGCGTGTGTGTGTGGTGGTGGTGGTGGTACATGGAATTGAACTTGCATGCTAGGCAAGCACTCTACCACTGAGCTATATCCAGAAGACCTGGAGTTTTTCCTCCCCAAAGAGAGCCTCATGTTCACTCCTGATATTCCTACTTCACCTCCTAAGTTCTGAGATTGTAGGCATGTGCCATTACGCCCAGGTCTCCATTTTTTCTCTTTCTACTCCTTTGTAGAATAGCTAAGGTGTTCGGTTGGTGTCTAATTCAACAATGGATCAGATCTGACAATGGTACAAACCCTACTTTGCTCCTGCTCTTTCTCCAGGGCTGCAAAACAAAACAAAAACCAACCTGTTGCAGAGAGCCCCAACCCCAGGCCAACCACACGACCATGAGGAGAAGTCCACTATGTTGCTAAGCTCTCATGTTCTGTAGGCTACATATGAATGCACTAGAAATGTCTGATGTTTTCTGTTGATGTGGTAATTCGTCAGAATATAGCCCTATTATAAGTCAAGAAGCATCTGTTTTGCATGGATACGGTGCTCTGTGCTTCAGACAAGTGCTATTATAGTTAATCTTATGACAGCCATGCTTTTATGCTCATTGGCATGTGTTAAAATAAGCTTAGGTCAATGAAGGAGCTCAGTAAATGGCAGTCAAGACTTCAGTTTGACCCCAGCCAGCTCGGATAACCATTGGTCACAAAATGTCTTGATTTATTTTTAATTTGTGTGTGTGTGTGTGTGTGTGTGTGTGTGTGTGTGTGTGTGTGTGTGTGTGTACGCGCATGTAGTTGTATTCAAGTGTGTGTTGAAAGAGCCTCTCATGTAGTCCAGGCTAGCCTTGAACTTACTATGCAGGGAAAGCTGACCTTGACTTCCTGATTGTCTCAACTGTACCTCCTGAGTGCTCAGATTACAGCCTCTCCCACCATGCCCAGCTGTTCGTAATCTCAAACACATAAAATTAAACTAAGAAGGTTTCAAAGATCACCTGTAAGACTTAAAATATTCTTCCTCATAGTTTTTTTTTTTCCAACCCTTGTGGCTTCTGGGATGTATTTCTCTCTATAAAATTCATAGGGAGAGTGAACTTTCTATACCCTTTACTGTGGAGGGGGAAGAAAATGATCACCCCCACTCTACTGTGGAGTAATGCATACTGTTTTTGAGATTCATGTAGAGAGAGAAAGCAAAGATGTCCCCCCACTGTATACAGTGTGGCTATGTAAACCTCCAGGTACCCTGACCATGTTTAAAAGCAGTTTCCTGTAAGGTCTTAGACTGGTGAACCATCCCCCATCCTCATCCCAGAATGCTCATTCTACCACAACCAACATGCCATATGCAGGAACCAGAAATGGTGCAGCTAGCTTGTGGTGTTACCTAAGTGCTGTTCTCCCCAAAACTTAAGAGACAGCTTGAATAACAAAACCTCTCGACTTGTCTAGTCAATACCATTTCCTCTCTCTCTGTTTCTGTCCCCCACCCCCTCTTCTCTCTCTGCCTATGCCTCTCTGTTTCTGTTCTCTCCCTCCCCTCCCTCCCCAACTCGTGTGTGCGTGTGTGCGTGTGCGTGTGTGTGTGTGTGTGTGTGTGTGTGTTCATATGTGTGCAAGTGTGTGTGCATGTGTCTATGGAGACCAGAGGTCCATCTTGGATGTTATTCATATGTTGCCTGTATGGTTTTGTGTTTGTTTGAAATAGAGTCTCCTGGTGGACTAGAACTCACCAGATACACTGGCTGGCCAGTGAGCGTGAGCACCAGGGATTCACGTGTTTCTACCTCCCAGCCCTCACAGCTTTACAGTAGGCACCACCACACCCTGCTATTTTTTCCATGGGTTTGGAGGGTTTGCTTAACAAGGCAAGCACTTTACCACCTGAGCGATCTTCCCAGCCCCCACTTTTCTTCTTAATCCACACCACATGGATGATAAAGATTTTTTTGCTTCCTTTCTCAATGTTGCCAATTCCTGTCCAGAGAGCAGGACAGGACTCTGGAGTCTTGGTTCCCAGGGGTCCACTTCTCAGAGAGTTTAAAAAAAAAAAAAAGTCTCTGGTAAAATGAAGATGACAGGAGCTAACCCTTGTCCAGAAGAAGACAGATTATCTCAAAGCCTCATGGGATAGTTGCATCCCCTGGTCTCCTGCACAGAGCCCAGAGTCTAGTGCTTCTGACAGAGAAGAACCTTGCAGTGAAGACCTTGTAGTCTCTCAGCTCCACCCCTACTCCCCACCTTCTCCTCCCTCTAATATTTTAGTCCTTCACACCATCTGCATTCCTAGGAAGAGAGAATGGCACCAAGTCCTGCTTTAGAATGTTCTTTTCTTAGAGTGGGCAGGCTCCCCTGTGGCTTGGTGGTTTTGAATGCTAAACACAGCAGGAGATGAATTTCAGTCCTTGGCTCTATAAGTTATATTTATTTCTCTAGTATTTCAGGACTGGAACTTCCAAGAAAGAAAAATGAGTGCTTGGTTAAAAGGAAGGGGTAGGAGGATTAGACGGCAAAGTAATAGCTTCTAAAAGCAAAGACAGCGCGTCGTCGAGAGGAAGAGACCTGGCTCCTAGCCCAGCTGTACTATTAACTTGCATGGATGCACTTTGCTGCTAGGCTATCTGGTTTATAGGGTAATCTGGTTGGATAACAGGTACTACTGAACAGCTAAGGACCCAATCTCCAAATGACACAGACCTGGTATTAAAATAGAAACTACACCATCCAGCTATATATGCGTGGCCACTTTGTATTCCCTAAACCTTAGTATTATCATCTGTAAAATGGGGATAAAAACTTACCTATCAACCAGGTGGTGGTGGTGCACGCCTTTAATCCCAGCACTCAGGAGGCAGAGGCAGGCGGATCGCTGTGAGTTCGAGGCCAGCCTGGTCTACAAAGTTAGTCCAGAACAGCCAAGGCTACACAGAGAAATCTTGTCTCGAAAAAACAAAAAAAACCCAAAAAAACCAAAACCAAAACTTACTTATCAGCTATCTTATACGGTTGTTGTAAGGATTAAGTTATACCCCTGGAGGTTTTAGCAAGTTCTCCACAAAGCTAGCCATCAGCATACCCGTTCTGTGAGAAGTCTTGCTGTGCTTGTGCACCTTAAGATTTGGTGTTCTTAAAGATCAAATCTTTATAATTCAATTTCATGTAAATAATTATTAAATTAATTTTTTCCATTTTTTAACTGCCCATTTTATTGTTTTCTTTTAAGAAATTCCACCCCTTTTTTTTTTTTTTTTTTTTTTGGTTTACTGATAATTTTTTTGAAGATATTGTGTGAAGCCAGATGTGGTGGTGCACGACTTTAATCCCAGCACTCGGGGAGGCAGAGGCAGGTGGATCTCTGTGAGTTCCAGGCCAGCCTGGTCTATAAAGTGGGGACAGCCAAGGCCACACAGAGAAACTAGGGTGCGAGTGGGGTAAAGATGGCTCTCCAGCCTCTGAAAGTTTTTAAAGATAATGAACATGTGTAGCATTTGTTAAATGCTTTTCCTTATTTTATTTTAATTTTGAGACAAGGCTGCCTGGAACTTGCTATGTAGCCCATGCAGGCCTCAAACTCACAGAGATCAGCCATCTTCTGCCTTCCGAGTACTGAGGTTAAAGTCGTTGCCAGTGTTGGATGCTGGAGCAGATCACATTAATTTTTGATCGTTTCTATGTTCGTGAGGGGCATTGGTCGGAAGCTTCTTTTTTCTGTGCCTGGCACCTTTGGTTTAGGCTTAGGATTATAGGGACTGAAATGTGTTGAGAACGACTCTCACTCTTCTAGTTTCTGAAAGACTGGCTCAGCAGGTAAGAGCCCTTGCTGCTCTTTCAGAGCATCCAGGTTCCACTCCTAGCACCCATATGGCAGCTCACAACATCTCTACCTCCGGTTCCAGGGGACCCAGTGTTCTCTTCTGTCCTCAGTGGGCCTTGTATGCACGATGTACACAGACCTACATACAGGCAAATACTCATACACATGAAACAATGAAATAAAAATAATGCAAAAAAAAAAAAAAAAAAAAAAAAAAAAGAATTGGTTTCTCTGCTCCTGGCAATTTGGGCTCTGTGTCTAAAGTTGAAGAGAATGCCTGCCTGTTAGCTCACCTTCTCCTATGGGTAAGGCTTGCTTATCACTACAGAGAAGAAGTGGTTATCACAGACATGGGGCAATACAAAGATACAGTTCAAGAAGGGCCTGACGGACCAGGGATGTAGCTCAGATGTAGTGTTTGTCCAACATGTTAAAGCCCTGGTGTTGATCCCTAGCACAGGAAAAAGTCATCACTGTATTCAAGGATAGAATTATATATTCACAACTTTCTATACTTTTCCCATAGAGAATTTGTCAAATTTATACAGCTAGTATTTGATTATTTTTAATCTATCCTATTCGATATAATTAAATACTTAAAGTTAAGTTTTTTGCTCATAACTTTCTATACTTTTCCCATAGAGAATTTGTCACTTACACAGCTAGCATTTTATTATTTTTAATCTATTTTGGTCGATATAACTGAATATTTATAGTTAGGTATTTTTCTTTTATTTTTAGGTTCTCCTTTGATTGTAAGCTTTATAAGAGAAGAGACTAGATCTATTTTTCTTAGCTATTGTCTTCATAATAACTTCAAGAATAGAACGTTGATATTCAATTAATTGACAAAGAGATGAGTGAATAAGATAACTAATGCTTTCAGATGAGCTTTCTAGGCAATTTGCATGTCCCTCTGAAAATTAGTCAGGTCAGCTTATATTCACTGATGCCTAGTGTTGACAAGCGTTGTACAAATACAGAGGTACATGTGAGAAGTGCCCCTGCCCGGGGAGCTTACTGTGTAATTGGAGAAAGAAAATGGGGAAAGGATTTAGAAGATGGAGGAAGGAGAACCAGGAGTTCAAAACCAGCCTGGCCCTGTCTCAAAAGAAAAAAGAAGAGACAGAGAAAGAGGAGGGGCGGACTGTGAAGAGTTGTAATTGTAAAGAATTGTAAAGACGTAGATAAAAAAGAAAGCGTGTTCTTCTGGCAAAAGCCTAGACAGAAGAAACTGTCTAACTCAAGAAGGTGAGGTAAAGCCAGAGATGGTGGCGTATGCATTTAATTCCAGTACTTGGAAGGCAGAGGCAGGTGGATCTCTGTGAGTTGCAGGATGGCCAGGGCTCTGTAGAGAGACCCTATCTAAAAAAAGAAAAGGAGGAAAAAAGAGAAGGAGGAGGAGGGATACTAAATAGCAACATGTACATGGCCATGGACAGGAGTGTGTCTTGGAGATGCCCAACCCAGCATAAGTGCTCAGTGCATGGTTGATCATTGGCATGTTTAAGGTATGCTTAGTCCTGCTGAAGAGGGTAAGGACAGTGTGCGCATGCCTGGAGCCTGGCCAAGTAGCTAGAACCAGAAAGTTTCAGGAGCTGCCCCTGGATCCAGCCCACAGTCCTGTGGCCACTAGAGGTTGTTAAGTAAGACACTGCTTTGCAAACTTCTTCACCAAAGTGATCCTTTAATTTTTTTTTCTTACAATTTTCAACAAATGCTTGCTTTATTTTATGTATATGGGTATCTTGCCTGCATCTCTATCTGTGTGTCATTTGTATACCTGGTGCTGTCAGAGTCAGAGCCCTTGAAATTGGTGCTGGGAATCGAACCTATGTCCTCTGAAAGAGCAGCCAGTACTCTTAACCATTGAGCCATCTCTCCATCCCCCACCCCGGCCCCCTTGGGAGACATACAAACAGGGTTTTACAGTATAGTACTAGCTGGCCTGGACCTTCCTATATAAACTAGACTGGCCTTGAACTCACAGAGATCCACTTGCTTCTGCCGTCCAAGTGTTGGGATTAAAGGCATGTGTGTGCACCACCATTCCTGACTCAAAGTGTTCCTTTAAGGCAGAGGAGCACACATCTTTACTGAGGATTGAGAACATAGCTCAGAACAGTATGAAATAAGCACAAATTTCTTTTCTTCCTTTCTTTTTTTCTTTTTCTTTTCTTGTTTGTTTTGTGTGTGGGCACGTGTATGTATATACAGGTACTGTTGGAGGCCAAAGGTGTCAGGTCCCCCTGGAACTAGAGTTACAAGAGGTTATGAGCCACCTGCTGTGAATGCTGAAGATTGAAATTAGGCCCTCTGCAGGAATACTAAGCACTCTTAACCAGCGAGCCATTTCTCCAGACCCAAGGATGCACTACTTTAAAAATTCATGTGAAATATATATATATTATACATATACACAAACATACATATTTGCCTAAGCATGTGTATGCCTAAAGTGCACATGTGGCAATAAGGGAACAACTTGTAGCTGGTTTTCTCTTGGCATGGGGGTTAAACTTAGATCCTCAGGCTTGGCAGCAAGTATCTTCACCCACAGAGCCATCTTGCTTACCCATCTCTCTATTTTGTATTTTTTAAATACAAGAAATTGAGCTAGGTGTGGTGGCATACACCTTGAATCCCATCAGAGGTAGATCTAACAGGCAAAGTTTCAGGACTACATAGAGAAACCCTAGCTAGAAAAGGAGAGAAAGAAAGAAAGACAGAATTGGGCTGGAGAGATGGCTCAGCGGTTAAGAGCACCGTCTGCTCTTCCAAAGGTCCTGAGTTCAATTCCCAGCAACCGCATGGTGGCTCACAACCATCTATCATGAGATCTGGTTCCCTCTTCTGGTGTGCAGGTGTACATGCAGGCAGAGCACTGTATACATAATAAATAAATAAATCTTTAAAAAAAAAAAAAAAAAAAAAGGAAAGAAAGGCAAAATTGTTTTACTTGCTGACCATTCAGAAAAATGACACTCCCAGAGAATATTAATTACACAGTGCCTTTTGTTTTGTTTTTATTCTTTAATTACACAGTGTCTTAATCACTGTTCTATTGCTGTGAAGAGACCACATGACCTTTTTTGGGTTTTCAAGACAGGGTTTTTCTGTGTAGTCTTGGTTGGCTGTCCTGGACTGGATTTGTGGATCAGGCTGGTCTTGAATTTACAGCTATCCACCTGCCTCTCCCTCCCTGAGTGCTGGGATTATAGGTGTGTACCCTCATGCCCCACAAGGTAACTCTTCTTATAAAAGAAAGAGTTTAATTGTGGGGTTGGTGACAGTTTCAGAGGATTAATCCACTGTCATCATGGAGTGACATGACAGAGCTGGAGTAGCAGCTGAGGGCTAAATCCTGATCTGCAGGCAGAGAGAGAGAGAGAGAGAGAGAGAGAGAGAGAGAGAGAGAGAGAGAGAGAGAGAGAGAAGAGACACTGAGCCTGGCCTGGCATGGGTTTCTGAAACCTCCACCCCCACCCCCAGTGACACACTTTCTCCAACAAGGCCACACCTCCTAACCTTTCTCATCCTTTCAAACAGTTCCATTCCCTGCTGACTAAGCATTCAAAATCTGAGCTTCTGGGGGCCATTGTCATTCAAACCACCACATACAGATTATGTAATCACTCTGTAAATTTAGGTGGTCCTATCACACTGCTTTTGTTTGTTTGTTGTTGCTTGGGACAGGACCGAAACTGGCCTGGTCTACAAAGTGAGTCCAGGACAGTCAAGGTTACACAGAAAAACCCTGTCTCAAAACAAAACAAAACAAGCAAACAAAAAAGACAGGGCTAGATATCTTAAAAATATCATGAGTTCAAGGCCATCCTGGGCTATCAGATTGGTTCTTGTCTCAAAGCACAGAGAGAGAGAGAGAGAGAGAGAGAGAGAGAGAGAGAGAGAGAGAGAGAGAGATTATTACTGAGCCACAATTCAGGGAGGGGAGGGGAGACTTGGCCCCTTTAGCATCAGCAACCAGACAGGCCCTGTCTCCTAGGTGAAATCTATCCAGATCTCCTTTCAGCTCAGTTCACTCACCTGTGACTCTACATCCCACCTGGAGTGACAAGAGGGCTTGCAGCAGCAGGAGGGCAGAAATAGATGTCTACCTGTGTCTGCCGCAGTCTCAAGGAATGGTAAACCACTCAGATGGAAAATCATAGAAAAAGAGGCTTCCTGCTAAACCAAAAATAACTGTGTGAGAGAGAGAGAGAGAGACAGAGACAGAGACAGAGAGAGAGACAGAGACAGAGAGAGAGAGAGACAGAGAGACACAGAGACAGAGAGGGACAGAGAGACAAGAGACAGAGACAGACAGACAGAGTGGCTATTCTTCAAGGCCAGCTCCCCTTTTTTTTCTAAGAGGTTCTGTTGCTAAGTCCCCCTCAAATAGCTCACTCTCTCCTCCTTGGTTCTTCTTTCCCCTGTAATCCAGCCTTGACTGATCAGCTCACTCCTGACCAAACATCCAGCACTCACTCTTGCTCCTGTGACTTTACTGTTACCCTTCATCTGTCACTCATCCTAGCTTCTGAAATGCCATGGTCCTTTGTAGTGGAAGTCTTGCTTCCTCCCTTGATTTCCCTATTCATTCATTATCATCTCCCACAGGCTCCCCTGGCCTTCAAAGTGGTACCAGTCTTTTGCTGTCTAACAAGGTTTATGGCTTCTCCCATAAGTCTTACAACTCTATTGGATGCTCCATGAGGGCAAGCAGAAGGGAACCACATGTCAATCTTGCTTGTGTCTTAAACAGAATCCCAGAATGATGCTGGAAAGCAGCATATGGTCCAGTTGCTGACTCACTGGCTGGTACGGGAACTAAGGGCCAAGACATTTGTCTGTGTGTGCCTGTATCCCCTCTCTGGCCTTCCTACCAATTTCTAATGCACAGAAACATCAGCTGTCTCCTAGAGTTCTGCAGAGTTCATGACCCCAGAAAGGTCACAGCTGGAGGCAAATGTGATATGGCCAGAAAAGCTGATTACAAGACTAAAAACCATAGTGGTTTTTAAAGACCACAGAGAAGAAGGGGAAAAAAAGGAAGATTTAAACAAATATTTTTCCTAAGCAGACCTCAGGCTCTAGAAGGGTTTGCAAACTGCAGACACAGCAAAAGAAAACTGAGAAAGCGCTGCGCTGGGCAGAGCAAGGCTTCCTTTACACTGCAGTGATAGCGTATCCAGGGGATTTCTGTATTTCCTTAACCTCTGAAAAGCCTTCGTTCATCTTCCCCAGTCTGAACCAAAAAGACCTTAAGCTCAGAGAACCTGCTAAACTGAAAGAAAAGAAAAGAAAAGGAAGTGAGAGCCTAGAGAGAAAGAAGAAAGAGAAAGGGAAATTTAAAAATCCACCCAGTTTTTCTTGTAAGGTGTTTTAGGTAAAAACCATAGCGCATTGGTGAGTGCATGGGTCAGATCCCAGCACTGGGTGAGGAGTTAGCTAAGCTAGGCACAGTAGTGCCAGCTCTGCCAGTTTAGGAGATTGAGGCAGAAGGATCACTTGAATCCAGGAGTTCAAGGCTAGCCTGGACCTCATATTGAGACTTTGTCTTATAATTAAATAAATGTAGGAGACTGAGGCAGGAAGATGATCAGTTTGAGGCCAGCATGAGCCATATAGCAAGACTCTATCTTGAAAAACAAAATAGACTGATGACTGACTGACTGACTGACTGACTGACTGACTAACTAGGAAAGTGATTAGCAGTTTTCTCATTTTGGTTGAGACTTGCTTTTAGTGCTGCCAATACCTTCTCTCAGGCAGGTTCTGTGGAGAAGTAGAGCCTAATGGGAAACGGGGCCTCTTTCTCCTTTTGTCTGATGCTGAGCAGAGGGTGTTGGGACAGAATGGTTTCCAGCCTGAGTGTGACCACCCAGGATTCCAAAAGGAACTGCTGAGCACAAGGACCGGCTGTCCTTTTCTCCAAGGACTGTCCTCTGTGCTGCAGAGTTGGGCAGCTCTACAGCAAGCATTCTGGCAGTGCAGGCACTGAACTCAGCAAAGATGACTGTCAAAGCAGGAAATGGGAGGATAAAAAGTCACAGACAGATTCGGAGATGCCTACATGCCTCCCCTCCAAATCACTTCCTGTAGGTAGCAGTGGGTCGGACATAAGTGCTTTTCTATTTCTTCTCCCAACTTCCATTAAGATGCCAACAAAGGAACGAAACGGACACTCGTCCCCAAGGACAAAAGAATGGGGAAGAAAATAACAGGAGAGGAGCGATGTCAGCAAGGATTAGCAGATGAGAGCATACAGGAGAGAGACAACTGACGCTAGAGTTCAGCACATGACGACACAGTACTTATGGGAACAAGCCAGCCCATGGCAGGAATCTACCTGGGTACAGCAGAGAGATGAGCTAACAGCTGGGGGTAGAGGATCTACTTTTAAAAGTATAGTAAACAAGAGTGTGGTGGTTTCCATAATCCCAGGGTTTAGGAGATGGAGCTGGGGATTAGAAGTTTAAAGCCAGCCTGGACCACATGAGGCTTGGCGCAAAAAGAGTGTGGGATAGTTAGATGTCTAAGTTTCTGTGTCTACACCCTCCACAGAGAGATGCCCCAAACCCTCTGTTAGCCCAGTAGGGGAGTTTAGGAAGTGAGACTCAGAGGTGTCAGGGACAAAGCAGGCTAGCCTGTAAGCAAAGCCAGTGTCTGTAGACATTTCCTCTCGGCTGCTCTATGCATCCATGGTTCAGACGTCACCAACAGTCCTCACCCACCTTTCACCGACAGACAGCTGATTTAAAACTCTCTGGGCAGTGCTAGGTGTAGTGTCACAAGCCAGGAAGTAATCAGAGCACTTGAGAGGCAGAGGTAGGAGGATCGGGAGTTCAGGGCCATCCTCAGGCATCTAACAAATTCAAGTCTAGCTTATGCTTCCTGAGACACTGGCTCAATAAAAAAGAAAAAGAAAAAGAAAAAAAGAATTGTGTGAACAAATGCAACAGCATCAGAGGAAAGCAGTCTCTCCCCAAAAACAAAACAAAACAAAACAACAACGACAAAAAGAATCATAGACACTGCCATTTAGAAACTCTACGATGGGGCTGGAGACATGGCTCAGAGGTTAAGAGCACTGGCTGTTCTTCCAGGGGTCCTGAGTTCAATTCCCAACAACCACATGGTGGCTCACAGGCATCTACAATGAGATCTGGTGCCCTCTACTGGCGTCTGGTTGTACATACAGACACAAAATTGTATACATAATAAACAAATAAATCTTAAAACAAAACAGACGAACTCTACAATGAAAAGGTCTACAGAGAGACCCAGCATGGACCAACTCCCATGCATTCACAGCACCATTGGTCAGGTTTATTGCTTCTTCTCTCTTCCCAAACTTCCAAATAAAGAGAAAAACATGCAAGGAGCACTAGTTAACATTCCAGAAACATAAAGGGGATGAATCATTAAGGAGTAGGATGTTATTTAAGAAGATCAGGTAATAACAACAATAGTAGCAATATTTATTGAACATTTATGACATATCAGAAGTGTATTTAAACTAACTGAATTCTCATAATATGGTGTGTGTGTGTGTGTGTGTGTGTGTGTGTGTGTGTGTGTATGGAGTTGGCCTCAAACTCATAGAGATCCACCTGCTGGGATTAAAGGTGTGTGTCATCACACTCAGCTTTAATTTTTATTTAATGCCCATAGATTCTGTACAGTTATTTCCCCCCACCTCATAGCTGAGAAAACTAAGCTACAACAATTTAAAAAAAGGAATGTACTGAAGGTTACCCAATCTGGGAAAAAATAGATCTGGTATCTGAATGGCCAATTTAAAGGCTTTCTTATGATGCTTCCCAAGAGAGCCCTCAGGAAAATCCTTGGGACCACTCAGTGGAACAACATGAGCAAAAAAGACATGAAAATTAGATCAGGCAAGGAGGCCTGACATCTGAACAAGTTCTACACAGAGAAGTTGTGCAGAATTGTTTTGAAGTAGCATAATGTTATTTCGTGGTACACGAGACAAGTCTTCATGTTAAGCGGCAGGACAACAAATGAATTTAAAAACCAAACCAGAAAAGCCACCCTGAGAGCCACAGTGAAATGTTACAACTCCAGAGACGAAGAGAAGAGCCTAAAAATGGCTGGCTCCAGTGATTCTGTGCCTATGCTGAGGCAGAGCATCCTAGCAGCGGAAGCCTGTGGCCCAGGCCTCACCTCCTGGAAGACAAGATGGGGTCGGGGGAGTCCTGTTTCCAGCCAGTAGGAATGGTACCGCTCACACATCCATATTCAGGAAGTGCCCCTCTGAAAATGCCTTCACAGACATACCTAGAGCTATGCTTTACTCATCTCCCAGGCATTCCTCCACCAAGCAACTTGACAGTCAGGACTAAGTATCAACCACACGAACGGAGCAGTGCTGTCTGAAATCTGTGCAAAACCAACATCTGCCCTGACAGTCTGTATCTAGCCAAACCGTAAATCCAGTGTGGCACAAGAAACGCGTGTGCAATGAATTACCCGTAAAAGGGCAGTAAAGAAGATTTACTTTACTGTTTACCTTTGTTCCCCTTGAATGTTTACCTACCATATGCTTACATTCAAAACCAATTAAACCCTTTTAAGGGAGGCTACTAACTAGCTGGTCTTGGGGAGGGACACGCACCATGGATGACATGGGTGATTTCCACGTGGGTGATTTCTTGTCCTTCAATACCTTTCCACCCCTAGCGTGAAGGATGCCAGGTATACAGGAAGGGAGGTCGGGCCACACTGGTCTTCAGCTCTGGTGGAATTGCAAAGACATCCTCCTGGCAAGACAAACTCAAGACTCATAGATCATGTAAAGAAAAACATGAGTGAAGGCGGAACAGATGAGCATGCTGCAGCCCTTTAAGTCATTTGGGTGTGGGTGAGTGACAGGAGAAAAGGAAAGTTCAGGGACCCACTTGCCCTTACGGATCCTCCCTTGCTGAGACGTGCTGCTTTCTTCAGCGGTGTACACTGGGTATTGGGAATCCAACTGCAAGGCTAGGGTTGTTCTACCACCTTGATATGAGAAGCTGAAGTCTGGTTTAGGCTCCAAGACACTGCAAATTAAGCCACACACCAACGAGGCCCAGATTCTAATCAACATTATCAGTCTCTGGAAGAAAAGAAGTTGTAAGATTTTTTTCCTTGTGAAAAAAAACCAAATCTGACTGTGGTTCCGCTTGCGCACTTAACATCCGAAGTGTGTTAAAGCTTGCTATGGGGTGCGAGAGATCGCTCATTGGTTAAGAGCACTTGCTGCTCTTGCAGAGGACAGAGGTTTGGTTCCTAGCACCCACAACTGCCTGTAACTCCAGATCCCAAGGGGATCTGACACCATCTTCTGGTCTCTACAGATACTACACTTGATCTTAGCCAAAAGGACGAGAAGCTATCGGCCTGCAGAGATGTGAGAACACACAAAGCATGCACACATGTCACACACACACACACACACACACTAAAACTCACTATAAACACACACACACTAAAACTCACTATAATATTTAAGCAATTATCTAATACAAAATCTACTATTTTCATTCGGGCGAGGTGGTGCATTTTAGTGGCAGCATTCCGGAGGCAGAGGCAGGCAGATTGCTGTGAGTTCGAGGCCAGCCCAGTCTATAAAGCAAGTCCAAGACAGCCAAGACTACACGCAGAAACCCTGTGGGGGAGCAAGTAAACAAAACAACAGCAAAGAAAACCTTACTATTCTCTTTCTTGCTTTTTTTTTTTTTTTTTTTTTTTTTTTTGTATATATGGGTGTTTTGTAGGCATGAATGTCTGTGCACCTTGTTCCTGCTTGGTGCCAAAGGAGATCAGAATAGAGTGTCAGATCCCCTGGAACTGGAGTTAAGAGTCAATTGTGAGTCTCCATGTGGCTGCTAGGAATTGAACCCAAGTCCTCTGGTGGGGCTGGGGAGGGGGGCGGGGGGAAGCCAGCATTCTTAACCACTCTTTGGTCCCTATGGTAGTTATTTTTAAATAATTGAAAAAGTCTGTTAGCTAAGGGACTACTCCATCTGGTCAGCTTTTCATGGATGCGCTAGTAAGAATGCGTTCTAACTTTAGCATTCTAGAAGATTACCCACAAATGTTACCTGTGAATGCTGTGCAGGAAGTCCTGTTAGATTCCGTCGGCCATAACCTCTGGAGCTAGTTTGGGGTTTTTGCTCCCTGACAACAGGGTGGCAGCACCTTTGTAAAAGTTTCCTGACGACAAAGTCCAGGAAGATGTACTACTAGAGTGACGTGAGCAGTGTCGTAGTTGGTGTCTTGTGTAGAACACAGGCTTCCTGTCACACTGCTAGAGTTTAACGTTTAATCCCAGCACTTGGGAGGCAGATGCAGGCAGATCTCCGTGAGTTCTGGCCGGCCTGGACTACAGAGCGAGTTCCAGGACAGTCAGAGCTGTTACACAGAGAAACCCTGTCTTGAAAAAACAAAAAACAAAAAACAAAAAGAATTATTAACACTGAAATCCTTAAGCAAACTAGCCTTTCTGAGGCTGTAAAATGAGACAACCCCTGTTTTATAGGGCTCTGGTTATGTGAAACGTGTGTGTGTGTGTGTGTGTGTGTGTGTGTGTGTGTGTGTGTGTGTGTGTTTACCTTAGCTGTCTGGACTGTAATGCACAGATTAGTTATTTCTTTCTTCTCCTCTTGTTGTTTGTTTTGTTTTGTTTTGTTTTTGAGGCAGTGTTACTCCATGTAGCCCTGACTGTCCTGGAACTCCATAGACCAGGCTGGCCTCCAACTCAGAGATGCTGGGCCCACCTTCTTTCAATTAGCATGAAATTCACCATGTGTAATTCTGGAAAGCCGGCTCTAAAATGCCAGAGTTTAATCACAGTATTTAATCTCTTCCAAATACCAGAGATGACGAATGAGTTTATTTGTATGTGCAAATGGGAGCTGAGCTGAGAAAGACTGAGGAACAGCTCTGAATATAACCAGGAGTAGAAAAGAACACTGGGAAGGTTTGAGAAGATTCTAGAGCAATACAATTTTCATTAATCAGATATAGTGGGTGGGTGAATGTTAATATTGTCAAGGAACTTTCTCTCTTTCTCTCTCTCTCCCCCTCTTCCTCCATCCCCCTCCCTTCCTTGGAAGCTCATACTTGCAGTCAGGAGTAATCAAGGACTCAAAGTCATTCTGGGCTATAAATCAAGGCCCTGTCTCAAACACACACACACACACACACACACACACACACACACACACACACACACACACTTGTTTTATCCAGGTGGTGGTTGCACATGCCTTTAGTTCCAGAACTTATGAAACAGAGGCAGTTGAATATCTGAGTTCAAGGCCAGCCTAGTCTACAAAGTAAATTCCAGGACAGCCAGGGCTACACAGAAAAATCCCGGTTTGAAAAACCAAGCCAAGGGCTGGAGAGATGGCTCAGTGGTTAAGAGCACCGCCACCTGCTCTTCCAGGGGTCCTGAGTTCAATTCCCAGCAACCACATGATGGCTCACACCCATCTATAATGTGATCTGATGCCCTCTTCCGCAGATAAAACACTCATATACAATAAATAAATATATTTTTAAAAAAAGAAAAAAAAAACAAGCCACACCAAACAAAAACAACAACAAAATAAAAACAAAACAAAACCTAGGCATGGTGGTACACACCTTTAACTCCGGCACTTGGAAGGGAGAAGCAGAAGGATTTCTGTAAATGTGAGGACAGCCTGATCTACATAGTGAGTTCAAAGCCACCCAAGATCCTGTCTGAGGGGGGAAACTAGACAAAAGATAAAATTTTATAGTAACAGGCCATGTAATTTGTAAAGATTATCAGGACAAGAGTAAACTACTTTCTGTTGCCAACACTTCCAAAATAGAAGCCGTATCTTTGTACCTGCTTCTGTGCACATTAGGTCCAGCCTAGCCCACTCACCATCATGCCCAGCTTGCACTGTTGGAAGCATCCTAGCTCAGACCCTTGCTTCCTTTTGTCCTCTTGAAACATTCCATCTCCCCCAGGACAGTTACAGTGTGCATTCTTAAATGTAACTTGAACCATGTAACTCTTCTGTTGTCTCTATGATAAAATGGTTGTGTGGCCTGTTAGACCCCATGGGAACTGGTCCCTTCCTGTCGCTGTGTCTTCGTCTCCCTGCACTTTCCCTTGCTCACTGTGCACCAGGCTGACTCACGGTCATGACACACACTATCGCTTCTGCCAAGAGTGACCACTCCATCTCTAGTTCACCATAAGACAGTCCTGTCATTTGTGCCTCAACTCAAGCACCACTTCATCAAAGTCCTGCTTGCCCAAACTGAAACTCTATTCCTCTACTCTCCTTTCAAATCGCCAGGGATCCATTTTTGCCCTCACATATCTACTGTCACAAATTACTCGTATCTATTATTTATTGTTTTTTCATTTTGTGAAATACAAACTCAAAAACAGAAGAACTCTTTTTTTTTTTTTGGTTTTTTTTCGAGACTGGGTTTCTCTGTGTAGCCTTGGCCATCCTGGACTCACTTTGTAGACCAGGCTGGCCTCGAACTCACAGCGATCCGCCTGCCTCTGCCTCCCGAGTGCTGGGATTAAAGGCGTGCGCCACCACGCCCGGCTAAAAACAGAAGAACTCTTATCGATCTTTACCATACCTAGAACTGCCTGGCTTATGGTGGGGACTAATAATACTATTTAGCAGATGTCGTAGCCAAATGACAGCATATATGTTACTAATGTATAAGTCAAAATGTACCTTGCATTTTGAGTTTGAGAGCCAGCAACAGCCACACAGAGAATCCTATGCTGTAGGTCATATTTTATTTTATTTTGCCGGTAGAAAAGGAAAGTTGGAGGGCTAGAGAGATGGCTCAGCAGTTAAAAGCCCTGACTGCTTTTCCAGAGGTCCTGAGTTCAATTCCCAGCAACCACATGGTGGCTCATAACCAGTTATAAGTTAGGGAAAGGGGAGTAGGCGGAGCTTGATGATCACCCAGAGGTAGTCTATTGGGGTTAAAAAAAAAGTTTAACATGACACAAATAACTTTCCCAGCCCACTTTATCATGTGAACCAAGCCAGACTTAGTCGCTAAAATCTGAGCAAACTAAGTGTAAAGTGGTTCAGCAACTAGAGCTTCACGTCCCACAACACAAGAGGGTCACGGGGTGCGGTGCCCGAAGCCTTCCTGTCCTGTCCAGGGTCTTCTTTTTTGAGGCTCCTAGCTTACTTTTGACTTCTGTCTGTGCTTCCGAGGAAACAGATGTGCAGAGCATCGGCATGATGGCAGGAGCAGTGACGGGCATAGTGGCTGGAGCCCTGCTCATCTTCCTGTTGATATGGCTGCTGATCCGAAGGAAAAGCAAAGAGAGATATGAGGAAGAAGACAGGCCTAATGAAATTCGGTAAGCTTCCCTGTTTGTACAGACTCCCTCCCTTTACAGGCCAGTTCCAGAGTAACTAGTCAATACACATAGCCCTCATTTCCTCTGTGCTATTAAGCTCTTCTGGCAATAGGAAGTCACAGTCTGCAGACAGAAGGTATGATTCACTTTATTATGAAACAGTCCTTGTCCTGGCTTGTTTTCTGCTGCTATGATAAAACATCACAGCCAGTGGGCTGGGGATACAGCTCAGTGGGAAAGTGGGAAAGCAGTTGCCTAGCATATATCTAAGGCCCTAGGTTTGATCTCCAGCACCAACCAACCAACCAACCAACAAACAAACAAAAACAACAACAACAAAAAAAATCATGACCAAAAGCAGTTTGGGGAGAAAAGGATTTCTTTCCCCTTATAGCTTACAGCCATTACAGAGGGAAGCCAGGGCAGTAACTCAAGGCAGGAACCTGGGGGTGACAACTGAAGCAGAAGGCATGAAGAGGTGCTGCTCACTAACTTGCTCCTTATAGATTGTTCAGCCTGCTTTCTTATAGAACCCAGCATCACCCGCCCAGGGGTGGCCCCACCCACAGTGAGCTGCACCCTCTGACAGCCTTCATTAATCCAGAAAATGCCCTATGGTCTTGCCAACAGGCCAGTCTGATGCAGACATTTTCCCAGTTGAGGTTCCCTCTTTGCTAGCTTACATCATGCTAACACTCAACCAGCATAATTCTCAACTTCTGATCCATTTCCACATAAAAAGGGTAAATAATAAAGGATGGTATAGCCCACAGGAGATGGAAGCATTTATGTACACAAACCCCCAAATCAAGGCAATCCTATCCAGACCATCTCATGTTGAGCTGTATCCTCGTGCAAATGGCTGGACCTCTGGCAGTCGCACAACATACATTTTCCTACACTGAGCATTAAGTCTTAGGAAAGGCGGGAGTGCTCAGTGCCTTGGGGATTTATGGCTTGCAGAATTTCCTGAAGATTCTCAGGAGGAAGCAACTTTAATGAGAGCCATCGCACCCCTAGCGGTACCCAAGTTGATCTTTGCTGTCTGTTCGTTCTTCCCTTTCAGGGAAGACGCTGAAGCCCCCAGGGCTCGCCTTGTGAAGCCTAGCTCCTCCTCCTCAGGCTCCAGGAGTTCGCGCTCTGGCTCTTCCTCCACCCGGTCCACAGGGAATAGTGCCTCGAGAAGCCAGAGGACACTGTCCAGTGAGGCAGCGCCACAGCCGGGGCTGGCCACCCAGACATACAGCCTAATAGGACCAGAATTGAGATGTTCTGAACCAAAGAAAGCCCACCATGCGACCCTGACCAAAGCAGAAACCACACTCAGCACAGTCCCCAGCCAGAGCAAAGCCTTCCAAACTGTGTGATGTAGAGAGGACTTATGTTGCGCTTTTCCGGAAGTCGGGATCTTAGCCTAGCCATTGGAGCTCGTTCACCAGCCACACCAGCCCTTCAGCCAGATAAGAGCTCACTTAAATAGCTGCAGACATGGCATGGACCAGTACCGATGAGCACCTTCCTTATAGGACACCAAACAAACAAAAGGACGAGAACGGAGGCCAACCATCCACCTCCAAAGGCACTTGGCTGCGCCTTCAGACAGACTGGAGGGGAGGAGGGAGCCCAAATTTATTTTGCTGATGGGGACTTGTGGTGAAAACAAGGGAAAGGTGAGGCTGCATACACCTAAGACATCTTACCTAGGATGTTGCAAGTCACCACAGTCAGAAAGAAACGAGAATCTCGTAGATCAATTTTCTATTCATTTCTGCAAATTTATTGGATTAGTGTGATTATTCAGATAGTCAAAACAGAAGCCCACGCCTTATAATATACCTATCTGCAGCATGTACTGGGAGAACTGCTTCTAAGAAACTCAATTAAAAAAAAAAAAAAAAAAAAGAAACTTTTTTTTCTACCTTGACTTGATTTCACGAGTCATAAGGTTTGAACATTAATTTGAAATGGTGGGAGACAGAGAAAAGCTATTTTTCTCTTACCTTATCCTCAACCAATCTTCCTATTTCCGTGGGACCCTAAAATAATAGCTAAGGAAGGAGTCTGACCAAGACGGGGACAAGATTCGGTGAAGAGCTTCCCAGTTTGACGTTCCAAGGACCGCCAACAGATATCAGAAGTATACCCTGGGGCATTTCCGGCTCCAACCTGACTCCGCCCCACTAAAGACTTCTCTGCTGGATGTTTCTAGAAGAAACAAATACCAATAGTCACTTAGTGAATATCCTTAGGGACAGAGTCCTCTAGAGAAAGCCTCTCAGGGATGTTGAAAGATCCCCTTGCACACCACTTCCTGCTCCACGTTTTGTGAACATGCGAAACCAGAATTTCAAGACCGGTTGGAATAGAGAGGGAACTTGGGCCTTTCTCTTAATAGGTCAAAGGACGGTTTATTCCAGCCCCAACTTGGCGATTCCTCCATTTCTTTCATTTTAGAAGGATGTGAATGTGGGACTTTTGATGATTTCCAGGCCTTAAATTTTCAGAGATCGTTTCCTAAAGGCATTGAAAATCCATGCCCCAATCACAGCCCACTGAGAGGCTGAACCGGATCCTCAATGTCTTTCCACTCATCCAGAGCCTCTAAAAAAAGTGTTGTTGTGGGATGGAAAGGGCGCAAACTACCATTAGGGAGCAGATGGTGAGAAAAACAAGTGGGTGGTGGGAGAAAGTTCAGCTAATGTCTGTTAACATTTTTTGTGGTCGGCATTTGGGAAAGAGTTAGCAGGAAAGATTCACCAGCAAAACAACTCACACATGGGAGAAGAAAGGGAAAAAGAAAGAAAAAACAAACAAACAAACAAAAAACACCTAGCCATTCTAAGATAAGTAACTTGTCTTTTAAACAGTTTTGATGATTTGGCTTAGCGGCTAAACCTGATTTAGCCGGTCCAGGAACAATGCGAAGTCAGCTGGTCGAGGTGGGTGGAGCAGAGCGTTTCCTGTTGTTGATTTGGGGGAAAGGCTGGACGAAAGAGGAAGCAGCCATGGCTACTGTGGTGAAGCGTTCTCTGAAGTAGGACTCAGATGCTGTCAGAAAAAAGGTTGATGCTCAATATTGCCCCATTTCTCTGGCTTTTTATTCCTTCATTTAATTCGCATAAGGGCGTCCTCACAGGACATACAAACATTTCCTTCCAAAGTGCCTAGGAAATGAGGCTTGCATTAAGTTGTCTGGGCTTGTTTGGGTGGGCTTTGTGCATGCTTAAGTGACTGTCCTAATCTGAGTTTTGTCTTCCTTTTAAAGAGGTAGAAATAAAAAGAAACATTGAGGGAATAACATGAATGCCTGTTCATTTGAGAGAATCAGCATATTAGAAATGCTTCTTATACTAAGTCTTAGCTCATTGTAAGATTTTTTTTTTTTTAAGCCCTTTACTCTGACTATATTTTTATTCTTCCTGGAGGATGGTATCCAGGCAACATGTCTCTTCTGCTGTGTAATTCTGAGAATCCTAATTCCTGGAGTCCATGAGCCAAACAAGCTTACAATGAAGGCTGCAGCTGTGTCGTCACTAGCAATTTTCTCACTGTTTCCTGCCTTTGAGCATCAGGTTTCCTGCCTGTGCTTTGAAAGCAGGGATCAGTCCCCTTTGTCTGAAAAGGAAATACCAGTTATTTAAATGTGTTAGTAGAGACTAATACCATTGAATACCCAAATTACTTTGGAGATTCATCCCAGTGGAAAACTACAGTAAACACACAAAACAGATTATACTAGGAGCTGAGAAATTCAGAGATATAAGGCACTGAAATCTTAGCGATGGCAGAGCCCCTTCCTTTAGAATATGGGTTTACGTAAGACAGAGCGTGGGTTGAAGATAAAGTGAGAGCCACCACGACTGGCTCCAAACCTTATTCCATTAACTTTGCAAAGCAAGCCAACTGAGCTTTAATATGAAACAAACAGAAAAGAAAAAGATCAGAACAAAACAAACAACAACTGATGGGCAAAAGCAAAAAAAAAAAAAAAAAAAAAAAAAAATTGTTTAAGAAGAAAATACAGGCAGAAGAATGTGGATGTTTAAAGAGTAATTGTTTCAATAAAATACATAAGCCAAACAAATTTGTAAAACAATAAAATTGATGTTTTCTTGATGTAATTTTGTAATACAAAGCATTTCAGAATTGCTGCTCCAAAAGGTATTTATAGTTTGCTTCATTCCTGGTACTGTGTTGATACGTCAGTCTGATACACTGCTATGTAAATGGGATGGTAACAGTCACAAAAGCAGTTACTGTTTGTAACTCCACTTATATCAGCAATGAAAAATAAGTAAGGGAAGATGGTACCATAGGAGGAGCTGGGCCTCATGGAGCCTGCACTGGGAAGTATTTATTATACCTTGCTGCTGCAAGAACAGAAGTGAGGCCCAATGTGATCTATCAGTGATTGGTTTCAGGCACAAGTTTATTAGTAATCTCACAGATGTGATGACAAAGACCACCGACCCAAGTCATCATGGCCAAATTAAAACAGGCTGGTTCATCAGTAAATAAAGTCCCATTTTCTTCTCAAGGCACAGATGTAGCTGCCCTTAAGGACTTTGAGTAACGTGAAACAAGTGTTTTGTGCCAAGGTGAAGCTCCAGCCGAGACTCACACACTAAGCTGTCTGAGAAGAAAAGTAACTCCTGAGAGTCACAGGAACCTGAGAGCAACTTTACAGAAGTTCACATAACCTAACAGCAAAAGAGGCTTGGCAGCACAGCACGTGCCTGTAATCTTAGCGCCCAGCTGGAAGCAGAAGTTCAAGTTCACCTAGTCTGGCTTATATGAAACCAGTTTCAGAAAGAGTGAGAACAGAAATGGTGGTTATCACTTACTGAAACATCATGTGACAGGGTCTCACAGTAGCAGCCCAGGCTGGCCAAGTGCTTTTGGCTAAGGATTACCCTGAGATTCTGATCCTCCTGCCTTTGTGTCCAAGAATGCTGATATTGCAAGCAAATTCCACTATAGTTGGCTTTTTTTTTCTTTGCTCCCATCCTCATCTAAAGCCCTTGTAGCTTTACCCCAAAGCATGGCCTTTTCCTTCCCTCTGCTTTCTTAACCCTAAGCTCTTCACTCTACACACTGATAACCATACAGTACAAATTATTTATAGAATCCCCTTGGGTTGAAACTTAGGATAAAAGCCGGGTGTGGTGGCCCACGCCTTTAATCACAGCACTTGAGAGGCAGAGGCAAACGGATCGCTATGAGTTTGAGACCAGCTTAGTCTACAAAGTGAGTCCAGGACAACCAAGGCTACACGGAGAAACCCTGTCTCGAAAAACCAAACCAAACCAAAATAAAACTTAGGATAAAATTTCCAATTTTGTAATTTGCTTATTTTTGTATAGCAAAATAATCACGGGCATAGACGAAATAATGTATATAACATTCAGAGAATGTTAAGCATAGAGTATCGTGAACATATCAAGATTAAGTTGAGAGCTGGGCAATGGTGGAACATGCCTTTTTTTTTTTTTTTTTTTTTTTTTTTTTTTTTTTGGTTTTTCGAGACAGGGTTTCTTTGTGTAGCCTTGGCCATCCTGGACTCACTTTGTAGACCAGGCTGGCCTCGAACTCACAGCGATCCGCCTACCTCTGCCTCCCGAGTGCTGGGATTAAAGGTATGCTCCACCACGCCCGGGGAACATGCCTTTAATCCCAGAATTCGGGAGGCAGAGGCAAGAGGATCGCTGTGAGTTCGAGGCCAGCCTGGTCTACAAAGTGAGTCCAGGACAGCCAAGGCTAACACAGAGAGACCCTGTCTCAAACAAAACAAAACAAAACAAAAACCTCAAATATATATAAAAGAGAAAACAAAGTGAGTTCAGTCAGCATGGGCTACACAATGAGACCCTATCTCAAAAACATAATGAAACAAAACCCCATCCAGGAATTGTGTTTATAATTCTTTAAGGCTAACTTTCTTTTTCTTTTTTTTTTTTTTTAGGATTTATTTATTTATTACATATACAATGTTCTGTCTGCACGTATACATGCACACCAAAAGAAGGCACCAGTTCTCATTATAGATGGTCGTGAGCCACCATGTGGTTGCTGGGAATTGAACTCAGGACCTTTGGAAGAGCAGACAGTGCTCTTAACCACTGAGCCATATCTCCAGCACCTTAAGGCTTACTTTCATCCCCTCATGCCCTGTCTGCCTGCCTACCTGCCTGCTAGGATTGAACACCCATAGCCTAAACAGACCTATGCAAGGGTTCTAATGCTACGCTACACATGTAACTCTCTCTTGATTTATATCTCAGTTTTGTCACCATTCCCAGATAGAGAAGTTAAAAACTATTATTATTTTTGTATTATTATTATCTTATTATTATTATCAGTTTAACCACTAAGCAACATTGACAATGATTTTATTTGATGAAAATAACACTTGGGCTGGAAGGATGGATCAGTGCTTAAGAGCACTGTCTGCTCTTACGGGGGTCTTTTTTTTTTTTTTTTTTTAAGATGTATTTATTTACTTTATGTATACAAACACTCTATTTTTCATGTACACCAGAAGAGGGAATCAGATGCCATTATAGATGGATGTGAGCCACCATGTGGTTGCTGGGAACTGAACTCAGGACCTCTGGAAGAGCAGTCAGTACTCTCAACTAGCTGAGCCATCTCTCCAGCATCCCCTGCCCCTCTCCCTTTTTTCTCCAGACAGGGTTTCTCTGTGTAGCCTTGGCTGTCTTGGACTCACTTTGGGTTTTTTTTTTCTCATGTTTTTGTTTTTGTGTTGTTTTTTGAGACAGGGTTTCTCTATGCTATCTTGGCCATCCTGGACTTGCTTTGTAGACCAGGATGGCCTTGAACTCACAGCCATCTGCCTGCCTCTGCCTGCTGAGTGCTGGGAATAAAGGTGTGTGCCACCACACCTGCCTTCTTGGATTCACTTTGTAGACCAGGCTGTCCTGGAACTCACAGAGGCAGGTGGCTGCCTCTGCCTCCCCAGTGTATTACAGAGGTCTTGAGTTCAATTCCCAGCAATCACATGGTGGCTCACAATAATCGATATATTGGTCTGATGCTCTTTTCTGGCATGCAGGTGTACATGCAGATAGAGCACTCATATACATAAAAATAAACAAATCTTAAAACAACAACAACACTTGAAAGACCATGGAATGTAGGTCTCTCCGAGTTCAAGTCCAGCCTGGTATACATAGTAAGTTCTAGACCATCCAGGGTTTCATGATTAGAGTCCCCAAAGCCCAGTAATAGTAATGAAAACAACATAATTAATGGATAAGCATCTCTTTTCCACACTACAGGAGGAAACAAAATGTTTTACATGAAATTTTGAACCATGTATGGTGGCACTTCCTTTTTTTTGGTGTTTTTTTTTTTTTTTTTTCATTTGTTTGTTTTTGGTTTTTCAGGCAAGTGTTTCTCTGTGTAGCCCTGGCTGTCTTGGACTAACTTTATAGACCAGGCTAGCCTCAAACTCACAGAGATCCTCCTGCCTCTGCCCCCCTGAGTTCTGGGTTTACAGACATGTGCCACCACACCCAGCTTTGGTTTCTTTGTTTGCTTGTTTGTTTGTTTTGTTTTGTTAAGATTTATTTACTCATTTTATTTATGTGAGTGTTCTGTCAGCATGTTCACCTGTATGCCAGAAGAGGGCAACTCATTATGAGCCACCAAGTGTTTGTGGGGAATTGAACTCAGTGGCAGTTTAATTCCAACACTTAGAGTTAAATTCATCCTTGGCTACATACTGAGGCCAACCTGGGCTACTTCAGATTCTGTTTGAAAAAATACTTTAATGGGATGGGTAGAACAGACCAACCCCAGCCAGACGTAGTGGCACATGCCTGTAATCCTAGCACTCAGGGAGGCAGAGGCAGGCAGATCACTGTGAGTTAATTTTGTATTTTATGCATTAGTGTTTTATCCCCTAGAACTGGAGTCAAAGACAGTTATAAGCTGCCATGTAGGTGTTGGGAATCGAACCCAGGTCCTCCGGAAGAATAGCAAGTGCACTTAACCACTGAATCTCTCTAGCCCAGAAGGGTTTGTTCTTTCTTCTCTTCTCTTCTCCTCTCTCTCTCTCTCTCTCTCTCTCTCTCTCTCTCTCTCTCTCTCTCTTTCTCTCTCTTGGTCTTTTGAGACTGGGTTTCTCAGTGTAACCTTGGCTGTCCTAGACTCGCTTTGTAGACCAGGTTGGTCTCACAGCGATCCACCTGCCTCTGCCTCTGGAATGCTGAGATTAAAGGCATGTGCCATCACGCCTGGCTCCATAAGGGTTTTCTTGTTTGGTTGGTTGGTTGCTTTTTCAAGACAGAATTTCTCTATGTAACCTTGGCTGGCCTGGACTCTCTTTGTAGACTCGGCTGCCTTCGAATTCAAAAGATCTGCCTGACTGCCTCCGCCTCTGGAATGCTTGGATTAAAGGCGTGTGCCACTACTGCCATGAGTTCAACCTTTGGAACTTTTGTAAAGAGAGCGCTAAGCATGGTGGTGCATGCCTATAATCCCAGCACTTAGGAGGCAGAGGCAGGTGGATCTCTGTGAGGTGGATCTCCACAAAGCAAGAGCAGGCCAGCCAAGGCTACACAGAGAAACCCTGTCTTGAGACGAAAACAAAACAAAACAAAAACAAACAAACAAAACAGAGAGAAACTAGCCTGGTCTACATAGTGAATTCCAGGCCAGCCAAGGCTACATAGTGAGACACTCTTTTTAAAATATGTGTGTGTGTGTGTGTGTGTGTGTGTGTGTGTGTGTGTGTGTGTGTGTGTCCTTCTCCTGATGTCTACAAACATGTCATGCACTCTCCAGATAACAGATTCGATATTTTCAAAATCCATAAACTGCAAACAGTCTTGGCTAAAAATTAAAGCATAAACTGTGGAATAAAGCAGATCTGACTTTGAAACTTGATTGAGGTAGAACAGATTATTATCTCAGGAGCCTTTCTGTCTGTATCTGAAGACAGGATAAGATTTGCCTAAAATAAGCTGAGCATGGTGTTACCCTACAGCTTTAATCCAAGTACTCAGGAGGCAGAGGTAGCAGACCTCTGTGAGCAGAGATTAGCCTGATCTACACAGAGAGTTCCAGGCCAGCCAAAGCAACACAGGGAGACCCTGTCTTGAAACAAAAACAAAACAGCAAAGATCTGTGTAAAATAGTTGCCATTCGAGTCACATAAGAAAACACACGTCAAGTGTTCACTGTGTCCTCGCTTTGCACACAAAGCCTGTGGTAAAAGAGCCAAAGCAGGCTGGCTTGAATGTTCAGTGTGGCTAAACATTTGTTTCCCTTTGTTTCTTTTGTCTAGAATAATGAAAGAAAATGATGTTAGGATGCCTTACATGTATAAGTGAAATAATTTATACTCTGGTGCAATTAGGAAGGCAAAATACTAATATCAGATTGAATCATTCTGGTTTCAATTTTCCTGAAGGAATGTAGTAAACACATTCAGGTCTTGGGCAATCAGACCACATACTGCAGTATTTAGTCATGTCAATGGTTCCAGGAGGGCTGTTGTTTATGGAATTTCCATGTAAGTCCACCATTCTTTGACCCTGAATGATAACTGTCTGTCTGTCTGTCTTCTTCCCCCCTCCCCCAACCCTTTCCCTTGAGGCAGAATCCCACTCAATCCTAGACTGGCCTCAGGCTCATGGCAAGCTTTTTGCCTCTGCCTCCCCAAATTTTCAGATTGCACACTGGACCACTGCGTATTTTTGTTTTGGTTTCATATCATTTCATTTTATTTTGAAACAGAATCTCAATGTAGCCTTGGCTAGCTTGGAACTTACTTTGTAGACCAGGCTGGCCTCACAGAGCTCCACCTATCTCTTTTCTCCCAGGTGCTGGTGTGTTAAAGGCATGTGCCACCACTCCCAGCCCTAAAAGCACATACTTTAAACTAGATACCAAAACACATATCTTTAGTTACAGTACTATGGAAGCAGGCAGAGGCAGCTGAGTGCCTTGGCTGTCCTGGACTATATATAGTTCCAGGCCAGCTAAATAGAGAGACCCTGTTTTTAAAAAAAATAAAATGGGGCTGAAGAGATGGCTCAGAGGGTAACAGCACTGGCTGTTTTTCCAAAGTTCCTGAATTCAATTCCCAGCAACTTCATGGTGGCTAATAACCATCTATAATGATATCTGGTTCCTTCAGGCCGATACAGTATAAAAAAATACACAGAGAAACCCTGTCTCAAATGAATAAATGAATAAATAAATAAATAAATAAATAAATAATGTTGGAGCTGAAGAGGTGGCTCTGACTGCTCTGGCAGAGGACCAGGGATCAAATCCCAGCCCCAAGCTCACAACTGTCTGCAACTCTCAGATTTGACACTCACACAGACATACACGCAGGCAAAACACCAATGCCCATAAAACAAAAATAAATTTTAAAAAAATGTATACTTACAAACTCCCACACAATGTAATTAAAAAAAAAAAAAAGTATACAGTACTCTATCTGCATGTATACCCTCAGGCCAGAAGAGGGCATTAGATCACATTATAAATGGTTGTGAGCTACCACGTGGTTGCTGGGAATTGAACTCAGGACCTCTCAGTGCTCTTAACCCCTGAGCCATCTCTTCAGCCCCCAATGCAGTTCTTTTCTATGACTTTTGTTTATTTTGTGATGTCTGTGGGCCCATGTGCACCAGGGTACTCCTATACAGGTCAGAGAACAAGGCACAGGATCTGGGTCTCACCTCCTAGCATGTGGTTTCCAGTGACAGAACCCAGTGGAATGTGCCTTTACCTGCTAAGCCATCTCTTTGGCTCTTTTCCTTTTTTAAAATTCGGTGCTAGAAATTGAGCCCAGGGCCTCGCAAATACTAGACACACACTGATGGTGACATTGTATCCAGTGACTATCTTGAAAAGGATGGATTTGCTGCTGCTCTTTTCTGGGGTGGAGGTGAGGGGTGGGAGTGTACACGTGTGGATACCTGTGCTTGGGTGTGTTCATGGAGGCCCATGGTTGATACCAGCTTGCTCTGGGAGCCTCTGTTTCCACCTGTCAAGCTCTAGAATTACAAGACGGCTCACCCTTTTCTACACTCTGTGATACCCAGCTTTCCATACCACACAATTCTAACATAGACCATTTAGCTAAATCCCTAACAAAAGCTGGGTAACAGTGGCTCAGGCCTGTAACTCCAGCACTCTCAATGCCAAGGCGGAAGACTCACAAGTGTGAGGCCAGTCTCAAAAGCAAATATGTAGCTGGCTGGAGAGGTGGCTCAGCTCAGTGTTAGCTGCTCTTTCAGAGGACACAGGTTTGGTTCCCAGCACTCATGCGGTGCCTCACAACTATCAGTAATTCCAGTTCCAGGGGATCTGAGCTCTTCTGACCTCCATAGCATCAGGCACATGCATGACACACAAACACATGCATGTAAAACAGTCGTACGTAGCTGGGCGTGGTGGTGCACGCCTTTAATCCCAGCACTTGGGAGGCAGAGGCAGGCTGATCGCTGTAAGTTCGAGGCCAGCCTGGTCTACAAAGCGAGTCCAGGACAGCCAAGGCTACACAGAGAAACCCTGTCTCGAAAAAACCAAAAAAACCCAAAAAACAAAACAGTCGTACGTGTAAAAAAATCAAAATAAAACAATACACACATCTTAAATTTAAACCTTTTAGAAAGGAAAAAAAACAAAAACAAAAGTCTGTCTACTCTAGGGTGATTTATTTGGTATTTGCATATTACCTAAATAAATTGTGGTGATTTGAGTACTTTCTTTGGAATTTTCTTTAATTGGCAGTGCCACCACACTACCCCTACAAAACAATTACTTGTAATGACATGACATAGCAAACGGATTTTACAGATAGTATCTGTAAAACCTGCTTGGCCTGGGCCTGGTGATGCAGGCTTGTGATCCAAGCTACACACGGGGATGAGACAGAACTGAAAGGTAAAGGCCTGCCTCAGCTACAGAGAGCTCAGGACCAGCCTTGGCAGTTTTGTGACGCCTTGTGTCAGAATTTTAAAGATAAATACATATAAATGGGTACTGCTAGAAAACACTAGCCTATGAGTCCCATTTGTGTAAATTTAGGGTACCCTGGCCTTCCTGTACTGCCTGCCTTATTAGACTAGCATCAAACAATAAGGGCATGGCAGATTCAGATTTTATGGATCTTCAGCAAAGACCTAAATGTTCTAACACTTCCATACTTAAGAACCCTAAGAGGCTGGGTGTGGTGGCACGTGCCTGTAATCCCAGCACTCAGGAGGCAGAGGCAGGTGGATCACTGTAAGTTCGAGGCCAGCCTGGTCTACAGAGTGTGTCTGGGACAGCCAAGGCTACACAAAGAAACACTGTCTTGGGGGGTGATTTCCTGATTCCAAGCAGGGCATGGTGGTGCACTCCTTAATCCCAGGATTTGGGAGTCACAGGCAGGAGGATCTCTCCTGTCCTCTCAGCCTGGCCTACATAAAAGTGAGTCCAGGACAGCTAGGACACTTGTTAGGAGACAGTTTTCTGGGTAGAGCCATCTCAGGAACAAGTTCCATCTTGCTGGCAGGGCCAAAACTGCGTTCATATTCCCAGGCCCCAGAACCCAACGCCTACCCTGCTTGCTCAGGTGTTTTACGTTTGTCTGTTACCCAGCAAAGAATGTAAAGAGGAAAGTGGCCACTGTCTCTTACCTAAACTAAGGCACACAGGTTGTAAATGTGTTGCCTGTCTTGATTTAATTAACTGCAGCTTGCCCGCCCCTTTGCTCCCTTATCCTAAATTCTGGATCAGAGTCCAGCAGGGGACCCACGTGCCAAGAGCTGACTCAAGTCCTGAAACCAGGTGACCTGAAAGGCCCAGACACCCACGTTTACTTCCTTGTTTAACCCCTTGTGTCAAAATATGATTAGTCCACGCAACAGCCCAATCTGCTCCTGTTCCAATCCTTTAAAAAGATTACCCAGATCTTGAGACCACCACCCCACCCACCACCTACCCCCCGCCCCAAAAAAAAGACGACCAGGACTCAATACCGATGCAATACACACAGGGTCCTGTGTTACTGGCTCAAAGCTTCGGACCACAATCCTTCCTGATGCAGCAGGATAGGAGAGTGATACGGGAGCTTCAAGGGTAGTGTGTTTATAAGGAAAAACTGTAATTAGGGTTTAGGGTCACAGGGAAGTTGACCTTCAGGCAGGTTGGGTGGAGGCTGGATCTCAAGGGAAAGTTGTGAGTCTCAGGAATGCAGACCTTCAGGCAGGTTGGGTCCAGGAGGCTGAATCTCCAGGGAAGTTGTTTTATCTTAGAGGATCATTGGGCCTTAATTGTATCTAATTGTTCCAGTGGAGTTTCTGGAGAGTGCTGGCAGGTCTAGTTTATGGCAGTGTGTGGTCTTTCCCGGAACACAGGAAGTAGTGAAGTCACCTGGAGGACAACTTCTCACAGACCACGGCATTAATTGTAGAATATACATTACATATAAAATATGGCATTAATTTTGCCCTTACAGTACAATTTGCCTTCCGGAACTAGATTCAGATCCCGAACTGGCTGCCTCCCTGCCCTCACAGAAAACAAAGCTTGGATTTTAAGCTTCTGTCTCTGAACTGAGTTTTCTCCATTTCCACCCAGAACCTAACACTCTGTTACACAGAGAAACCCAGTCTCCAAAACCAAAAAAACGAATTCCAGGAAAGCATGTGTCTCACAAAGGACTAGCTTCTCATCTCTCCAGAAGAGAAAACACAAGAAGCCATGCCTGCAGAGCCCATTCCTGCTCCAAGGAAGCCAACTGCCAGGGATGCCACAGAATGCCCACGGTCTTCAACCAGGCACAGACACAGACAGCAATCTTGTGTGTTGGCTGCTCTGCTGGCCTCAGCAGGCTTCAGGAGGAAAGGCAAAGCTTTCAGAAGGAAGTTCCCGCTGGAGGAAGCAGAGTTGAAAGGTACCCACTCAAGATGAGAGGGAAGCCATACCAAAAAACAAAAAACGCATTTTATTTATCTTTTAACAAGATTTATTTATGTATTTATTACACATACAGTGTTGTGTCTGTATGTACACCTGCACACCAGAAGAGGGAACTAGATCTCATGATAGATGGCTATGAGCCACCATGTGGCTGCTGGGAGTTGAACTCAGGACCTCTGGAAGAGCAGATGGTGCTCTTACCGGCTAAGCCATCCAGATGGTGCTCTTACCCGCTGAGCCATCTCTCCAGCCCCCAAAAAATGCATTTTAGATTAAAGAAAAGAAAGAGCCCAATTCCACAAACTGACCTTGTGGTTTACCGGTTTAATTTAACCTTTCCTCTTCTACAAGTGAAAATCAGGGCAATTCCTATTTCAGAATTTGTTTCATTTTTTGAGATAGGGTTTCTCTGTTTAGTCTTGGCTGTCCTGGACTGGCGTTGTAGATCAGGCTGGCCTTGAACTCACAGAGATCCACCTGCCTCTGCCTCCCTAAGTACTGGGATTATAGGCATGTGCCTCCATGCCTAGCTACCTAAGATCTGAGGTAAATTTTTTGTTGTTGTTCTTGAAACTGGGACTCATTATTAGCTCAGACTCAAACCCATGATCCTGTTGCCTCTGCATTCTGAGTACAGACATGTGACCCTGTACCTGACCTTTTTTTTTTTTTTCCGAGACAAGGTCTCTCTGTGTTAGCCTTGGCTGTCCTGGACTCGCTTTGTAGACCAGGCTGGCCTCGAACTCACAGTGATCCGCCTGCCTCTGCCTCCCAAGTGCTGTCTTTCTGTGCTTTTGATAGATAGTAAGAATACAGTTCAAATCCTAGAGCACATTTTGATTGAGCAGGAGAGGTTAACTGTTCTGTTGTCTAAAAACTATTTCTGTGCATGTGTGCATGCATGATGTGGTGTGTGTGCCTGTGAGCTTGCAGAGCTCAGAGGAAGGTGTCTGGTATCGTGCTAGGCCAGAGTTCCATCTTATTCCCCTTGAGACTGGAATCTAGCAGTCAGTGATCTGGCCAGAAACCCCAGAAATCTATACCTCACCTCCACCTATAACTCTCGTCTCAGGGGATCTGACACTTTCTTCTATATTCCTTGAACACCGACACACAGGTATATTCACACACAGACACTACAATACAAATAAGTATTTTTTAAAAGATCCCTTGGTGGTGGTGTCTCTCTCTCTCTCTCTCTCTCTCTCTCTCTCTCTCTCTCTCTCTCTCTCTCTCTCTCTCTCTCTCTCTCGCGCGCACGCACACACACACACACACACACACACACACACACCTTTAATTCCAGGAGAGGCAGGCGGATTTCTGTGAGCTGGAGGCCAGCCTGGTCTGCATGCAGAGTGAGTTCCAGGACAGCCATGGCTACAGAGAGAACCCGTCTCAAAAAACAAACAAAACAAAAAAGGGATGTGCAAAAAAGATCTCCATCCTACTCCATGTCTCTTGTTTTTACTTTGTGACCCGAGGGACTTCATCAACGCTGCCTTTGTGAGTCCAAGTGTGGAGCTGGAGCTTGGCTTACTCAGCAGTGCTTACCTGCTGACTCCGGACTTCCTTTCCACTAGCAACCATCAAACATTTCCACTCTGGCTGAGGCAGGGTCCCTTGCGTCCCTCCCCTCATCTGTGACTGACTATTTACATGGTCAGTCTTGGTCAGACCCCGTGCAGCTGCCATGTCATGCTCAGCATTTCATGATCCTCTGGTTGTCCTCTGACTATTACTTCTTTCTCCCCCCTCTCCCCTAATGTGTGCCGAGTCTTGGAACAGTAGACTGTTCTTAGGAGTTTGACCAGCCTGGCGTCTCTGCATTAATCAATCACCGTTCTTTGAAGAGCGAGGCCTCTCCGTCTCTGATCAAGGCTGAAGCAGCACGAGGCAGCACTAATCTGTAACCGGCTGGCTTGCAGGTCTTGAAACTCCCCACCCCCCTTTTCTGTCTCTTGATAAGTGAGATTATAGGTTGGCTCCTGAGATGCCTTGGCTGGAGTTCTCATCTGATAAAGTGAAGTCTGGAGCCACCACGGTTGCACCAGAGGGTTAGTAAAGTCTTTTCCCTGTGAATGGGGTTTCTAGGGAGATTCCTAGGAAATTGCAGGTTCATGCCTGGGAGAAAAGCATTATGTGGTTATTAATTTTGCTGGAATTCTTGTTGCTTCACTGGCAAAAGGCTTCAACTGGATTCCTAGGGGAGGGGCTTCTGGCTCCTTTTCCTTCTCTCATCCTCAGGATTTCCTGTCTTCCCAGCTTGCCTAGACTTTACTTTTTTTTTTTTTTGGTTTTTCGAGACAGGGTCTCTTCCTGGAGTTGCTTTGTAGATCAGGCTGGCCAGGAACTCACAGCGATCCGCCTGCTGGAGTTAAAGGTGTGCGCCACCACGCCCAGCTTAGATTTTACTTCTTTTGAGACAAGGTTTCACTAAATGGCTCAGGCTAGCCTTTGACTAGGGCAGGGCAGGCAGGCCTTGAGCTTTCTTCCTGTATCAGTTTCTGGAGTAGCAACGGTCTTAGGCTTTCACCACCCGACCTCCTAGAAAGTACACTTGTGAGATAGATTCGGGCCCTACATTAAAAACAATGTGGCTGGGCGTGGTGGCGCACACCTTTAACTCCCGCACTCGGAGGCAGAGGTAGGCTGAGGGAGTTCGAGGCCAGCCTGGTCTACAAAGAGAGTCAGAGAAACCCTGTCTTGAAAAACAAAACAAAAAAGTATTTACAGATTGGTCGACATTCTCATATATTCCAACCTGGGTCTAGCAGAACTTTTGAACCTTCCTGAGTGCTGACTAAAAGCTTGGATTGCCACACCCAGAGGACGGAGATGCTAAGATAAACCGGTTATGTCTCTCTGGTTCTCATTTTTCATGAAAATGATTGTATTAAAACGAACTTCTTGGACGGTAACAAATGGTCAAGTACATCCTACCATAAAGCCCAAGCCAACATTCCTCCCAAGATACAAATATGGGGGGGGGGGGAATCCTTGATGACTTTGTCTCAGTGAATTCTGGCTTTCACAAGGACAAAGAGTCCCAGGTCTTCTGCTAGCCCTCCTCACATGGTCTGGTGACATTCCTACTCAAACGCTGCAACTAAAACTTGTTACAGTCTCTTTTGTTGTTGTTGTTGTTTGTTTTTCGAGACAGGGTTTCTCTGTGTAGCCTTGGCTGTCCTGGACTCGCTTTGTAGACCAGGGTGGCCAGTATTTTCCTTAAAAACAACCTATCTGTAACTAACAAGGCCACGTGGACAGTTCTTGAGAGAGAGCTCAGTGACAGGTCCGGAACGCCCTGCCCCATGCACTGCGGTTTCACAGTCCAAGCGCCCGCTCCTGCATTGGCTCAGTCACGTTTCCAAGGACTCTGCGCGGTCGGGCGTTTAATTTTTGGTAAAAGTCAAGTCAGGAGAGACATTACCTCATGTTACTGAAAATAAAAGGTCGAGATCACTCAATGAAGGACACACGGCCGCCGGAAACGAGGACTGCCAGTGCCTAGCTCACCCACAAGGAAAAGAAGAGTTACCCTTTTGCACATTTATTTCCTAAACTGAGAAGTCTGGTGTGCCAGGGAGGGGGCAGAGGCCATGCTGCTCGAGTCCGGAGGTGGGGAGGGGCGCTCGGCTCTGGGATCAGCTAAGAGGATGGGGCCATTTCTTTAACAGAGGGTCACGAATGAGGACCCTGGGGACATGTGACAGGTCAGGCACCTCGAGCCTCCCCACTGTGGGCTGCGGGTGGACGTGCCGCGTTTTGCGCGGGGGCAGCAAGGGAGATCGCGCGGCGCAGTAGCCACCCCCAAGGTAGACCCCACGAAACAGGAAGCCTAGCAGCGCCCCTTAGTCTCAGGCTCCGAAACCACGGGTGCGCAAAGCCCGATGCCGGGAGACCACCAGCCTGAAGAAGAAAGACAGGGCGGGGGGGACGGGTGGGGGAGGGGCGCAACAACCTTCGCAGCCATTTTGTCCTCGCCCCACTTCCGTCTTCTCTTCCCGACTCCCCCTCCCTCAGGGTGCCCAGGGTCCCTGGAGGCCCAGATCGCGGCGAGCACGGCTGTCATTGGTCCGCTGCGAATGCACCCACCCTCCTTCCTGTGCTCTCTTCCGCCCCCTCCCACCCGTGCTGACGGGCCGCGCCTGCGTACTCGCGGCCGGCCCCCTCCCATCCCCCGCCAGCTCTGAGTGACAGAGGACTCCCGCGCGCGGGCTCTCTCCGCCCCGCCCTCCCTTTTCCCCCCGGGCCGTTCCGAGAGCGGGGGCGAGCATGAAAGTTCCAGAACGCTACGGCCGTGCGTCATCGCGTGGGGCGTGGTCAGGGGCGGGACCTTGGATTACGTTATCGTTCTTCATTGGTGCTGTCAGAAGAGCCTAGTGGTCCATTGGCTGGAAAGCTATGATAGGCACCGGGATGGGGCGGGATCCTTCTGGAAGGTTCTAAGACGGGGTATAAGAGAGAGTGAAGCGGGCGGAAACCGGTCTCATTGAACGCGGTGCCAGCTTTCGGGGGTTTGGTGTGGTCTCGTCGTCAGTACAGCCGGGCCTACACGCGAGGTGAGGCCTGGGGGTTAGGTGCCCGTGGGTAGCCGGCGTGTTGCAGTGGTCTGTGGGACACTCGGGCGGCGGGCTCAGGCCCGGGTCTCTAGAGACGGGGAGGGTGCAGCCGGAGAGGAGGATGGGCTGAGCTAGGGCGGCGCCGCCATGGCCTTGAGACTCGGCGTGGCGGGGGATGGGAGCCGCGGCCTCCTGCCTGGGCCGCTTTTATCCTGCTTACGGGTTAGAGGGAAGGCTTTCGGACAAGCAGTCCGAGGATGAGCTGTCTGGAGTAGATCTTAAAAGGGGGATTCACGCTCCCGCAGTGTGCGGTCTGGGCGGGGGTGAGGGGCTTGCGCGCTCCGACTTGGGGCCACGTGCTCAACCATTGTCGCAGACCTTCAGGACAGATGGTTCCTTTAGCCAGGGGCGGGCTCTGCCAGGGTTGGCACGGCCGCCGGCACTGCAGCAATGCCGCCCTGAGCTTTTCTGCGTGGCTTCAGGTGATAGGTCTGGGCCGCCGACTCGATTGTCGATTGCGGCGTCTGGACGGAAATTAGCTAATGGGCCTTTTTTTTTCTTTCTAGCAACCATGTCTAAGGGACCTGCAGTTGGCATTGATCTTGGCACCACCTACTCCTGTGTGGGTGTCTTCCAGCATGGAAAGGTGGAAATAATTGCCAATGACCAGGGTAACCGTACCACGCCGAGCTATGTTGCTTTTACTGACACAGAACGATTGATTGGGGATGCAGCCAAGAATCAGGTTGCAATGAACCCCACCAACACAGTCTTTGGTAAGTTGCCAGCACTGGCGTGAAATTTTGAGGGCCGGGTGGCAGGCAGGAAGTTTGGAACGGGGAAGTAGGCTTTCCAGGTAATTGCAGCCTGAGAAATAATAAATGTAGTGTTGCCACTGCTTTTTTTTCTTGTGGTGAGGGGGAGCTGGTACAGTCAGTCTTCCTTGACTGGAGTATAAATACACGTTTATATTACAGATGCCAAACGTCTGATCGGACGTAGGTTTGATGATGCTGTTGTTCAGTCTGATATGAAGCACTGGCCCTTCATGGTGGTGAATGATGCTGGCAGGCCCAAGGTCCAAGTAGAATACAAAGGAGAGACCAAAAGTTTCTACCCAGAGGAAGTGTCCTCTATGGTTCTAACAAAGATGAAGGAGATTGCAGAAGCCTACCTGGGGAAGGTGAGTTTCACTGACAGCTTTTAGCTATGAGGGAATCATTTTTATTCTAATTTCCAGAGTACAATTTACAATTGTATTTTCTAGACTGTTACCAATGCCGTGGTCACAGTGCCAGCTTACTTCAACGACTCTCAGCGACAGGCAACGAAAGATGCTGGAACTATTGCTGGCCTCAATGTTCTTCGAATTATCAATGAACCAACTGCTGCTGCTATTGCTTATGGCTTAGATAAGAAGGTAGGTGTTTCGAGCACGATTTTGGTTCAGGTTAAGTTTTTTGGGGGGTTTGACAAGGTTTCTCAGCCTTGGCTGTCCTGGACTTTGTAGGTTCAGGATAATTTGCCTGCCAGAAATATTTCTGAAATGTTTTTCCGTTGACAGGTTGGAGCTGAAAGGAATGTCTTGATTTTTGACTTGGGAGGTGGTACTTTTGATGTGTCAATCCTCACTATTGAGGATGGAATTTTTGAAGTCAAATCAACAGCTGGAGACACCCACTTGGGTGGAGAAGACTTTGATAACAGAATGGTCAACCATTTCATTGCTGAGTTTAAACGAAAGCACAAGAAGGACATCAGTGAGAACAAGAGAGCAGTCAGGCGTCTCCGTACTGCCTGTGAACGGGCTAAGCGCACCCTCTCCTCCAGCACACAGGCCAGTATTGAGATTGATTCTCTTTACGAGGGAATCGACTTCTATACCTCCATTACTCGGGCTCGATTTGAAGAATTGAATGCTGACCTGTTCCGTGGCACATTGGACCCTGTAGAAAAGGCCCTTCGAGATGCCAAACTGGACAAGTCACAGATCCATGATATTGTCCTGGTTGGCGGTTCCACTAGAATCCCCAAGATTCAGAAGCTTCTGCAAGACTTCTTCAATGGAAAGGAGCTGAATAAGAGCATTAACCCTGATGAAGCTGTTGCTTATGGTGCAGGTAAGTGTATGCTGTACTTAACCCTACATAGTTTTTACAGTCCCTATAAGAGGCCCGTAACAATTCGCTGTGATGATGGATTCCAAAACCATTCGTAGTTTCCACCAGAAATACTGTGTTGGTTAGTTCCTTCCTTGGATGTCTGAGCGAATGTATTATGTTGAAGTGTGATTCAAGTGTTAGGGTTGTGGTTTCTAACATCTATTCCCTTTTGTAGCTGTCCAGGCGGCCATTCTATCTGGAGACAAGTCTGAGAACGTTCAGGATTTGCTGCTCTTGGATGTCACTCCTCTTTCCCTTGGTATTGAAACTGCTGGTGGAGTCATGACTGTCCTCATCAAGCGGAATACCACCATTCCTACCAAGCAGACACAGACTTTCACCACTTACTCTGACAACCAGCCTGGTGTCCTCATTCAGGTGTGTTTATGAATTTTGCTTGGTTTGTGTAGAATACCCAGGGAAGTCTCGCTGTGATGATGGATTCCAAAACCATTCGTAGTTTCCACCAGAAATACTGTGTTGGCTAGTTCCTTCCTTGGATGTCTGAGCGAATGTTCTTCCCCTGATTGAGCTTAGACCACAGGACTGTTTACTTTCTAAGTCCAATGTCTTAATTTCCTGTGTCTTTTTCTTCAAGGTGTATGAAGGTGAAAGGGCCATGACTAAGGATAATAACTTGCTTGGAAAGTTTGAGCTCACAGGCATACCTCCAGCACCCCGAGGAGTCCCTCAAATTGAAGTCACCTTTGACATTGATGCCAATGGCATCCTTAATGTTTCTGCTGTAGATAAGAGCACAGGAAAGGAGAACAAGATCACCATCACCAATGACAAGGGTAAGTGTATAATAACTCATTTAAATAGGACAGCTTAACAAGTGTTTACCTTTGAGACTTGCTCATCATGATTTTCTAACTTACCAGGACGTTTGAGCAAGGAGGATATTGAGCGTATGGTCCAGGAAGCTGAGAAGTACAAAGCTGAAGATGAGAAGCAGAGAGATAAGGTTTCCTCCAAGAATTCACTGGAGTCCTATGCCTTCAACATGAAAGCAACAGTTGAAGATGAGAAACTTCAAGGCAAGATCAATGATGAGGACAAACAGAAGATTCTAGACAAGTGTAATGAAATCATCAGTTGGCTGGATAAGAACCAGGTAGGTGTTCTCTGTTCCCAATAAGGGGAAGGAAGTACTCTAGGGTTAAGGGGTCACTATGATGAATGGTTCCAAACATTCGCGGTTTCCACCAGAATGTAAGTGTGTTGGCAGTTACCTTCCTTGGATGTCTGAGTGACTATAAACAGCTAAGGGGGATGGCGGGTCCTTTTTAATAATAAGGCTTGTTTGACAGCCCCCTAGAAAAGTAGCTATTTTAAAGATCTGATAATGTGGTACTTTTCTCTTTAGACTGCAGAGAAGGAAGAGTTTGAACACCAGCAGAAAGAACTGGAGAAAGTCTGCAACCCCATCATTACCAAGCTGTACCAGAGTGCTGGTGGCATGCCAGGAGGGATGCCTGGTGGCTTCCCTGGTGGTGGAGCACCTCCATCTGGTGGTGCTTCTTCAGGCCCCACCATCGAGGAGGTGGATTAAGTCAGTCCAAGTAGAGGTGTAGCATTGTTCCACAGGGAAACATTTGAAGGACCCAAATTTATTTAGCAAGTTACATGGCAGTTAAATTAAACTGCGACAATAAATTTCTGGGCATTCTCAATACTTGAACATGGAACATGTGCACAGGGAAAGAACATTGCACTTTATAACACTGTATCTATCCTAGGGTGGAAAATGCAATGTCTAATAAAACTATTTAAATTGGCACCACAGCAGTTGTCCTGACTGAGTCACTTAACCCCTAGCTGGCCTGGAATTCATGCTTTATAACTGCTAGGACAAGAAACTTGTGCCACCAAACGTACCTGCACTACCTTACAGGTTTTGCTTTTGCCTGGTTTGTTGGCCTTGAACTAATAGAATGCAATTTTTCTGGCTCTTCAACCTGCAGCTTCGTACTGAGGTTTGGCTTCATAAGTAAGTGGACATCAATTTAAGACAAGCTATTGGGGCATAAAGTTCTCAGCTGGGGGAGGGAGGTGATAGTTCTTAGCTATGAAGTTAGTAGGCAGAGACTTTAAATTGGGTGGGTGTATGCTAGTGGTAATTGAGTCCCATAAAATGATGAATTGGTTTTGGGGACGCCCTGTTTTTAGTCTTACATAATCTAGTTTTGAGCTGCCCCCTAGTGGCTCTCAAGTGCATACAGCTCCCAAAAAGCTTTTGCTGTAGTGAATTAGGAGCTTTGCAGGCTCCTGTCAAGCCTTCATTTAGTGTTAAACTTTTTAATGCTAGGCTTGGATGGGTTTATTTTGTTGGTTCACTGGAGGCTAGCTTTCTGGCTCCCTGGTACTGCCCTCTAATCTAGTAAAAGATGAGGCCACAGCACATTTAAGATTCTCAGGTGAAAAGGAAAAAAGTACAATTGCTGCATATATAAGATAGTGGGATTATTTCTTCTGCCTCACATTCAGTATTAGTATTTTGGAGCTAGACAAAGTCAGGATATATGGGAGTCCTGCAAGTGCTGTGTGGGCACACCTGGGGAATCTTTCCCTGTGGATCTTGGGTGGGGGGGGAGGCTGAAGACAGTATGCTAGCACAGACCTCTGTCCCCTGACATTCTCTTGGTCCTAGCTGGTTTTAGTTTTGTCGGGTCACTTGGTGGCGTTCACTACCATGCCTGGCTCTTAAAGATTTAAGGGATGCCTGATTTTGAGATAGGGTTTCTCTGTGTGTTAGCCTTGGCTGTCCTAAACTTGCTTTATAAACCAGGCACCTACACAGCAATCCACCTGCCTCTGCCTCCTGGGATTAAATGGATGTGTCTGTCTTGGCTGTATTTCTAAAGATTTTCCTTAACCGATTAAAACTAAGGTAAATAATGAGCCATAGCAATAGAGTTCTCAGTAGTACTACAATATTTTGGTGTAATGCTGAGTCTGAGGCTTCTAAGTTTATAGGGAAAATAGCATCTTGGCTTTTACAGAAGGGAGTTTAAGTGGGAAGACTGGTTTCACTAAAGTTACATGCATACTGATTTTAGGAGATGTTTGTCCAGCAGATGGCACTAGCTAACTAAAGCAATTGCCAGGGTTCTTGGGGGAAGCTATTAGAATTACTTTCCCCAAGGCAGGATCCCAGCACAGCCCTGTGTCCTGGAATTCTGTAGACCAGGCTGCCCTCAAACTAAGCTGTCTCCACCTCCTGAGTTGGAATTAACAGCATGAGCCACATGCCCAGCTGGAACACTGGCGGCGGTGGAGGTGGTACTTTTTCGTGTTTTTCACAAGTCTTGTTAATTAGCATGGCAAAGGATAGGGTAGTAATAGAGCAAGCCCCCAAACATCCACATTTATGTCCAAGCATGGCATTCTAAGATGAGCAAAGTGCCTTCCTAGAGTAGAGAGTTCAGTGTAAGTGGGGGTAGAGAGGAGAGTATAGAAATAAGGGGATAGGAGGAACAAAGGCCCAGTGCTCAAAAATATGTTACTGTGTTACGTAGTTCTCTGAACTTAAATTTACTTGTGGGTTGACCTTTGGAAAGACTGCTGGGCACCACAGTTCAGCACAGGTGGTAAGGTTTGACCAGCAGGCTTTAGTCCCCACATCACGTGGGACACAGGACTATAGGTAGCACATGGGAGGGGGAAAGAGGATGAGAAGTTGAGGGTCATCTGTAGTTGTAGGAGTTCAAGGGCAGCCTTGGCTATAACTCATGTCTCAAGAACGGTTTTAACAGTTCAAGTACTATCTCATTTATGTATATATATTGTCAATATTTGGTTTATATCCACAAACCCTACAGTCCTTTAGATCCATTCTGAACATTTTGCATATGTAGATGCACACATAAAACACATGGTCTTAGGCCAGGTGTGGTGGCGCACGCCTTTAATCCCAGCACTCAGGAGGCAGAGGCAGGCGGATCACTGTGAGTTCGAGGCCAGCCTGGTCTACAGAGCAAGTCCAGGACAGCCAAGGTTACACAGAGAAACCCTGTCTCAAAAAACCAACCAACCAACCAAAGAAAACACATGGTTTTTAGTGACTGCCTTAGCATATTTTCCACCAAGTTACTGGAGGGGGAAAGAGCAGAGAAGGGAAGAACAAATGAGAGAGAACTTGTATTTGGGAAGATGCAGAAGGAATAGAAATGAAAGTTTTCCTGGGCTGGAGAGATTTCCCAGGGGGTAAGAGCACTGCTCTTCTAGAGGTCCTGAGTTCAATTCCCAGCAACCACATGGTGGCTCATAACCATCTATATAATGAGATCTGGTGCCCTCTTCTGGTGTGCAGGGTGCACACAAGCAGAATACTGTACATGTAATAGATTAGCCACCTGCCTCTACCTCCTAACAGCTGGATTACAGGCGCGAGGCACCTCCCCTAGCCTTAGATACTTTTGAGCAGGAGGGATTCATATGTGAGACCATTGTGCCTATTCAGTATGTTTTGATCTATATTTGCATTGGGCCTCAATTCAAACCAGATAGTTTCCACTCAGATAAATACGAGCTGAGACGTGAAGGCCAGCTGCAAGCAAGAAACCAATTGGAAGAACCTTGCAAAGTTCAACAGAAGCTTTTTGTTGCTTTTGAATTTCTTGTTTTTTTTTTTTTTTTTTTTTTTTTTTTGTCCAGAGACCTGCTGTGCTCTCAAGGTGTGCAACTCTGAGCAAATCACTTTTCTGAAGCTATCTGGGAAGCAGAGGTTACAATACTCGACCTTATCATCAGGAGAGTGAAGTGAGCCAGTGCGGGCAAAACAGCTCTGCAGTTGACTTGGGAAAGTGCTCAGTGAATGGGCTATCACTAGCTATAAGTAAACACTATTTCCTAAGGGTGCCATTTTAAGTGCAAAAAACACACAGAGATAGTTTTAAAATAACAGATTTATTGTCTCCAGTGTAGAGACTGGAGGTCTAAAGTCAACATTTGGCCTTGCTGGGGAGGGAATCTGACTCCCCAGTCACCTGACTGTGCTTGTAGCTGTGTAAGTTTAGCCTTTTAGAAGACCACCTTAAACATCCACTTCCCAGTCACCTCTGTAAAGACTCTGCTTTCAAATTTGGAAAGTTACTCGCTAAGGTTCTGGGATTGGGATTCAAAGACAGTTCAACCCATAGGCATCACATTCCTAGTTGTCACAGGGAAATAACCTCCCCAGTTCTTGTGTAAAAACAACAACAACAACAAAAACAAAACAAAACCAGAAAAGGAACCCTAGGACAAAAATCCAAATACCTGTTCGTTACTGAGATTGAGTGAAAGGCCTTTTGATTGGCATCTTTAGAGCTGCCCCAGCAGCGGCCCACCAGCTGTGGAGCTCTTTACGCTCTTTTCTCCTCCTCCTTCGTCATCCCTCCACAGTCCCTGCGGATTCCCAAACAATGCCTAATTCTATTATTTCCAGTGATTTCCCCGTGGATGGCAGTTTATTTCTGTCATCAAGTCTCTGATGAAATCTATAGCCATGAAATGTTTAGTCCAATCCCAACAAATCGTGTATAGTGTTAACATGTCACAAGCTGCCCGAGTCCTGCATTATGTGGTAATTTGGAAGCGAGAGAAGTGATAATATAAGGCTGGGCTTCCTTTGTGAGCTCGCATTAATGCTCTAGCTGGTGATGTCAATTGACAGCCCATCGATTTGGGCTAATAGTGCATGGAGGGGGCAGAATTGGGACAAGGCAGGGGATAAAGGCTATCGACGTCCAGCCACCAGGATCCCGGCAGCTTTTAATCTATTACTGCCCTCTTTTAATGCAACTTTCATGTCAACTGCATTTCCTCTTACTAGCTCTGCCTGCTGAGCTGAACTGTGAAGTTAGTGGGGTGCCACCCCCAGAGTGGCTCAAAGTTCCCCAGTATTGATTCTGTGATGCTTTGGGGTGTGAATTATAATTATTTCATTAAGCCCTTTAATGGGTATCAAGCATGAACCTTCCCCAGCCCAGGCTGAGGAGGCCAGGGCGAGGTCCGCATCATTAATCTATGCTCATCTCGTTGGCACCAATTGTCCAACACTCAACCTTTATTTAATTTTTTTCTCTCCTATTATCGCGTCTAAGGTTTTAGCTAGAAGCAGGTCGATCTGCTCCCAGAGAGGAATTGGGAAGAGGAGCTGGCTGATTTGGGGAGATTTGAGGGGAGGCCACAACTGAGCAGATTTCAGAGCTGGCTGTTCACCCTAAGGGACTAGCTTAGCACATCTCGGTCCTGCACTGCCCAGCTCCTCCTGGCTTGTGCAGGGAGGTGACCCTGGAGATCGGGTGACAAAAGCAGAGAGCTTGATCAAAGGCGTGCACCACCACGCCCAGCACTTTTTTTTTCTTTTAATCTTTTTGGTTTTTTTCGAGACAGGTTTTCTCTGTGTAGCCTTGGCTGTTTTGGACTCGTTTTGTAGACCAGGCTGGCCTCAAACTCACAGCAATCCACCTGCCTCTACCTCTCGAGTGCTGGGATTACAGGTGTGTGCCACCACACTCAGCTTTTTTTTTTTTTTTTTTTAAGTACAATTTAATTATCTCCCCTGGAATATGGTCTGGCTTTGGGGACTGGCTTGTAACAGATAGAATGTTGACAAAGGGACTCTGAGGACCATCCAAGTCTAGATTATCAAAGCCATGTGGCTCCCACCTGGTTCACTGTAGAAGTCTTCAGCTGCCCTGCAGGAGTCTGTTCGTCTTCATTTGGGCAGACCACCCAGACAAGTGCCTTTGTCCAGAAGCCCAGAAACAAAATAAATGTTCCTGGGTAGTTTGTCACACAGTAACAGAGTTAGGACAGTTAGTTTGGTAACTAAGTTTGGTTCTTCACATTGTCGTTAAGTTCAATCACCAAGCTATATATAGAAAGCCTTAAATTAATAGCATGAGCCTCCCTTCCCCACTTCTTTTTTACTTTTCTTTTTTGTTTTGTTTTTTGAGACAGTTTCTCTGTGTAGCCCTGACTGTCCTAGAACTTTGTAGACCAGGCTGGCTTCAAACTCACAGAGATTAGCCTGCCTCTGTTTCCTGAGTGCTGGGACTAAAGGTGTGTACCATCATGCCCAGCTCCCCAATTTATTTTCAAGTTTTTTTAAAAAACATGATTTTAATATGATTTTTCATATAAATATTTTAAAAAATCAACTTTTAACATCATTATGTTTTTTGTTTGTTTGTTTGGTTGGTTGGTTGGTTTTGGTTTTTCCAAGACAGGGTTTCTCTGTGTAGCCTTAGCTGTCCTGGACTCGCATTGTAGACCAGGCTGGCCTCGAACTCACAGGGATCCACCTGCCTCTGCCTCCCGAGTGCTGGGATTAAGGGCGTGCGCCACCACTGCCCGGCTCATTATATATATATATATTTTTTTTAAGGTTTATTTATTTTCACTTACTGTGTTTTGCCTGTGGAGGCCTGAAGAGGGTGTCAGATCTCCTGGAACAGGAGTTACAGGCGGCTCACAGCCCCGTGTGGGTGGGGGCTAATTGAACTCAGGTTCTCCGGAAGAGCACCAAGTGTTCTAACTGCCAAGCCATCTCTTCAGCCTCTCGTTATGCTTATTGGTATATAGTTTATTTTGTTGTTGTTTGTATTGGCCATACGGCCTCATGGCCCCAGAATGGCCTTGCATTCACTATGTAACTGAAGACGGCCTTGGACTCCTGAGTCCCCTGCCTCTGCCCCTCAAGTGCTGAGAATACAGGTCTGTGCCACCATGTCCAGCAAGCAGTTCAATTTTTGTTAAAATAGTAGGCTGATGTATGATGGGGATGTTATTGACTCCATAGCTCAAACTGAGTAAAGCTGACAGTTTATTAATACTAGATCTGAAGATGGTGCATCTCTCCATTAGGCCTTCAATAACCCATCAGCTGGTAGTTAAAAATGAAGAACTCTTGTGTTTTATTTCTTAAATCTATTCCTAATTATATTGATTTGTTTGGGTTTTGATAAATAACTCATAGGTTGCGGTTGAACTAGCTAGTATCCTCCCATCTCTCTGCCGCCTGAGTGCTAGGACTGCAGGTGCAATGTAAGTCACTACACCTGGCTCATTATATTGTGTTTGATGCTATTATAAATGGGATTGTTTCCAAATGTTATTATCTAGTTATTTTTTCCTTTTATATAGAGATATAGAGATAGCATCACATTTAAGTATTGACTATATATTGTATGACGTTGCTAAATTCAGTTACTAATCCTAATAGTTGCTTATGGGACTTTTCTTGATGTATGCTGTGACCTTCGGGTTTTCTGTAGCTGCTACTGCATGGAGGGAGCTTTGGTGTATCCTCAATTTAAAGTACACTTGCTGCACATGGCAGCCTACCCAAGACAGGGTTTTCTCTGTGTAGTCTTGCCTGTCCTGGACCAAAACCAAAACCAAAACAAACAAACAAACAAAATTTACTCAAATTAGTCCCTTTCCTCCATCATTGTCTCTGTGCAGTTTTGTCTTGGGTAGGCTGCCATGTGCAGCAAGTGTACTTTAAATTGAGGATACACCAAAGCTCCTTCCACGCAGTAGCAGCTACAGAAAACCTTGGTACTATTCTGTCCTAACTATGAAGTTTCAGGCAAAGCTCTGTCTCTGCATCACATCAAGATATTTTCCCCTCCCAAAAGTTCCCGACTGCTCGCCAGGCTCTTCACCAACCCACTCTTCAGGACACTAATGACAGCCAAGAGGGAGAGGACAGCAGAGTCAAAGCGAGAGACCGTAGGGCAGGACTGTTGTATAACAGATCCCTCTGAGACTGGAACATTCCATCCTGCAGGGAAGCTCCTTAGGCAAGAACGCAAACAACTCTGAGTAGCTTCAGGAAGTCCCTGAGACTGACAAGATTCACTAGTCCTCTCCCTGTCGAAGAAAGCAATAAAGGCTGAGAGTCCTTTTAGGATATATGAGGTGAACTGCAAGGAAGACTTTGAGAACAGATTGGCTGCTTGGAAGAAGCAGAAACCGGAAGAGCTGCCCGGAAGAGGTTTAGACCAACTGACTCTCATGGAAAGGGCACTCTCCAATCTGTTGATCTGCCTGCAGGTTGTGCAGTGTGCCCCAGGCTCCCAGCTTTGTTGGGATGGATGGACGTTGGTGAGGCAGCTGCCTTTGAGTTATTTCTGCTCCTGTAAGCAATCCCAATAAGACTCATTGGTTCACTATATTGGATTTTGGTGGTATCCATAGCTTCTTGATCTGTTGTGAGTTCCTTATCTGGGGTGAGTAGTTGTGTATGCTGTGCTACCCCAGGAAAACCTTTTGTGTCACACAAGGACACAAACCCATTCGGTATTATTTGGATCTAAAAATGTCCCCAAAGGCCCCTAACGCTAAAGGCTTAGCTCCCAGCTTGGCACTACTGTCAGGGGCTAGAAACTTTAAGATGCAGCACTTAGAAGCTTTGTGACGTTTGTGGGCATGCTCTTGAAGGGGCAAGTGGGACCTTTCTTGTCCCTCTTTCTCTCTTACGTACCTGGCCACAAGGTCAGTGGTTTTATGTGCTGCTACCATGATATACTGCTGGGGACCAGGCGACCACTCGCAAGAACCTCCAACTCTGAACCCACATAAACCTTTTCTGGGCTGTGGGTATGCCGAGTTCTTGCTTACTGTCTTAGGGTTTCTGATGCTGTAATAAAACACCATGAGCAAAGCAACTTGGGGAGGAGAGGGTTTGTTTCAATTATACCTCTACATCACAGTCCGTCACTGAAGGAAGACAAGGTAGGAACCTGGAAGCACATAAAGGGTCACTGTTTTTTTTTTTTTCCCCCGAGACAGGGTTTCTCTGTGTAGCCTTGGCCATCCTGGACTCACTTTGTAGACCAGGCTGGCCTTGAACTCACAGCGATCTGCCTGCCTCTGCCTCCCGAGTGCTGGGATCAAAGGCGTGCGCCACCACGCCCGGCTAAAGGGTCACTGTTTATTAGCTTGCTTAGCCTTCTCATTTTACTTTCTTTTTTTTTTTTTTTTGTCACCCTGGATCTGCTTTTCCCTTCAGGTATCCAGGAACCTATGAGCACCTGGCTGGACTGGAGGGAATAGAGCTTAGCTGAGGCATGTGGCTACAGGTAGGATCTCAGTAAACATGAGTACGGGAGAAACAGCCCCGTCCAGAGACAGTTTTCAGTGAAACAGCTCTCTTTATTGGGGGTGAGGGCGGGGGTAAGGCCTTCTCATCCCTGTTGGAGACTAAATCCATGGCCTCATGCTTGCTAAGCAAACCCGAATTATAGCCCCCCCACCCATCTAGCCCCACCCCCCCCCCCGAATCTAACCTTTTTCTTCCTTTTCCCCTCATCTTTCATTTCTTCCAGTCTTCTACCCATCCTACTCTGCTCTTTCTTTTTTTTTTTTAATAGAATTTTTTTTTGAGACAGGGTTTCTCTGTGTAGCCTTGGCGGTCCTGGTCTTGCTTTGTAGACCAGGCTGGCCTTGAACTCACACAGATCCACCTGCCTCTGCCTCTGAGTGTTTGGATTAAAGGCGCTACCACACCCAGCTTCAATATAAGACTATTTAGCTTCTGGTTCTACAAGTTGAAAAAACATGGCAAACACATTTGCTTGACATCTGGTAATGGCAAAGAGCTGTCTGGGTGAGGATAATCCTGCCAAAATCCTCCTCTCAACCAGGGCCCTCCAGTTGGATCAAAAGCTGTCAGCAGAAGAAAGCATATCTTGCTATCATATCAAAGAAACTGAGGCTTGTAATGGGTGAGGTGTTGGTCCAGGTTCACGTAACTGAATTTTATAGGGCACTGACTGACTTTGGGAAAAAGCTGTTTCAATACAAAGACTTCCATTTGAACAACTGCAATACTCCCATTCAGCCTGAGCAAGAATCAGGCATTACAAAAAACATCTCTGGCCGGGTGTGGTGGCACACACCTTTAATCCCAGCACTCAGGGAGGCACAAGTTCAAGGCCAGCCTGGTCTAGAAAGTGAGTCCGGGACAGTCAAGGCTACACATATCGAAAGAAAGAAAGAAAGAAAGAAAGAAAGAAAGAAAGAAAGAAAGAAAGAAAGAAAGAAAGAAAGAAAGAGGGAGAGAAAGAGAGAAAGAAAGAAGGGCTGGAGAGATAGCTCAAAGGTTAAGAGCACAGACTGCTCTTCCAGAGGCCCTGAGTTCAATTCCCAGCAACCACATGGTGGTTCACAACCATCTATCTACAATGGGATCTGATGCCCTCTTCTGGCCTGCAGGAGTATATGCAGGCAGAGAACTGTATACATAAAAAATAAATAATATATAAAATAAATAAATCTTAAAGAGAAAGAAAGAAAAGAAAAGAAAAATGAAAATTATGGGCTGGAGTGATGGCTCAGAGGTTAAGAGCACTGTCTTTTCTTTAGAAGGTCTTGAGTTCAATTCCTAGCAATTACATGGTAGCTCACAGCCATCTATAATGAGACCTGGTGCGCTCTTCTGGCATGCATGCACACATGCAGGCAAATGTTGTGTACATAATAAATAAGTAAATCTTCAAACAAACAAAACCCCAAAACCAAAACAACAACAGCAACAACAAAAACAAAACAAAAAACCCAAAAGAGTGTGACTATATTTAGTCAGACTCTAGTTAGAGCTGACATCGGTGACACGTTGGGGTAAGGAGGAGGGATAGCAAAAGGCTGCCCTGGGGCTTTTAAGTTACTTATTGTCTCTACCCTAGCATCCTTAAAGACTCTGAGATCTACTTTGTTCCCATCCCCATACACAGAGAAACCCTGTCTCGAAAGCCACCCCCCTCACACACAATTTTTTTTGAAGCCAAACAACAACAACAACAAAACCTCAGGCTGGTGTGTGTGTGTGTGTGTGTGTTCCCATTTGTGCATGTAAGTGTGCACGTGTGCGCGCATATGTAGAGGCCAGGCCTTCAGCACCGTCCACCGTTTTTTGGAGACTTGATCTCTCATTGGCCTGGAACTAGCCAGCCCCAGGGATCTGTCCTTTATTCCCTCCCCAGGGTGCTGGGTGGGGCTACAACTGCATACCATCACAGCCAGGCTTTTTTCCCCACATGGGTTTTATGGATTGAAATTAGATCCTTATACTTGCAAGGCAAGCATCAACTGAGTTATTGCCTCAGCCTTGGTCTTGAACTCTTGATCCTTTTAAATCAGCCTCCCCTGTGTGGAGACTGCAGGTGTGAGCTGGCATACCCAGATTCCATCTCCATCATTTTCAAGTGCCTGTCATTCTCGGGTTCAGCGCTTTCACACCCCTGTGTAGCACAGCTCTAGACTGTTTTCAGTTGGCAAAACTGAAGTGCTGCCCCTAAACACCCATTAATTTTCCGTCCCTAGCCTTTGGCAATTACTATCCTCCTTCCATTTCTGTGAGTTTTCCTACTCCAGATATCTCATATTATATCTAAAGCATACTTTTTTTTTTTTTTTTTTTTTTTTTTGTTCTTCAAGACAGGGTTTCTCTGTGTAGCCTTGGCCATCCTGGACTCACTTTGTAGACCAGGCTGGCCTCGAACTCACAGCGATCTGCCTGCCTCTGCCTCCCGAGTGCTGGGATTAAAGGCGTGCGCCACCACGCCTGGCTCTAAAGCATACTTTTATAACAAACTAACTTTAGATGCTTCTGTGGTGCTAGAGTAATCAGGTACCATTGAACTATGCCTCCAGTCTACTTATATTTATTTATTTATTCATTCACTAATGTATGTGCATTTCACATGTGTGCACGTGTGTGCATGCGGGTTTGTGTGTGTGTGTGTGTGTGTGTGTGTGTGTGTGTGTGTGTGTGTGTGTGTGTGTGTGTGCATGCACACAAATGTTCTGGCCAGCAAACTCAGGCCATCCGGTGTGCAGCAAGGACTCTACCCACCGAACCATCTCCGTCTCACTCTCTTACATTTCATTTTGAGACAGACACCCCGTAAGGTGCCTGGGCTGGCCTTGAGCTGTCTTGCTCCTGCCTTAGTCTCACTCCCTAGTAGCTGGAATTACAGGCCTGCATCACTAGGTCCATCTTGATTTTACATTTTTAATCTTATTGGAACGCAGTAATAATACATGTGGAAAGGAGGAGCAGAGCCTCTAAGGAGTCCACCTGGGCTATTTATTTTCAGTTTAGGTTCTCAAGACATTAATGAATGCTGAATCAAGATTGCCGGGCATGCCTGTCATCCCAACACTGGGGAAGGCAGAGGTAGATAGATCTCTGTGAGTTTGAGGCCAGCCTGGTCTACAAAGCAAGTCCAGGACAGCCAAGGCTACACAGAGAAATCGTGTCTCAAAAAACAAAACAAAACAAAAAAAGATTATAAAAATTGTGGCTTGGGCTGGAGAGATGGCTCAGAGGTTAAGAGCACTGTCTGCTCATCCAAAGGTCCTGAGTTTGATTCCCAGCAACCACATGGTGGCTCACAAGCATCTATAATGAGATCTGGTGCCCTCTTCTGGCATGCACGCACACAAGTGGGCACAATACTGTACAAATAATAAGTAAATCAATCTTTAAAAAATTAAAAATTGTGGTTTTAGTTGGGCAGTGGTAGCACATGCCTTTAATCCCAGCACTCAGGTGGCAGAGGCAAGTGGATCTCTGTGAATTCAAGGCCAGCCTAGTCTACAGAGAAAGTTCCAGGACAGCCAAGGCTACACAGAGAAACCCTTCCAAGTAAAACCAAACCAAACCAAAACAAAACAAAAAGCAAGTTGGGTATGGATTCTAGCATTCAGGCTGATGCAGGAGGACTCTGTAGCACCCACGCTACACAGTGAGTTTCAGCTATAGAGTCAGATCCTGACTCAAACAAAGAAACCATAAAAAATTTAAATTTAAAGAGCTGGGTACAAGCCAGGCATGGTGGCACACACTTTTAATCCCAGCACTCGGGAGGCAGAGACAGACAGATCGCTGTGAGTTCGAGGCCAGCCTGGTCTACAAAGCAAGTCCAGGACAACCAGGGCTACACAGAGAAATGCTGTCTCGAAAACATCAACAACAACAAAAGGTTTTATAAAAAATTAAACTTAGGTTGACTGAGCAGGACTGTCCTTTCCAGGTGTCTGATTCAGACTATCCACCCCCCCCCCCCCAAAGCCCCTGGTCTTAGTACATATTTTCTGCTTTCACTACACTTCTCACACAAGCAGCATGGCATATGGCTGCAGTGGAAGTTGCCTCCTGAGTCTCCTAAGCATGCTGGTCCAGATAGGCTGCCTTGGATGAGATGGGCTGCCACCATCTCTGACAGTGAGTGTTCAAGAAGAGATCTGACTACCAGGAGGATGGGTGCAGGATGAGAAGAGTATTGCATACTATTATTTCCAGCTATCCTCCGGGCTCCCCCCACCACTCGCCACAAGCACATCTCCATTCTGGGGGTGGGGGTGGGGGTGGGGGGGGAGAGGAAGCCTCCATTCTCTGGGGGGTGGGGGTGGGGGGAAAGCCGTGTGGCCTACACATTCATTTCCCGCCTTCCATTTGCAGTGGGCCGCCTCTGGTTGTTGGGCTTCCACGGTTTAATTTACCCAATCCAGCTCTGGGTTCCTGTGGAAAGCAGTCTGGCCAGCCATCAGTATTCTCTTCAGTCTCCCCGCCAGCTGCTCACTCTGGGCTGGCTCAACCTGTACTGACCTCATCTGCTCAGACAGAGCCGAGGAAGATCTGGGAAAAATTAGTTATATTAGTGACTCCCCGAAACACTCCGTTTACTTGTGATATGACAAATATTTCAGCCATTAGGATCTCTCTGTCTCTTATCATCTTAGATGCACTCACTTATATTCCAAATCACTACTTAATTTAAAAGCCTATCTGTTGAGATTGTGACAGGCCTAGAGGAAGGGAGGGCCAGACATTCACTCTGCTAGGGTTGGAATAGAATGAGGCTAGGAAGTTTGATTGAATCTTTCTCTCCAAGACATATGCTCAGTCAGGTACAATGTAAACACTTAGGAAGCAAGCAAGAGACTTAAAGGGCCACCCTACCCTGCAAAGATTGATACGCTCTGTTTGAAGTGGTGGAGCAGGGTGGGGACCTAAGGCAATGGCTTTTTTGCTGGTGCTCCCTTGTTCCCTGACCTTCATCCCCCATCCACCCCTACACGATGACTCATTCAGAGAATGTTCACTCAACCTTGACAGATGCCTAGCAACATGATAGATTCTGAGGATGCAGGAATGAGGGACCCATGTGTGGCCATCCTTAAAGCGGGTCTCAGCCTGCTGTTCACAGCAAACATTTCAGTCCTTGCTGTGTTCCAGGTATGCTAAATGTTATATGCGGTGTATCTTAGTTAGGGTTTCTATTGCTGCAACTAAACACCATGGCCCAAAAGCAAGCTGGGAAAAAGATTTATTCAGCTTACATTTCCACACTGTAGTCCAGCACTAAGAGAAGCCAGGACAGGAACTCAAAACTCAAACAGGGCAGAATCTTGGAGGCAGGAGCTGATGCAGAGGCCATGGAGGGGTTCTGCTTACTAGTTTGCTTCCCCTGGCTTGCTCAGCCTGCTATCTTTTTTAAAAAAGATTTATTCATTTATTATTATGTATACAAAGCTCTGCCTATATGTACACCTGCAGGCCAGAGGAGGGTATCAGATCACATTATAGATGGTTGTGAGCCACCATGTGGTTGCTGGGAATTGAACTCATGACTTCTGGAAGAGCAGTCAGTGCTCTTAACCACTGAGCCATCTCTTCAGCCCTCAGCCTGCTATCTTATAGAACCCAGGACTGGCAACCACTCTCAATAGGCTGAGTCCTCTCCCATTGATCATGAATTGAGAAAATGCCTTATAGCTGCATCTCATGACTGAGGCTCCTTTGTCTCTGAATGCTCTAGTTTGTGTCAAGTTGACACAAAACAGCCAGTACATAAGGTTTTTGTTTTTTTTTTCATTGTATCGTTACTACAATACTGAGTCATTTCACGTGTTAGTTTCATTCCACAAATGAGGAACAGTCTCTCCTCCACCTCCCCCATCTTACCATATAGCTCGAGTTGACCTTGTAATCCTCCTGCCTCAGCCTCCTGAATGCTGGGATTGCAGCTGTATGCTCACATGCCTGGCTTGTCTGGCTCGAATTCATAGCATTATTACACACTGTGCGGTACTGCTGCCACCCTGAGAAACTCCTAGAACAAACTGCATCCTGTAGACCTGTGTGTTGTGTGGATAAGGCATGAACGAGCACCTGTTTCGAGGATAAAAATCCCTCCGGGATGAGAGTGAAAGATGGATAGCGCTCAAACCATTCGGCATCATTGCCTGGCTACTGCCCAGATGGAAATCTTGCTAATTAAATAATTTTACTTATTCCTTACTTTACTATCTGCTTTTGCTTAGTAATTGACCCCCCCCTCGCCCTCGTGTGTGCAGCCCCCATGCCATGTGTGTCAGTGCGTGTCTCCCTGTGTGTGTGTAGGGAGCATCTGTACCACAGCAAGTGTCTGGAGATCTGAGAACAACTTTGCGGAGTCAGTTCTCTCCTATCTCTTTTTTTGTTTGTTTTTTTCCCAAAGATTGATTTATTTATTATGCGTACAGTGCTCTGCCTGCACATACACCTGCAGACCAGAAGAGGGAATCAGATCACATTATAGATGGTTGTGAGCTACCATGTGGTTGCTGGGAATTGAACTCAGGACCTCTGGAGGAGCAGTCAGTGCCTTTAACCTCTGAGCCATCTCTCCAGCCTCCTCTCCTACCTCTTATGTGTATGTGGGATCTGACAATTGAACTCAGGTCATCTGGCTTGCGTGGCAGGCATTTTTATCCACAGAGCATCACTCAGGTCCTGATGGTATTTGTAAACATGTGTGCTTGCAGGTGTATGGACACAAGTGTAAGTGGAGGTTTGTATTATTCAGGCTTCTCCAGAGTAACAACTTATAAAGTGAACTATATATCTGTCTCTATATGTATAGAGATATATATACATATATGTATACAGATATACATATAGAGATAGATATAGAAACCCGTCCTGCTAGTTCAACAATGGCTGTCTATGAACCAAAAGTCCAAGAATCTAGTAGTTTTCAGTCCATGAGGCTGGATGTCTCAGCTGGTCTTTGGTATGCGCTGCAATGCCTCAGAAATAGGCTCTAATGGCAGTGCAGGAATGCCAGTGAGGGCCGGAGCAAGCAGAGAGCAAAGGCCTTCTTCTTCCATGTTCTTTCTGTAGGCTGCCAGCAGAAGGCACGGCCCAGGCTAGAGGTGTGTCTTCCCACCCCAAAGATCCAGATTAGACGTCGATCTTGCCACTTCAGATGATTTAACTAAGCAAAAATCCCTCACAGGTGTGCCCAGTCATTTTGGCTGTTTTAGTTAACTCCAGATGTAGTCAAACTGACAATTGAAAATAGCCATCACAAGGTGATGATGACTATCTTACTCAATTGCTCCCGCTCCTGTTTGTGTGGAGGCAGGGTCCCTTGGTGAATGCTGAGCTTGCCTTTTCTTTTTCCTTTTTGTTTTTTTGTTTGTTTGTTTCATTTTTTGTTTGCTTTGTTTTTCAAAACAGGGTTTCTCTGTGTAGCCTTGGCTGTCCTGGATTCGATTTTAGACCAATCTGGCTTTGAACTCATAGCAGTTCACCTGCCTTTGCCTCTCTGAGTGCTGGGACTAAAGGCGGTGCGCCACTACACCCTGCCTGAGCTCACCTTACCCTGGGTGACCTGGTCTGTGCCACTGCCCTTTTGGATCACAGGTAGGCTGGACACCCACCTGGCATTGCCTGCTCTTCCAAAGGTCCTGAGTTCAATTCCCAGTAACCATATGGTGGCTCACAACCATTTATAATGAGATCTGGTGCCCTCTTCTGGTTTGTAGGTGTACATGAAGGCAGAACACTGTATATATAATTTATTTAAAAAAGAAAAAGGCCGGGCGTGGTGGAGCAGGCCTTTAATCCTAGCACTCAGGAGGCAGAGGCAGGTGGATCGCTGTGAGTTCAAGGTCAGCCTGGTCTACAGAGTGAGTCCAGGACAGGCAAGGCTACACAGAGAAATCCTGTCTGGAAAAAACAAAACAAAACAAAAACAAACAAACAAACAAAAAAACCTCCAAACACTCAGCCGGGCGTGGTGGCGCACGCCTTTAATCCCAGCTCTCGGGAGGCAGAGGCAGGCGGATCGCTGTGAGTTCGAGGCCAGCCTTGTCTACAAAGTGAGTCCAGGATGGCCAAGGCTACACAGAGAAACCCTGTCTCGAAAAAACAAAAACAAAAAACAAAAACAAAAACAAAAAACCCACCTCCAAACACTCAAGGGAAGCTCGAGGGGCTTGGGACCCCTGCGCTCCTGTGCCGCCCATGCCTAGCCCCTCTCCCAGGTGCAGGGTGGCTTTCCAAAGAGAAAAGGAAGTTAGTGGTAACATTGCCAAAATCTGAACTTCGTTTTGCTTTTCTTTTCTTTCTTTCTTTCCTTCCCTTCTTCTTCCTTTTTTTTTAAAAAAAAGATTTATTTATTACATATACCAGAAGAGGGCACCAGATCTCATTCTAGATGGTTGTGAGCCACCATGTGGTTGCTGGGAATTGAACTCAGAACCTTTTGAAGAGCAGATGGTGCTCTTAACCACTGAGCCATCTCTCCAGCTGCTTCTCCTCCTTCTCCTCCTTCTCCTTCTCCTTCTTTTAAATTTGAGACTGGAGTTCACTGGGAAGCCCAGATGGAATGAACCCCTGATGCTCTCTCCTCAGCTTTCTGACTATTGACTAATGGCTATTTAACTTTTTTTCCTTACATAGAAAACACTAGTTTCTGACACCAGAAATTTGTAAAATTACTCTAAAAACCATGACATCATTTAAGATATCACACAATTAATAACAATTGGACTAACAATTTGTCTACCAAATGAGACTTAAATTTTTTTTTTTTTTTTTTTTTTTTTTTTTTTTTTTTTTTTTTTTTTGCAGCCTTGTCATTAACATATGTTGTTCTAGCTGGATGTGGTAGGGCCACCTCTAAGTCCAGCAGGCGCAGGAGGCTGAGGCCAGAGCATCTCCAGATGGAGGTCAGCCTGTGCCGCAGGGCAAAACTGTGTGGAGAGAAACAATAACAGGAAGAAGCACGTATCCGACTCTTGGAGTCTGAAGTCACTCGACGTTGCTGGGACCAAGCAAAAGAAACGTGTTCTAAGTACTGGCATTTTGTTTTTAGACCCCATTTAATCATAAGGGGAAACTAAGTTCAAGGTCCGAGGCTGTGGGGGAGCTGAGGACTTCCCAAAAGCTGCTGAACAGTTTCTGTTGTAAGGAGGCAGTGGTCGGAGTCCAGACATTTCAAGGACAACTTCTCCATCTTGCTGGCGGGGTCCAGCAAGTTCATGTCCCCAGGCCTAGGAACCAATTCCTATCCTGATTGGTGGAAAAACACAATAACTTGGGACAGATGTTTGTGGTTTATAAGCTTAAATACTGTGTGATGTTCTCTCTCAGGGTTGTAGTTCAATTCCCCAGTCTGTTCTGTGGACCTGGTTAATCAGTAGAGGCTCAGATTACAATACATTTTTGTCCTGTTTGAGTTACCTTGGGTCTAAGTGCACCCGACAACAAAATAATTGATCTATAGCATAAGATGCATCAAACTGATGTTTTGTCTTTTTTCGTTAATATATTATAGCGAAGTTATATACATTTTGGCCAATCCATTAGATGAAAAGCAGCATCTCAGTATAGTTCGATTTTGATTTTTCTTCTTTTCTTTTTGTTTTTGGTTTTTGAGACAGGGTTTCTCTGTGTAGCCTTGACTGTCCTGGACTCACAGGAGTCGGCCTGCCTCTGCCTCCCCAAGTACTGGGATTACAGGCATGTGCCACCACTGCCCAGCTGATTTATCTTATTTTTAATCTTTTTTTAGTACTGAGTAGCTTCTTTGTTTTATTTTGTTTTTTTGAGACAGGGTTTCTCTGTGTATCCCTGGCTGTCCTAAAAATCACTCTGTAGACCAGGCCTCGAACTCAGAGATCTGCCTGCTTCTGCCTTTAGAGTGCTGGGACTAAAGGTGTGGCCCACCACTGTCCGACCAGTACTGGAGATTTTGAACAAAGGCTTTTTTATGCATGTTAATCAAGAACTTTACCAATGAATTACACCCATAGCCCTTTTACATTTCATTTTGAAATAGGGTTTTGGTAAGTCGTCCAGGCTGGCCTCAAACCTGAGCTCTTCCTCTCTCCACCTCTGAGTAGCTGCGATTACAGCCCGCACCACCATGCTCAGGTTTTCATTGCTCTTTAGTAGAGACACACACGGTATATCCTCTCATGCTGTGCCAACCTTCGCTTGGATCTTTAACTCTATTGACATATAAAAGGACCTAATTTCACACTAACCAATGAAGTGGGGGGTTGGTATCACTAGCCTGCCATCCGAGCATGAGGATATAGCAGAGTACAAAAGTTAAGTCATCTGCCCAAGGTTCACCACTAATGTATATGGCTGATGTTCCACTGCCTGACGGTTGGGCCCTCCCTACCATGTAGGGCTCTCTTGTCAGGAATGCAACTTGGACCATCTGTGCCTTGCATTTAGGGAACAGCTGGTGCACGGGTTTACATCTCTGAGCTCAGATTGCTTCAGAAGGTACTCTCACAACTGGAGCTAGACTAAAGGTAGGGCTGTATTTGCAAAGAATAGTAGAAGATCAAATATGTCACCTCGTAGCACCCAGCCCACAGGGGCATTGTGAATCTCCGTGCCGGGACGTTGGTGGGCGAGAGAGCTGCAACCTACTTAATTCTGTTAGAGAATCAGTGAGGTGCTTGATGAAGCCATTAACTGGGGTTCGTGTCTCCATTCTATTTATGAGACTCCAGGAGGGCGGATGCTGATGGAAATGTATTGATTTCTTTTCCTGCCTTTACCGAATCGGTCAAAAACATGGTGTAACGCCGCTGGTTCCAATTAAAATCACCTGTTAGCTTACAAAGGTTGGCCCTCTCCTCCCTCCCCTTCCTCCCCCCATTTAAAAAGGGTTTAAAAGATTTTCATTTAATTGATTTGCTGTAAAATGCCCTTTACAATTACCCAGATAAACTAGGCGTCACCTGTGGAGTAAGAGCCAATTTGAGCTGTTTATCAAGACTTCACCTCTGGCCACTTCTCACCCTGGGATCTTGAGTCTCTGTATTGATAGCCTGCATCTGTCAACATTGGGTGTTTTTAGTGGGCTGCAGAAAGCTTTTAGGGAGATGGGGATGGTGGGGCTGCATCTCTGAGCAGGTGAAGAAAGCCTGATGGTTCACCCCCCCCCCCCCACTTTATTGTTCAGAGAACAAGCTAAGAAAATCAGCCCTGGGCCCATATGCCTGAAAGTAATCAGAACTGGCCCATTTAACAACCTGAGTTGGGCTTCAGGAAATGGCAGCTTGGGTGATGGGTAAAACCGAGTAAATAATGCATACAGTTTTCCCTTGGTGTTGGTTTCAAGGGCAGCTGTTGTTCATGTTCAATGTTGGAGGACTCTCGTAAGGGCTGCCCCAGAAGTGACCATGCTGGTTTCTCTGTTTGTTTGTTTTTGGTTGTTTTTTTTTTTTTTTTTTTTTTGCTGATGGGGAACTGGGAGATAGTTATTCTAGGCCAGTATATTTCTGACATAAATGCTTAAACTCGCTGCTAGTCCTGCTTAGAGCCTCATTCTTGCTGTAGGAGGAAGCAACGTGGGTCTGTCTTGACTGAAGAATTGTGAACAAACTCGGTGTCAGAATACAAACTTTGGGCAAACATGGGAGGGTAATTCTGTAAATTATATTCCTGTGATGTTGAAACTGGCAATAAAAGGCCCTGAAATTATGAAGTGCTTTGTAAACCTTTGAGAAATCTAGAGTTGACTAAGAACAAGGTGTAACTTTCGACTGTTATCGTTTGATAAGAGCTGTTTCTGTTCCTTCCTGCGATGGTCCCCAGCTGGTGGAGCTGTTTTGAGAACTTTAGAATATGGGGACCTAAGAAGAGTGGGCAGGCCTCTGCTGGCATCTTGCTTTAGCCTCTGTCTTCAGCCTCTCCCTCTCTCTCTCCTTCCTTCCTGTGCTCCTCGAGGTGAAGTAGACCCAGCACTACGTGCTTTTACCAAGGTGCTCTGTCCAACCACATGGGTCAAGTACCTTTGTATTGAACCCTTTGAAAACCAAGGCTAAGATAAATCTTTCAAGCCCTTTGAGATATTTCAGTCGGCCGTTCTGTTAGAGTTATTCAGAAGAAACCACAGTTGTATACACAGGATGTCAAAGAGAAAGTATGTTACAGCTGGCTACAATAGTAACACATAGTAAGTATTAGCAAGGGTGTTAAAGAGATTGAAACCGTAGGCAGTGGTGGCCCAGGCCTTTAATCCCAGCACTTGGGAGGCAGAGAAAGGAGAATCTCTATGAATTCAAGGCCAGCCTGGTCTACAGAATGAGTTCTAGAACAGTCAAGACTACCCAGAGAAATCTTGTCTCAACAAACAAACATACAAACAAACAAAACAAAAAACATAAATAAATAAACAAACAAATACATAAAAACACCAATCTCTCTCTCTCTCTCTCTCTCTCTCTCTCTCTCTCTCTCTCTCTTTCTCTCATACTGTGTGATAGAAATGAAAATTAGTATAGTTGTTAGGAGTCACTTTGGAAAGCAGATCGTGGTGCCTGAGAAATTATACATGGAGTGATGGCTCAGCAGTTAAGAGCACATGTTCTCGCAGAGGACTCAGGTTCAATTCCCAGCACCTGAATGATGGTTCATGACCCATCAGAAGGCATGAACAATGTGCACACACATACATTAATGGGAAAACACCCATACACATAAAATAAAATTAAAATCTTTTAGAAAATTAGGTGTACTCTTCCTGGGCGGGTGAGATGGCTCAGTAAAGTAAGGTAGAGGCAGGCGAATGTCTGTGAGTTTGAAGTCAGCCTGGTCTACAGAGTAAGTCCAGGACAGCCAAGGCTACACAGAGAAACCCTGTCTCAAAAAAACAAAAACAAAACAGAGAAAGAGAGAGAGAGAGAGAGAAAGAGAGAGAGAGAGAGAATAAAGTAGTGGCTCCATATACATATGCTACAATGTAGATGGATCTTGGAAACATTATGGTAACTGAAAGAAACCAGTCAGATTATATGGTAGGATTCTTTCTCCCCCCACCCCACCGCCAGACAGGGTTTAATTGTGTAGCCTTGGCTGTTCTGGACTCACTTTGTAGACCAGGCTGACCTTGAACTCACATCAATCCACCTGCCTCTGCCTCCGGAGTGCTGGGATCAAAGGTGTGTGCCACCACAGCAGGCTAGGGTTCTTTTCATATCCAGTGTCCACAATAGGCATATCCAAACTGACAGACAGTAGATGGGTAGTCCCTTAGGTCGGGGATGATTGCAATGACTATGATGTTTTATTTTGGGGTGACAAAAGACTAAAACTATCAGGGTGATGAGCGCACAGACCTGTGTATCCTAAAGGCGCTGAATTGATCAGTTGCATGTGTGTATATTATATCTGAAAGCAGCTCAGAACATTTCTCCTCTCACAGCTTTAACTCAGTGAAGAGCAAATAGATTCAATTTTCTCAACAGCTTTTAAATTTGTCCATGCCCCTTTGTATAGGTGGCCACTGTCTCTTCTTCTGGTCACCACAAAAGCCTCAAGCTGATTCCCTTGGCTCCCAGGGGAACTCCGTCAGCCTTTACTGACCTCGAATCTCACCCTCCTTCTCTTTCTCCTGCCTTTTCTTTTTAGCATTTAGTTGTTTTTTGTTTGCTTTTTAATTTTTGGAATTGTCTATGTTTATGAACGTTATATGTATATGTGTACCGTGTATGTGAATTGTGCCTGCAGATGCCAAAAGAGGACATCTGTGCCCTGGAAATTGGAGTTATGGATGGTTGAGAACCACGGAAACTGAACTCAGATTCTTTTCAAGAGTAATCAGTGCTCTTAACAACTGAGCCATCTCTTCAGTCCTATTTGATCCCCCCTGCTTCAGCCTCTTAAGTACACCACTATGCACAGCTGGGTTTTTTTCATTATCTACAAAAATATTTATTTATTTTATTTTCTGTATATGATTGTTTTGCACAAGTGAACAAATGTACATTTTGAATGTGCCCTTCAAAGCCAGAGAGGGTGTAGGATCCCCTGGAAATGTAATTATAGATGGTTGTGAATCACCATGTGAGTGCTGGGAATTGAACTCCGGTCTTCTGAAAGAACAACCAGTGTTCTTAATTGTTGTGCCACTTCTCCAGCCTTTTTTTTTTTTTTTTTTGTCATTTTCGTAAATCCCAGCCTGGCCTCAAATTTACTAAGTCGCTAAGGATTAGCCCCCCACCCCTACCCCTCTTTGACAGGGTCCCACGCTGTAGTCCTGGCTAACCTGGATCTCCTTATGAGGATCAGGCTGCTCTCCAATTCACAGAGATCCACTTTTCTCTGAGTGCCAGGTGCCGGGGGATTAAAGGTATGAACCACTTTGCCTGGGGACCTTGAATTCTTGATCCTCCTGACTTCAGCTCCAGAGTTCTGGAATTATGGATAGGAGTCACCGGTGGGTCTTTGCTTTTGTGTGCCTGCCTTGAAACTGTGATGATAACTTTAACTGTCAGCTGACAATGTAGCATTGCCTGGGAAGAGAATCCCAATGACAGATTATCTACATCGGCTTGGTCTGTAGGCATGTCTGTGGGGATTGTCGTAATTAAGTTAATTGATGTCAAAAGACCCACAGTGGATGACATCATTCCCATGGCAGGAAGTCCTTAACTATCACGAGTGGAGAGCTGAGCACAGGCAAACAGGCAAACAAAACAAAACAAAACAAACCCCTCCTCCTTGCACCCATCCCCTCTCCACTCTTCACTGTACGTGTGATGTGTCCAACTGTCTCATGGTCCTACTCTTGTGACTTCCTACAAAGAGATGGAGCATAAATCTCTTATTCCTCAAGTTGTGTTCTATCTAGTTTGCTTTACTTTTGCTTTCATCACAGCAACAGAAATGAAACTAGATCAAGAGCATTTTGCTAAGTACCTTCTTTGTCCAGCGACCACAATTGCACTTAGATATACTGTAATTGGTTCTTCAGTTGTCTCTACCAGACTTTCAGTTTGTTGAAGGTAAGGATTCTGTCTGGCTTATTCATTGTGTTGTAAGCATGGAGCCTACTTGATAGTCCTAGAATTTACAGCCTTAAAGAAGAAGTCAGGTAATTAAGGTACGGAGATGTCTAACAAGAGCTGTAATAGTGACCCCTGACTTGGTATGCTAAGAGTTCTCTAGTGAAGGCTATGTGATTCTTGATATTTTAGGAGGAAGGGAGTATTGAGCAGGGTTCCACGTCGCCCAGGATGGCTTCCAACTGGCTCTATAGGCAAGGATGGCTTGGCTTTCTATCTTTCTCCTTACCTGCTAAAGTAGTGTATAGTATATATTCTGTTTATCGATCATGTTATAGTAAAAAAGAGTTATTTTCTCTTCTTTATTTTTATTCATTTAAAAACATTTCATTTAAGCCAGGCGTGGTGGTACTCACCTTTAATCCCAGCACTTGGGAGGCAGAGGCAAGCAGATTGCTGTGAGTTTGAGGCCAGCCTGATCTATAAAGCAAGTCCAGGACAGTCAAGGCTACACAGAGAAATTGTGTCTCGAAAGATGGGGGGTAAAAAAAAAACAAACCAAACCCCAAAACTAAACCCAAAAACCAAAACCAAAAAAAATATACTGTAGCCGGTCTTTTGGCTACTTTATTGGGTTCTTTTTCCTCTCCCTACACCCGCTGTATCCCTTCCAAACCCCAAACATTAGGTAGGAGAGAAAGAAGGTCAGAGTGGAAAGGAGTGTTGATATTGGTAGATTGGGTGTGTCGAGTTTGATCTTTGTCATTAGGATATCTCTAAGCAGAAACCAGCCAACAGCAACAGCAGCAGGAGGAGCAGCAGCCTGCCCCGAGGCCCTCTTGGGACTCTAGCTTTTATACCCTCTTCTTCAGAGTCCCCAGAATTCCGAACATAAACTATCTTCCGCTGGCATGAGAAAAGACACAGCCAGCTGCTGTGGACAATCTAAAGCAACCCCATATTCCACACCTGCTATTGAAACAAAAACACATTCATATAGCATGCCTGTGGTTTTAAAGAACCCCAAAATTCTCACTACGGTACACATCCAAAACCGTTAAGCAGGAGAGGCTACAAAGCTCCACCCTTAGCTGAGGAGCAATTTGTAGAAGGTAGCTTGAAAAAGGAGGGTCAGTTTTCTTCAGGAGTATAGCTCTGTTGGGTTGCCCAAGCTCCAGTGTCTAGCCCTACAGCCTACACACAGGCAACTACACTCACTGCATGTACTAGGTTAAAAAACAGGACATGAATCCTGAAGAGAGGTATTTTGGGGGGCAGTCAGGGAGGAGTTGGGGAGGAGAGGAGGAATAGGTATGTTTAAAACCCATTGTATACATGTATGAAATTCTCAAAATTAGTAAAAACTGAAAAATAAAACAAAGAAAACCATTGTACATAATAACTGTTTCTATTTGTCTAACACTCAGCAGCTTTGAGGAAATAACACCAGACTAGTGCCTGGAGCCTAAGAGAGTCGGGGCGGGGGTTAGGGAGTTGGGGGATGGAACTCTCATCTTACTCTGGCCTTGCCCCTTAACATAAGTTCTGTTTCTTCATCACCGATTTCTTTACTGATCTGCAAAGAAATTTGCCCACATTTTTGGAAGTCCTGGACTTCAGCCTAGCCCAACTGCACTGAACGCTCCTCTCTTTTAGCCCAAATCCAGAAGATATATATATATATATATACATACATATGTATATATATACAGGCACACATAGCCAACCAATCAGGACCCACTTTAGTCTTTATAACTCAGGTGCCTGGGTTGTGTGTGTGTGTATTTTTGTTGTTGTTGTTGTTTTTCCGTCTTTGGGGGTTGGGTAGGATGTGTAGGTGGATGGGGGTTTCTATGTCAGCTGGGAACCACACCTCTCAAACACATTTATTCCTGTTCGTTTCCATTTGCAGGAGGAGGCCACCAGGTGGCGCTCCAGAGTCTACTGGCGCCTCAGTTGAAAATTCAGCTGCTTTGAGTTAAGTTGTGTTCAGAGTCATTGTGTCCAGAGACAAGAAAGTGTTCTAGTTTCCTGTTTTAATTTCATTAAGAAGTTTCCTACCAGCCGGGCGTGGTGGCGCACGCCTTTAATCCCAGCACTCGGGAGGCAGAGGCAGGTGGATCGCTGTGAGTTCGAGGCCAACCTGGTCTACAAAGTGAGTCCAGGACAGCCAAGGCTACACAGAGAAACCCTGTCTCGAAAAACCAAAAAAAAAAAAAAAAAAAAAAAAAAAAAAGTTTTCTACCGTCTAGGTCATCAAGTAGCAAAATCACAACGGAAGTATTTAGCCTCTGACCTCTGTCTAGAAACCGTAGAGTGTTCTGTTTTCCTTTCCGTAAATTCTCCTCACAGAGAAATAGACACTCGAGTTTGCGGACAGCGTGGTGGGGATTCCAAGTCTTCACGCGCTGTATACCCAGGTTTCGTGTTCTATTAGAGCTCTGCAAAGGAAGCTCCCACAAGACAGCGAGACTGGGGTTCGGCAGAAACTGCACTCCCTCCCTGGCTTCAGGACTGCGAGCCAAAACGAACTCCTTCGGTCATGAAATTGCATTTAGAGTATTTTATCACAGCAACGTCAATAAACAAATAAACAAACAAATAAATAAATATAGCTAAGACAACTGTCCTACTTTACTTTGTGCTGCGGTGATAAACGCCATGACCAAAAGCAATTTGAGAGAGAAGGGTTTGGGTCTACCTCACAGCTTATGCCCCATCGTGAGAGATAGTCAAGGCAAAACTCAAGACTTGAAACTTGAGAGGCCGCGATTGAAGGAGGATTGCTGGCTCGCGGGCTTCCTGGCTACAGGGAACTAGCTCATAGAAATCCACCTCCACAGCCCGCTTTTCTTGCCTGCATTTACACTTGTACACCACATGCATGCAGTTCCTGTGGAGGCCAGCAGAGGGGACCAGATCCTCTGGACTGGCACTACTGGTGGCTGTGAACTACCCTGTGGGTGCTAGAAACAGAACTGAAGCCCTCTGAAAGAGGAGCCAGTGCTCTCAACCCGAGACCCATCTCTTCAGTCTCCCACAATATTTTTAGGTGAAAAACTAAACACACTCCAGGGCCAGAGAGATGGCTCAGTGATGAGAAATGCTTGCCTGGCGAGCCTGATGACCTGAGCTTAATGTCTGCTCATACACACATACAGCGCTCTCTCTCTCTCTCTCTCTCTCTCTCTCTCTCTCTCTCTCTCTCTCTCTCTCTCTCTCTCTCTCTCTCTCACACACACACACACACACACACAGATGATGATTTTTTTAAAAATCAAGCTTTAAAACAATGAATAGAACATGTATTGTAAAACCATTTATAGTGTATGTGCTCTAGGCATGCAAAGACTCTGGCAATAAATTCACCCCTTGAGAGGACAACTGGGTGGCTATGGACAGCCATGAGAGGGGAACCTTGAGGCCAGCCTGGACCACAGAGTGAGTTCCAGGATGCCAAGGTTACATAGAGAAACCCTGTCTCGAAAAAAAAAAAAAAAAAAAAAAAAACCAAACCAAATCAAACCAACCAACCAACCAACCAAAACAAAGTGAAACAACAACAAAACAAAAACCAAAACAGCAAAAACAAAAATTAAAAAAAACAACCAAATTCTTTCTTTGGAAAAAGATAGTTTGCCAAATGTATCCTTTCCACTCCCTTCTCTCACACACTCAGACGTTACTTACACTTCTTTTTTCACGAGTATAGTCATCTCCTCCTATGAGATGCTGGGCTCCTCAAACCCTAGTGGATGCTTGGATATGGATAGTTCTGAGTCTCTTGCAAACTAGGCTTTCCCAAAATATACGTGCCTATAGCACAGTTTAATGTATAAATTAACGACAGTAAGAGATTAAAACTAAAGCTAAGGTAAAGTACAACAACTATATCAACATACCATAATAAAACTGTCAGCATCCCCTTTGGTAGGAATTATTATTAAGGAAAATAAGAGACACTTGGACACAAGCTGGTACTGCCAAAGCTGAGCTGATGACCAACGTGACTGCCAAGTAACTCATGGACAGGCAACATAAACAGTGCTACTACAGCGGATAGAGAAACGTCATATCCCTTGTGGGATGGGGCAGCTGCGCATGGTATTTCATTACCTGACGACTTGAAACTTATGAATTGTGTTGCTTACTTATGAAAAGTTCAATTTACCATTTTTTTCGGGGGGGGGCTCTGGATAGCTGCAGGTAACTGAAACTATGGATAAGGGTAGACTGTTGTGCTTGTGAATATACATACAGCCAAATGCTTTCCTTACAACCGTGTAACGTACATACAAAGGCAAGGCATTTTAATTGGGCTCGAAGGCACCCTGGGCCTGGATCCCAGAAGTGTGCAGTGCCACATGTGAATGTGTGTATTCATGTACATGTGTGTGCACACCTATGTGCATGTTTGCCTTTGATCCACTCTTACCCTTTTCTTCACCTATACCTGCTTCCTATGTGTGCACCTGCAGGCAGTCCTTTGTGTGAATATATGTGTATGTATATATGCATGCATGTACCCATATATATGCTCATACATTAGTGACTTTGACCTGCCCTTCCCCTCTGTCCTCAGCAGTGCCAGCTTCCTGTGTGTGTGTGTGTGTGCACCTGGGCAGAAGCCCCTAATGATGGGAAGAGGCAGAAATGGGTTAAAAGTATCCTATTCAAAAGCACTAAATAGGCCTAATTATAGGTGACTGTAAACCTCTAATCAGCCAAGGACTCATTAGCTGTTAAAAAGGAGACTGTAGACCTGAAATTAAAGGACCCCAGTGACAAATGCACTCAGACACTTGAGAAAAAGGAACTTAGGGGCTGGGGAAATGGCTTAGGGGATAAAATGCTTGATGTCCCAGTGTGAGGACAGCCATGGGAAAGCAGGGTGCATGTGCTGGCCTGTCTGTAACCCCAGTTCTTGGGAAGCAGAGACAGGTGGTGCCATGAACAAACTGGCTTGTACGGTCACCAAGCTCCAGGTTCAGCAGAGATTAAGTGGAGAGAGGTCCTGGAGTCACCTCCTGGCCTTCCTGAGTGTGCAAACTCAAATGCATGAGCATTACACACATACAGATGTGCAAAAAAAGAAAAGAAAGTTAATTTCCTCCAGTTAAACAAGGATTGGCAGGAAGAGTTCAGGGAGCCAATAACCAAAGAAAGGGAGCCCTGCAGACACGACCTTCCTGGCTGGGCCTAGTGGCCTGGACTCCCAGCAGCTGTGGGGGCTGAGAGGACAATCACAAGTTCAAGGCCAGTCTGAACAACTTAGTAAACTGCTGCCTTGTAATAAAAGGTGCGCTGGGACTGTAGCTTAGCAGCACTTTCCTGGCATGTGCTGAAGGCCCTGGGACCAACCCTCAGCACTACAGACAAACAAACAAGACCTCTCTCTGGGGACCTTCCCTTCCAGGCTCTTCCAGACTCTCTCTGGAGGCTGTCTGTAAGGAAGCAAGGTACAGCAGGAGGGGGGCTTACTTCTGTTACTCTGCTCCCTTCCACCACAGAGATGCTTCCATGCTTCCTGTTTCTAATCAAAACCCTTTCTCTGGGGACCATAGCCTCATCCCAAGGAGAGGATACGTCTTCTTATCCCGACTCAGCCACCCGCTAGTAAGCAGGATGATCTCTGGGAGCTGCTTGTGCTGAGCAAACAGGGCTGGTAGCATCTGTCTCCCAGAGGCATGAGCTTCCGTGAACCAGGTCACATGTTCTGAGATTTCAGGCTGCTGCCACGCTTCTTGTCACGGGGCACATAGATTCTGTCTACACTGACTAACAAATAGACAAAAGCCTCAGCAATGGGGTGGAGCTATGGTGGCCATGCCAGTAATCTTAATATTTATACTTATAAATACTTTCCATGTAGCAAGAGCCAGCAGAAGCATATACAGCGTTCATATATGTAGTCTCTACAATGCCCGCAGTATGGAGTATCTGTATCAAGTCTCAATGTGACAGTACCGTGAGCAGGCCAGTAGTGCCTGCCATACATCCACACTCCCAGCTGTAGTGGATGATAAATGGCATTTAAAAAGTTTTTTTTTAATTTTATTTTTGTTTTTGTGTGCATGTGCATGTGAATGCAAAAGCATGCCTCCTATGAGTGTGTGGAAACTCATAGAGGCAGCTAAGCTGGCAAAGAGCAAGTCCCAGCAATTCTCCTGTCTCTGCACCTTCTAGTGTTGGGATCATGAGTGAAAGTGTCCACACCCAGATTTTTACATATGTGCTGGGGATTCAGATTCAAGTCCTCCTGATTGTGCAGCAAGTGTCACTGAGCCATCTTCCCAGCCAATATTTGAGTCTTTAGAAATGAAAAAAAAATTTTTTTTATTTTATGTATGAGTCCTTTACTTGCATGTACACCTGCAGGACAGACGAGGGCATCAGATCACATTATAGTTGGTTGTGAGTCACCATGTGGTGTCGGGAATTGAACTCAGGACCTATGGAAGAGCAGACAGTGCTCTTAACCAAGAGCTATCTCTTCAACCCCTTTTAGAAACTTTTGATTCTATAGTTCTGGCTTTCTTCCTTTGTTTGTTTGTTTCTTTCTTTCTTCTTTTCTTTCCTTGAGATAGGAATTTAATACTAGCTAGCCCAAGCTGGCTTTGAACTTGTGTCAATCTTCTTGCCTCAAGGTCCCAAGTGTGGCGTATGCTACAAGATCACGTTCTAAAGCTTTGGATCTTAAATGTTCCCCAAAGGCTCATACACTAAAGGTGCAATCACCAGCCTGTAGAACTATTGGGAAATTGTGGAACCTTTAGAAGGTAGAGTTCAGTAGGAGGAAGGAGGGGAGCTGGGGACAGGCTATTGGAAGGACATCAGGATCCTGCTTATTTTTATTGCTGTAAAAGAGATACCATGACCACGGCAACTCTTTTGTTTGTTTGTTTGTTTGTTTGTTTGTTTTTAGAGACAGCTTTGGCTGTCCTGAAACTCAATCTGTAGACCAGGCTGGCCTTGAACTCACAGGGATCTGCCTGCTTCTGCCTCCTGAGTGCTGGGATTAAAGGCTGTGCCACCACCCTGATGACCATGGTGACTTTTATAAAGGAAAACATTCACTTGGTGCTGGCTTACAGTGCCAGAGGTTTACTCCATGATCATGCTGGGGAGCATGGTGGTGCACAGGCAGACATGGTGCTGCAGAGGTAGCTGAGAGTTCTACATCCAGATCAGCAGGCAGCAGGAAGAGAGAGTAACACTGGGCCTGGCTTGGGCTTCTGAAGCCTCAAAGCCTAGTCTGGTGACACAGTTCTTCCAACATGGTCACACATACTCCAACAAAGCCACACCTCCGATAATGCCACTCTCTGAATCTGTGGGGGCCATTTTCATTCAAACTCCACACTGGCCTTACTACTTTCTCTTTGCCTGACAGCCTTCATGTGGTGAAAAGCTCTGTCCCATCACCTATTTCAGGTTACATAAGCCTGGGAATAGATCCAAAACAAAGAGCTAATCAACCACACCCTGAAAATTGGCCAAAGTAAACATTTCTTTTTTTAAAAAATAAAGATATTTTGTTACAGTGTATTATACAGTGAATAACACATAAGGTTTTTGCATGATTCAAATGCTGATTTCTGTAGCCCCCATATCTGGTTGCAATCCTTGTTTTAACAGTCTCCTGTCTCAAATGTTGTGTAAACACTGCTACCGAATTGTCCCCTGATATGCCAATAAAGCAGCTTGTAGCCAGTTGCTGAGCAAGGGAGAGAATAGGATGGGACTTCCTGCCAGCTAAGGGGGAGGAGCTAGAGAAGGAAGTAGAAGATTCAGCTAGGGGATTGAGTATGGGAGATATCCAGGAAAGACCAGGAGAAAGAGGGTGGGAACGTAAAAAGCTACTAAGCGCAAGTATCTCTTGGATGTAAGCTGGGAGGAGGCCAAAGGAGTTTAAAGGGTTAAAACTAGAGTAATAACTGCCTCGTTCTTGTGCTGTGAAACTCGTTTAAATAATGTAATGGAGTCTTAATTGTTTGTGTGATAGCCAGGTGAGGAGAGAAACCGAGAAATACAGTTTTATAAAAATAACTTTAAGGTTACAGTGACATAAATCTAACTTATACAGTGATTATTATAAAAAGTGTTTGTCTGGAAAAGAGGTGCAATGACCTTTGTCATTGTGTCCATCCTGGAGACACGAAGCTACAGACACAGAGGGATTTGGCCCGAGTCTTGAGAGAAGACGTCATCAAAAGAAGGTGGCCAAGAAGGGATTTCCAGGATCTGTGCCTGGGTGACCTACATGGTTCTTTTTTAGTAGCTTCGCATTTGAAAGATGTTGCCTATGAAAGCCAAGCCAGTTGTACTGGCTGGTTTTATGTGTCAACTTGACACTATCTAGAGTCATCAGAGAGAAAGGAACCTCAGTTGAGGAAATGCCTCCATGAGATCCAGCTGTAAGACGTTTTCTCAATTAGTGATCAATGGGAGAGGGCCCAGTATAATGGGAGAGGGCCCAGTATAATGGGAGAGGGCCCAGTATAATGGGAGAGGGCCCAGTACAGTGGGGGAGGGCCCAGTATAATGGGAGAGGGCCCAGTATAATGGGAGAGGGCCCAGTACAGTGGGGGAGGGCCCAGTATAATGGGAGAGGGCCTAGTGCAATGGGAGAGAGCCCAGTATAATGGGAGAGGGCCCAGTGCAATGGGAGAGTGCCCAGTACAAAGTGGGTGGTGTCATTCCTGGCCTGGTGGTCCTGGGTTCTACAAGAAAGCAGGCTGAGCAAACCAGTGGAAGTTAGCCAGTAAACAGCAACCCTCCATGGCCTCTGCATCAGCTCCTGACTCCGGGATTCTGCCCTGCTTGAGTTCCTGTCCTGGCTTCTTTTAGTGATGGACTATGGTGTGAAAATATAAGACGAATAAACCCTTTCCTTCCAAACTTGCTTTTTTGGTCATGGTGTTTAGTTGCAGCAATAGAAACTCTAACTAAGACACTAGCCCTGCCAAAACCCAAAACAAAACAAATAAAAAACAGCAAAATACCCCAACATACGTACCTACACATCTATACATGTAAAGTGTATCAATCTTTCTGTCTTGTAATATTGAGCACCAAGCCTGAAACTTGTGCATACACAAAGTTACCAAGGAACTATGCCCTTATTTATCCACTTAGTAAGCCTTTAGTAGCAGCTATGACTATGGCATCACACTGTGAGCCTGTGAGTGACATTAGCTGACAAGATACTGGCCCTCATTCAAAAAAAACTTTTTAAGCTTTTATTTGAAATGGAAGAAACTTGACATCTCTGCTTAATATTACCTTGGGTAGAAAATAGAGTGACTTCTGTTATTAGGCATTTTGAGATATTATAAAGAAAAGGGATTATGGCAACTATGTGGTAGATACAAACAGGTGCTTTTCAAATATTTGAGCCACGTCTTTCTCTGCTGGATGGCAGCTTCATGTTTTGTTCATTGTGCTTCCTATGATGTATGACAGTTAGTAGATGCTCAGCAAACATACTGAATCCATCAAATGGACCACCTCTACTGAGCCCACCTCTGCTTTAATTCTGGTACTCTCGAGGCAGAGTCATGTGGATCTCTGTGAGTCTGAGACCAGCCTAGATTACATAGCAAGTTCCAAGACCAGCCAGGGCTACATAAACGAGAAATCCTGTCTCAAAAACAAACAAACAAACAAACAAACAAACAAACAAAAACCAACCAACCAAACAAAAACCAACTGACTGGGAAGCAAGATGTTGCCATTGGTTAATGACAAGACTGTTTGGGAGTAATCAGCCACTTTCTGTTAGAATCTGAGGCGAACTCCATGAGAGTGCTGTAAATCTGATTAAAAAAACAAACAAACAAACAAACAAAAACTTATGGCCCAGAAGGTCACATGTCCTAAGGTTGGACTTATAATTCCTGGTGTGATTTATAGCCAAACTGCCTTCAAAATACTTATGTTTATATCCACAGACTAGTGTGGCGCTCAGCCTAGGTCTGAAGGCAACAATCAACTCAGAGTCTGAGTGACTCTGAGTGCTTAATCCTAATTAGGACATCTGCATCACTTCTCCAGGGCTTGGGGGAACATCAAGGAAGAAGAAAGGGCAAAAAGATGGTAATAAGTGTGCCACACTAGATTATGAGTTGGCCATTGCTATCATGAACACATAGCAGCTGTGGCTACCTGCACAAGACCTAAAGGAAAAACAAACAAAAGAGCATGAAAGTAGGAGAAAGAATATGTGAGAAGAAGTGGATCTGGAGGAGAGAAGAGGGGATGATGGGAGTGAATATGACTATAGTACATTTGTAAGTGTATGAAATTGCCAAAAAATATAGTAATTAAAAAAAAAAAAGAGTCTTCTCCTATTCTCTTCTCATACAGATGCCAGAGCCTGGGACTACATGTTAACAAACTCTGAGATAAGATGTGAATATGCAAAATTGTGTCTGAGATGGAGCAAAGGCTGGTTCACCCATTAGTGGGAGAAAGTAAAAACAAGGCGGTGGGCTGTTGTAGCATTTGGGAGGCCAGGGAAAGGAGCTAAGGATTTAGGAAGGCACCTGGAGTGCCAGGCTTTTGCTCGACTAAAATTGTTCCCTGGGAATATTAATATAGCAATAACAGGTAGGGGAGTTTGGAGTTCTGAGGGATGATACCAATTGTATTAATTCCTACGTTAAGAAGGAAGTGTATATGTGTGTGGGGGGGGGGGGGGGGTGGGGGGGGGCGGGACAGACTGGGGAGATGGCTCAGTGGTTAAAAGCACTGGTTACTCTTGCAGAGGTTCTTAGCTCAATTCCCAGCATCCACACAGTGGCTCACAGCCATATATAATGGCATGGGCTTTCTTCTTCTATCTTGCTAACATTGATGCAAATAGAACACTTGTTATATATAAAAATTCAAGATTAAGACGAATGATAGAATATAAGGTATCAGGCAGATATTATGTTATGTTATACAGAGTTTATTAGATGAGCATGGGAGGAGATGGAAAGGGGGAAGGGGTACCCGAGAGGGAGAGAGAGAGAGAGAGAGAGAGAGAGAGAGAGAGAGAGAGAGAGAGAGAGGTAAAGTAAGATGGAGGTAGAGAGAGAGGCAGAGAAGTAGAGATAGAGAGGTAGAGAGAGAGTGGAGGGTGTCTTTTATATGGTCCAGGGCAGGGCCACACCCCCGTGGCAGGTAAGCAGTGACATCACAGGTAGGTAGACTGTAGCAGAATCCTAACAGTACTCACATATTCATAAATAAATAAACCTTAAAAAAAAAAAAAAAGCGGTGCCTGGAGAGATGGCCCAGGGAGTTTGCCACAGAAACATGAGAAGCTGAGCTTGGATCCTCGGTCCCCACACGGAAGCTGGATGCATTGGCATGCACCTGTGTTCTCAGAGCAGACATAGGCAGACCCCTAGTACTCAGTGGCCAGCCGGTGTGGTGGCTGATCCCAAGTGTGGGATGTGAACAGACTTGTGTGAGAGTGTGTGGTGTCTGTCTGCTGGAAACAGACTTGTGAGAGGATCCGTGGTGCTTGTCCACTGGAAGAGGAACTGCCTCTTGAGGGGGCATGGTCTTTGTCAGCTGATAAACATCCTAGTGTGATACACACACACACACACACACACACACACACACATCCTAGTTTATATATATATATATATATACATATATATATATGTATATATATATATATATATATATATATATATATGTATATATATATATCCAAAAGCAGAGGCTTGGCTTTAAAAAAAATATTTATTTATTTATATATTTATTTATTATGTATACAGTGGTCTACATGTACATCTGCAGGCCAAAAGAGGGTATCAGATCACATTATAGATGTTTGTGAGCCACCATGTGTTTGTTGGGAATTCAAACTCAGGACCTTTGGCAGAGCAGTCAGCACTCTTAACCTCTGAGCCATCTCTCCAGGCTGAGGCTTGGCTTTTTGGCTTTCTATCGTTTGGCTGTTCATTGCTCCACTTTGAGATGCTCCTAGGGAAAAAAGCTTAAGAGAACGATTCAAGGTTTGAGGTTTCCAGCTGCTGTGGTTGTGGTCACTTTTGCTGAATTTCAGTTTTGCTGTTTAACGGTTCTGCTGGAATCCTGACAAGAAAGAGTGGAATCAAAGCAAGGAGCTGAGTTTACAAAGGTCTACTTCTCCTGTCTGCGTTAGTCTCTTTTCTCTCCTATCTAGGGTAGGTGGGTTGGAAGGGAGATATAGGCATTAAAGAACCCCCAAATAAAGTAGGTTTGTAAAAGTTCAAAGCCTCCAAGCCAGCCTAGTGCAAATGGTGAATAGTGAAACAATTAGCCATTAGTCTTTGGCTTCCATAGATGCTGGGGTAAGTGCACCTGTGTACACACAAGCACGCACGTATACCACACCTACACACCCAAAACTGTAAAAAGAAGGGGCGGGCGGAAGGAAAAGGAAGTAATCAGCCTTTGAATAGAGGGGGCAAAAGAAAGTGACAGTAAGAGTGGAAGGGAGTGGCTGGGGATGCAGTTCAGTGTAGAAGAGTTGTCCCACACGCACGAGGCCCTGTGTTCCTAAGCTGCCCAAATGACATATGCTACATCTTAAGAGTTCATTGGCAGCGCCAAGTAGGTAATGTAGCCCCCTGGGAGTTTCCTCCCTCTCCCTGGTGTTACCTCCAGGTGGGTGACAGTCGCTGTCACCCACCTGACAGAGCTTCACTTACTTTTTAACTTTTGTTTTATTTACTATGTGTGTATGTGTGTGCATACCTGTCACTGTGTGCCTGTGGAGGTGAGAGAACAAATGGAGGGACTCAATTCTCTCCTTCCATCATGTGGCTCCTGGGGATTGGAACCCAGGTCATCAGGCTTGGCTGCTGGTGCTTTTATCCACTGAGCCATGCGGCCAACCCCAGGTCACAGCTTTAAAGTCATCTTGTTGGCAGTCAGCTCTTTGGCTAATATTTATAGAGCACTCAGCATTATGTTCACAGCATCAGCTGTTTGTGCCCTTAATTCAATACAGTACATTCAGTGTATATTGTGTTATATTTATATTGTGCAGGAAGAGCAAAGGTGTAAAGGCTCTGTCAGGCTTTTCAGTTCAGTCTACAGATGACCTCCACCTTTCAGTTTCCTTATAGGGCAAGGATAGTATCTGATAGAACTTCTGTGAGGATTAAAGGTGTTAACGGGTGTGCTTCCTCAGTCTGCTTCCTCCCTTGGTGAATCAGGGCACCACCTGAACACTGGGCTGGGAAGGACAAAGCTGAGTCCAGAAGGGGTGGGGTCTACGGAATCCAGGTCCAGGTGGGAGTGGCGGTGGTGGGTGGGGGGGGGGTGGGATGCGGGGAGAACTTCTCCAAGGATTTTAATGTTACAGCCCTCTAGCGTCAGAACTATCCCAACAAAACAGCAACTCTTAGCTGATGTTCAGTGAAACAGTTTGTGTCTCTATTCCAGCGTGAACAAGCGCTGTAGGACCCTCGGAAAGTGGGAAGGGATTTCCGGGGTGGGTTTACCTATTGGTTGGTGCTTAAGGTATTGGGGTATCACATTCGTTTGGAGAGCCATTCCAGATACTAGGATACGTGGTAACTTGGTGAATCCTGCAGGCACGGAACAGGGAGGGAGGGGGTCCTTACTCCTGCTGGTCCTAGGATGAGATTTTTCAGTCTCAAGTTTGAGATTTTCGACGTTTGGACACATCTCTGACTTCATTCTAGCTCCGTGCCTGTTTCCGTGGTCACCCAGCCAACGTGCCACACGAATGGGAAAATGCGAAGGCATTTCCCTGGCATGTAATAAGTGTCTGATGTTATACTCAAGACAAAAACTCTTCTCAAGGACAGAGGCCAAGATATCGGGGACAGAAAGAGTTCCAAGGTGGAGGGATTCTTACAGAGACCTTGTCTGTTGTTGGGGCTGATTCTTCACACTGGGTCAGGGTCTTTGTTCAGTTTCACCCCTGTCCCACAAGAATATGTCAAATCCACCCCGATTTCCCAAGTCTTTGGCTATCCCCAGAGTGTGCAAAAGGCAGCGCCCTCATGCAATTTTGAAGGTAACCTCTAGATCTATAAAGATCTGCCGGGGATTAAAATCTTTGCCTGGGACAAATGAGACTATGTTTCTTATGGAGAGAGAAACAAAGTCAATTGCGACCTCTCTCTGGACAGAGAAATGCATTAGCCTGTAAAGCATATGAGCCTCAAGGATACCCTCTTTCTTGTTCATTTAAGGGTAAGAAATTATCAGCAAGAAACCAATTTGCATCTCCTACAAGCAGGTCCCAAGCCTCGGGTACCAATTCTTTTATCCCCTCCTCTGCATACAAGCAGCATCTGTTCTTGGGATCTTGTCCTAATTGAGTCCAACCTGTTTTCATTTGCTCACCAGAGCCCCAGAGAGTCTTTCCTTTGTGAGGAAGGCTATGGGGGATGAGCTGCCAATGGAATAGGGAAAGGATGTGTAGAGACCACATCCACTTATCTGAGACACTGATATGCATGTGACAAAAATAATTTTTACATGAGTGCATATGGTAAATGATTTATATGGGCTAACCTGGTCACCACAATGGCTCAAGCTAGGGGCTGTAATTAGTTCTATTTAGTTACATTCAAAACAAGGGGGAATGGTGGATCTAAAAGGCTAAGGACTTGCCCAAGGTAACAGACAGAAGGGAAGCCAAGATTTAGGCCCTGACCTTCTGCTTCTGCCTCTGCACTCATAACCGCTGTGCTGTACAGGCAGGTCCTGTGTCCACAGATTCGACTGAGTAAAGACTGAATATATTTAATTTTTTTTTTGACAGTGCTTAGGATGGAACCTACGGTCTTACTTCTCTCTTGAGTGTGTGTGTGTGTGTGTGTGTGTGTGTGTGTGTGTGTGTGTGTAGTAGTTGGTTCTCTTCTTCTACCACGGGATTCAGGGGGTGAAGTCTGTTTATCAGATTGGCACAGCAAGTACCATTTTGTTGGCTAAGAATCCCATGATCGTATGCATGCTGAGTAAGCATATTACCCTTGCACTGCATCTCAATTGTCAGGTTGAAAAATCCTTGAAAAAAATGTCTCTGTACTAAACACTAAATGTGATTGAGTTGTTTTGTGTGTGTGTGTGTGTGTGTGTGTGTGTGTGTGTGTGTGTGTGTTTGAGTTTTTTTCCCCTATACCACTATTTAAATTTTTCATCCCCCCTACCTTCCTCCTCTCTCCGTCTCTCCTTCTTTCCCTCCCCACTGTGTATATCACTCTGTTGTGGGGGAACACACATGCCCTGGTAAACAAGTGGAGGTCTGAGGACAACTTGTGGGAGTTGGATCTCTCCTTGCATTTCTCAGGGATCCAACTCTGATGGTCAGGATTGTGCCAAGTGCCTTTACTTGCTGAGCCATCCTCAAACCCTGTCTTACATAAAGAGCAAAAAAAAAAAAAAAAAAAAAAAAGCAATTCTAATTAGCATATAAGATGTTAGGGATCATCATGGCGGTTTCAAGCATAATTTGGTTGTCTTGCTTCTCACCCTCCTCTTCCCCCCACTTGCCTCCTTGTACCTTTCTATTTCCAGTGGCTTCTTCTCTTCTTTCATATCACATGTTCTATTTCTGCCTTTCTTCCTCAACACCTTTCCCCATCTCATGGTCCCCTTTCTGGTTTCACATCTTGTGACCTTGCTTTCAGCAATACAATACAATGTACCCACTTGCTTAGCATTTACATTATGTTAGTCATTGTAAGCAATCTAGAGATAATTTCTTGGTGGCACATGCCTGCCATCCTAGCACTTGGGAGACAGAAAGATTGTAAGTTAAAGGCCAGCCTTAGGCTTTATAGTGAATTTCAGGCCACCTTTGTCTATAGAATGAAAACCTGCTTCAAAATGAGCAAGCAAGCAGCATGCAGGTAGACCATACATCATTCTATGAACTGGGCCTGAGTATCCTTAGATGTGTGTGCAGGTCATTCAGGAACTGATTTCTCATGGGTACCAAGCATCACCTGACTGCATCTCACTCCTGCTGCCCCTTGACTGTACTTAGAGAGCTAAGCCAACTGCTGCATCAGAGCAAAGGTTCAATCTAGCCACTGATGCTGTGTAAAACCTCTTGACAATAATCCCCCAAGTCTTCTTCTCTGTAGTCTGACAGTCATCTGCTGGGAGCGTAGACATGCCCCAGAGAAACAGGGGCCTGATGATGTTGAGTGGGCGTAGCTACAGAGGAGGAGCCTAGCGAAAAGAAGCTGCCTTTTGGGAGCTCTGCCTCAAAGACTCGGGATGAGTAATGGCTGGGATGCCAAAGGCAGATTAATGTCTGCCATTAGAGGAAAAGGCCTGAGCTCAAGCCTAGAATTCTAAGTAAATCTCACCAGACCTCCCACCCCAGAGCCTTGCAGGCCTCCCTGGCTTTGAGACTCTTGCCTTGAATGAGAGCTGAGAGGACAGTCCTTTCCTATTGCAGCAGCCACTCATCTGAGCATTACTATCAGAGAGCGACACCTTCCTGAATGAGCAACCTGCAAATGGCATAGGTTCAAATCCACACATCACACTGAAATTCTTCCGTTTCTTACAGTCCATGGTTACTCATTCAAAAGTACACAGGGGTCAGACAAGGGAAATAAGCAAATGAGAGAGGGAGATTCCAAGTGAGCAGTGCAGCCTCCCGTAATGTGTGGTACACCTTCTGCCTGGGGGCTCAGGATAAAACCAAACCTGACAATGAATAATAACAACTAATTAATAATTTCAAATAACAGCATCAATTCTAATAGGATATTAACTATAGCATAAGATATAAAGTAATAATAGCAGCGACAAGTTGCTTATAGAAAGGGCTGAGAGTCAGGCAAATGTTCTACTTATGTCATTTCAATCTTTTTTTTTTTTTTTTTTTTTTTGGTTTTTGGAGACAGGGTTTCTCTGTGTAGCCTTGACTGTCCGGGACTCGCTTTGTAGACCAGGCTGGCCTTCAACTCACAGCAATCCACCTGCCTCTGCCTCCCAAGTGCTGGCATTAAAGGCGTGCGCCACCATGCCCAGCCCTGTCATTTCAATCTTTACACTCACCCTTGCTTTACAAAACTTTGAGGTCTAAAGAAACAAAATAATCTTCTCAATTTCTTTAAAAGTATGCGGAAAAGGTATGTCTAGGTTTAATATAATTCTATGCGTCCTACTGACAAGAAGTTTTGGAAATAAAGAATCTTCAGAAACTCTTTTTATTTTTTATTTTTTTGGTTTTTCGAGACAGGGTTTCTCTGTGTAGCCTTGACTATCCTGGATTCACTTTGTAGTCCAGGCTGGCCTCGAACTCACAGCAATGCGCCTGCCTCTGCCTCCCAAGTGCTGGGATTAAAGGCGTGCACCACCAGGAAACTCTTGTAGCATTTGTTTACAGGTAACAACTTCTTTGGCTAGAGAGAGATTGCTTGGAGCAGGAAACTTAGGGGTGGAAATTTGCATTTTAAATGATCACATAGCATTTGATATATATTTGCATATGATATTTATTTATTTATTTATTTATTTATTTTGTTTTTGTTTTTTGAGACAGGATTTCTCTGTGTAGTCCTGGCTCTCCTGGTACTCCCTCTGTAGACCAGGCTGGCCTCAAACTCAGAGATCCACCTGCCTCTGCACACCCCCCACCCCATCCCCCCCGCCGAGTGCTAGGATTAAAGGCATGCGCCACCATGCCTGGCCTAGCATTTGATATTTTATGAAGGGCTTTTTGGTTGCTTCACATCCTCTTGAAACAAGATGGCCTGTAACTAACATTGACTTTACCTTCTTTGCCCTATCTCTCTACAACAAAACTATGAGGCAGACATCACAATCCCTGGATTATAAATGGGAGAATGGAGGCTCCCGGGGCTCAGATGGCTTGTCCACAGTTACACAGCTCAGTGAAAGTTCAGAACTTGAATCCACGTCTTCATCATATCTTGTCTAACAGCTGTGCCCTCACTATGGTACCTAGTACTGTGGTAGCTGGTCCATAGCAGTGGCATCTACAAGCCATCACTTACAGCATCACATTAAACGCTGTGGGGAAAGAGACTGGCATGATGACCCACCCCACCCTCCAGGTACTAGCTATGTAAGCATGAGGAACTGAGTTCAGATTCCTCAGACCATATGTAAAACAAGACATAGTACCGCACACCTGTAGTCTCAACACTCATATGCTGAGATGAAACATGGAGGTAGTAAGATGGGAGGTGGAAACAAGAGAATCCACAGAAGCATGTGGGCCACTTGGCCTGGTGCACTCAGGGTTAGACAGCAAAGGACCCTGTCTCAGACAAAGTGGAAGGAGAAGAATGACAGCCGAGGTTGTCCTTTGACCTATACACATGTGCTATCACACACACACACACACACACACACACACACACACACACACACCCATGATGTACTCTCCAAGATGCTCACAGGCTAGTGAGTTCACAGTGGAAGGAATGTGGCCCCTGATTCAGTTGGAAAGGAGGAAGTGAGGCTTTGTGCATTTAAGAAATGGAACACACCAAATAGAAGAAGCAAAGGGAAGATGCATCTGCCCTGCTCCACCCAATCTCCATCCATCTGTCGTCTGAACTCTCAGTCTTGGGTACACCAGTGCTACACACAGTTTCCCTCTTTTACTTTTCCTCAACATGTGTGCATTTCACTTGGGGCTGGGGAATTGACGCCCAGCCTTTCCCCAGCATTCTCGTCACTTTAATTTGTCGAGTTTTCTAATTGTCTGAGTACTCCTGATCAGCAAGTTGAGTAGGGCTGTTGGGGCTGGTGTATCCTCTTCCTCTTCCTTCCCCAGATTTGCTATCCCCATTTCAATTTGAAGGGGCCCAGCAGCCTGCATCAGCCTGTAGCAACTCCATTTCCCTCCAAGATTAATAATTATGGCATTAGAAGGGTGATCTGCTGCAATTCAGCCTTTCTATTTGCAGGCTGATGGCTGCATATCAATGGCATGATTAGGCAAATGTAATCAGATTGGCACTGTTAGGAAATATTTACATGGCCAGAATGCATATGCTTCAATCTCATTGTTCCCATTATTAAGCCATTTTATAATCTCATAATATTTAGACTCACACTTTGCATTTCTAATTAACTTGAGGAGTGACTTCGCTGGGAATTAATTGCAACTTGTGCATTCTTATACACACAAGCTCCCCGAAGAACAAACTCTGGTTGGCAGTCATGTAACTCACCCCCAACATGGACTCTGAGCTGACTTCTGTACTGCACCAGCCTGTCACTTGGGAAAAGTGGCTGGGGACGCTGGTTTTCATTAAAACCGGGCAGCAAATCGCACGCAGGAATGGTCTGAGCACAGGCTCTCCTTGGAGGGACTTGCCTTCTCCTCGCAGCCGCTCAGAAACAAACTGTCTGATGTGGAGGTAGTAGATTTCAGCCTTGGGGGTTTAATGAATCAATAACACCGCTCAAATGATAACAGCAGCACCAACATCTGGAATGCCTAAATGGCTGTCCTTCAAGCTATTGGGTTGCCTTTCTTTTTCTTTTCTTTTTTTAATTTAATTTTAATCTGTTTGTTTATTTTGAGTGAGTCAGGGTTCTATGTAGCTCAAGCTCGCCTCAAACTAGCTGAAGATGACTTTGCTCACCTACCTGATCCTCCTGCCTCTATCTCCCAAGTGCTGGGATCATGGCTGTGCACCACCACACCCAGGTATTTATTTCTAAAACAGGGTCTCACTATGCAGCCCACGCTGACTTGGACCATGCCTCGTAGCTCAGACCGATTCAGATTGCTTAGCCTCCTGATCAACCTCATGAGTCCTGGGATTAAAAGCATGCACTACTATACCTGGTTGAGGTTGTCTCTATTTAAAATATGAAGGGTATGCTATACTGTTCACACCTCAGGGTTGGACAGTTAACCCTTGAATATGTCTCATCAAAAGCACGTTACCCTTGAAGTGGCTGATGTCTGCCCTTTAGTGATCTTTATTTTCCTTTATCACAGAGGTGTTTTTTTAAATTAATATTCACATTTGATGTTAGATTCTTTTTTTTGGCTAATAGAATGGTCCGTGGTCATGGTGCACTGATTGAGTAGACATATTGACAAGGCACTTTCTCTCACGAATGAACAGGAAACGTGCTTTGAGTGTGCCCAGCCTCCTAAACCTTCCACATCAGTGCCCTCAGTCTAAAATTTTTCCTGGTCCTGTTTCAAGAGGCTTATAGAGATGCAGTTGTCTGGTTCTGATGAGACGTTATCTGAACCCAGAGGGAGTGAACCTGGCTTGTAAAGTGCTCGTTGGAGTGGGAAGTTCTCAACTGCAAAGAACTGTGCACATTCTCATCGCTCTTCCAGAGACTCTGTCCACATGTGTCAGGGGGCTTTTGGCGTCTAGAGGTTAGAAGCCATAGATGTTGCCCAAACTTCTTATATACTGAAAGTGGCCTCCACAACAAAAAATAATCCAGGGGCCGGAGATGGCTCAGTGGTTAAGAGCACTGCCTGTGCTTCCAGAGGACCAGAGTTTGATTACCAGCACCCACATGGCAGCTCACAACCATCTGTAACTCTAGGTGGGTAATGACTCACTGCTAAGTTTAAAAAGTAGTCTAAGCAAGGCCCCTGGAGGGGGCTTGGGGGTTGGGGAGCAAGGAAAAGCTCACCATGAATGGCAGAAACAGCTGTAGAACAAATCCCAGCTCCTCCTACGTTTCACGCATAGGTGTATTCACTGGGCAAGCTAGAGTCATTGCTGTTCATAATATAAGAAGCCAGAAGCATGCTCTCCAAAGGCTGAGAAAAAGTGACCCTGTTCACCTTTCCCCTAGCTGTTGGGGTTCTCAAAGCCACCCTTCCTGAAATCCTCAGCACAAAGCATGCACTTCTGCAATCTGAGCATAACAGGTTGGCATGGCTAATGTCTCTTATGTTCTGAATTGTCCACCAGACTTGGGCAAGGGAAGAGAACGTCTTAAACATGGAGAGAGATTCTACTGTGCGAGGGAGGGAGAGAGCAGGAGGCAGGTGGGAGAAGCAGGGGCTTTAGGGGGCTTCCACAGGCTAAGGCTGACGCCTTGGCACACACCCAGACTCTCCCTGCACATTCATATTGATTGCCACCCTTTTCTCATCTAAGGAAACAGAATTAGCCTAGATGCCCAACAGCAAATGAACCGGTAACAAAAAATGCGGTGCATAGACACACCCGGCCTCTGCATTTTTTTTTTTTTTAAGTGAGAAGAATGTGGAAAAGCCCATCTTCTGTGGGCACACGACTCGAGGGGTTGAGAACACGTAAAGATGTGCACACACAGTGGGGTTTTGATTTCCATTCAACAGTTTCCCCATGTCGGATGCTCCGCTGATTGTTTCTGTGTGTTGTCTCATTTAAAGCTCCCAACCACCCTTTGGGGAGGGGGGGAGCGGGGAGGAGAAGGCATTTATTTATGTCACCATTTCACAGAGGAGACGGAGCGTCTATGGGCGATAACATACCACAAAACACATAGCTAGGGAACGCCGGGGTGTACAGCCTGGCATGTTGGGTGACCAGACTCATAAGTTAGGATGTGCCATTTGTGTTTAAATGCAGACAGTCATTCTGAGACTGCACAGGCAGGCACCACAGAAGCCAGCATCAAAGGGCAGAGCCGCATACATACCTGCTGCTACTGCATTAAAAAAAAAAAAAAGGTCATCTGGGCTGAGGAGATAGCTCTGTGGGAAAAGGGTCTTGCTGTACCTGAGCATGAACTCCCGGAAACTGCATAAAAGCCAGATGCATCACAAAGGTGTCTGTCACCCCAGTGTTTCTTTTCTTTTCTTTTTTGTTTGTTTTGGTTTTTCAAGACAGGGTTTTTCTGTGTAGCCTTGCCTGTCCTGTACTCACTTTGTAGACCAGGCTGGCCTTGAACTCATAGCAATCCACCTGCTTCTGCCTCCTGAGTGCTGGGATTAAAGGTGTGGGCCACCAGGCCTGGCCCAGTGTTTCTTTCTTTTTTTTTTTCCTTTCAAGATTTAATGTATATAAATTCTCTGTTTTCATGCACACCAGAAGAGGGAATCATATTCTATTACAGATGGTTATGAGCCACCATGTGGTTGCTGGGAATTGAACTCAGGACCTCTGGAGGAGCAGTCAGTGCCCTTAACCTCTGAGCCATCTCTCCAGCCCCAGTGTTTCTTGTAGGGAGACAGCAGCCAAGAGCAGGAGAACTTTAGAAGTTTTGAGGCCAGCTAACTAGTCTGGTACATGGGGCAAAATAAACAACGTGTGTCAAGCAAAGTGGAAAGTGAGGGCCAACACTTGACATTGTCCTCTGACTTCACACACTTGCCCCCATTTACACACACACATGCACAACACAGACACACAGACACACGTGCACACACTCCTCTGCAGATGATCCTACTGGAGAGGGGATGCTTAGGTTCTCCTTTGTGGCAGGGCTCAGGGTTTCTGGCCCACAATCCAGCAAGCAATGTAAACAACCTTCGATTGTTTATTTGCTTTGGTACACGGAGCTTTTTTTTTTTTTTTCTTACTTGATAAGTGTATGTTTTGTGTCTGCACATGCACGTATGGCTGCGGGGTTTTCGGTTTTGTTTTCCTAATGGCTGGCATTGACAGTGGAGTAGCTGGGAGTAGCTGGACCCCTTCCAGCAGGTAGAAGCTTCCAGATGAATGAGAGTGGCTAAATGAGAGGGCGTGCTTTTCTTAATTTGTCTCAAACAATCACTTAATGGGCACGAGAGATTTCTGAGAAATGGGTGGATAGCTTCCGTCCATTTTCCCAAGCCCTCACTGAGCTAAAGCCCACTGGCTTTTAAGATCGAGTTGGCAAATAAATAAATAAATAAGAGGTGGGGTGGGCGGGGGTCTTTATCCTCACACACCAAATCTGTGCGGCAGTAAAGTGCAGGCCCTGACAGGAATTTCAATTATTTAATCAAAAAGAAAATGAAAGAGGTCTTAAGTGTTGCGATTCGGAGACAGCCTTTTCATAGACCAATCTAGCGAGCGTGCACATTGAATATGAAGCAAAATGGAAGGAAATTAAGGCAGCTCCGGCTTAAATCATGTGATTGCAAATAGTAAATTAGTTTCTCGATGTTTTCATTTAAGTGTTTAAGTGGAAGGTTTTATTCCTAATGTAGTGTAGTGACACAGAAGAGAAGCCTCACCCCCCCCCCGCTGCCCCCCCCAACTGCCGCTTCTCAATCCTGGAAACAACGATGCATTTGCCCTGGGGAGGGAGAAGAAGGAAAAGGGGCGTAGATGGAGAGGACTGGGGACGCAGAGCCCCAGTCGCGTTAAGGCGCTTTTGTTTCGAATTGCTACCGAAGTAGCTTTCACAGCAAACTCATTAATCCAGCAGATGAGCAACGTCTGTTGAAAATGTACTAAGCGAAATGCATTTAATTTGGAAGGGAAATCAGGGGCCGCATTAGTCAGAGCATATAAATGGCCACATAAGCCATTCGGCTTTTTTTTTTTTTTTTTTTAATGTGAGCTTGCTGAATTTGTGCTTAAAGGTTAGGGGGAAGCCCGCCATCACTAAGCTTCAGATCAAACCAGGCCCTCTGCTGTCAAAGGCTTCTGGGTGGTTTAGACCACGCTGAAAGCAGAGCCTTCTGCTGGGCGTCTGGGGTCCTAGCAGAGGTCACTTCAACCTCTGGGGAAAGTAATAATTGGGTTGGACTCAGTTGACCTCTGGCTGGTGCAACAAGTAACCAGGGTCATTTCTTTATAAATGAGCATCCTTTTGTGTTTGTAATTAGTTTTGATTATTGGTCTAGGAGCTTACAGCCCCGCACAGCGAGGAGGTCAGGCGCTAGGCTCTCACTACACCAACAGTGGGTGGACTTCCAACGGCAAATTAGGCAATGTGACTAGGAGTCTCTGAGGCTTAGATTCCCCAGGGCCCCTCACTGTGGAGGTTGAGGAGTGGATCTGTGTTTTTTTTTTTTTTTTTTAACTTATTTATTATGTATACAGTAGGTATCAGATCACATTATGGATGGTTGTGAGCCACCATGTGGTTGCTGGGAATTGAACTCAGGACCTCTGGAAGAGCAGTCAGTGCTCTTAACCCCTGAGCCATCTCTTCAGGACCTGGATCGGTGTGTTTTTAAATGATCAACTTCCTTGACTTCAGTGACACCTCCGACCCCACCCCAAGCAGCTTGGCTAATGAAGATTCATCCCCTTCTGCCACCTCCTCCAAGAAGTACTCCCTGCCTGTCACTGAATAACATTTCTCACACCAGAATATAATACTTATTAACCCACTGTCCTGAGGTTTGCTTAAATTCAGGCACAGTGAAGTTCCATCGTATTTAAGAATTGCTGTCTGAAGCCGGGCGTGGTGGGGCTTGCCTTTAATCCCAGCACTGGGGAGGCAGAGGCAGGTGGATCGCTGTGAATTTGAGGCCAGCTTGGTCTACAAAGCAAGTCCAGGACAGCCAAGCCTACCTAGAGAGACCCTGTCTCGAAAAAACAAACAAACAAAAACAAATAAACAAAAAGAATATATATATATATATGCCCAAAACAGGACAAGGGGGCTTTTTGGGTCTTGATTTTGTTTGGTTGTTCAATGCTGCACTTCAAGAGAGAGAACTGCTCCAATGATCGAGGCTCCCTCCACTCCACTGAAGGCTTCAAGGCTCCGTTTTAGTGATCGAGGCTCTGTTCCAAGAGAGGGCAGCTCCAGTGAAGGTTTGGAGGCTCCAAGCTATGGCTGCTGTTCCAGGTTCCAGCAGCAACTTTGGTGAAATTGCTAATCTGTTGAAATCCTGCCGACTATGCCAGGGGAATTGCTCCCAGGAACTGAATTCAACAAGGCCTACTTCTCCTGTTCCCCTAAATCTCCTTTCTCTCCTATCTAGGGCAGGTGGGTCGGAAGGGAGGTATAAGCATTTAAAGAACCCCAAATAAAGTAGGTTTGGAAAACTTGGAGCCTACAATTTATTTATCTCTGTGTGTGTGTGTTTCTATGCATGTGAATGTAAGTGCCTGAAGAAAGCAGAAGAGGGCACTGAGTCCCCTGGGACTAGAGTTAAAGATGATTGTGAGCTGCCATGTGGGTGCTGGGAATCAAACTCAGGTCCTCTGGAAAAGCAGCCAGTGCTCTTAATTTCTGAGTCATCTCTCCAGCTCCAAGAGTGTAGATCTTAATCCCACTTGAATCTGATTTTTTTCCTGAGCACTATAGACCAGGGATATTTAATAAGCTTAAAGGTTGTCATAGCAACCACCCTCTTTTCATCTTGTTACCCGAGAGCAAGCCAGTCCATCATCACCAAATTTCATTGCTACCTCAGATTAGCATCTCTGGTTTTTGTTTTTGTTTTGTTGTTGTTGTTGTTGTTTTACCTAAGCAAAGTAATAACTTCCAGGCTGATTGTTTCATATATGCATCTATTTATTCACTTACTGATTGACTTATTCTGTATTCATTGAACCCTGATTATCAGACTTGGTGCTTGCGGTGTAATTGATCTTCTTTACTTGGACTTTTCAGACTAGAGAGGGAGACAAAAGGGGAGACCGGAGGAGTCACAATATATGAAAATATAAACCAGAAGTATGTGGTAGCCCAGAAATAGGACACCTAACTCACTCAGTAGCATCAAGAAAGGGCTCTAAGATGAAATGACTTTTTGGGAGGAAGTGATATGTTAGCTGAGAACAGAATGGATAGAGTGAGATAGATAGAAAGATAAATGTTCCTGGTAGAGGTGTAGTGTATATTAACACCCTTACAGAGTACACAGAACCTGGTTCTCTCAAGCTTAGGGATGCCAAGATTGACCTTTGGCTTGAACTGTTAGCCGAAGGTTAGGCCTTCTATTAAGAAATAGTAAGTGATCTGAGGGAGAATGGGGCTGGAGAGATGGCTCAGCAGTCGAGTGTTTATTGCTCTTGCAGAGGACATGGGTTCAGTTCCCAGCATCCACATTAGGCAGCCCACAACTGCCCATAACTCCAGTTCCAGGAGATCTGACACCCTCTGGCTTTCATGGGCACTTGCATGCACATGATACACATAAACTCATGAAGGTACACATACACATGTAAATAAATATAAATCATTTTAAAAATGAAAGATGAGAGATAATGAGGTGTCTTAGAGTTTAGAGCATGGGCAATTACCAAATGTTATCATTTAAAAAATTTGTTATTTTAAAAAAATATTTATTTATTATGTATATAGTACTCTGACTGCATGTACACAGCAATTAAGAGAATTTTCAGAGTGAGCTGATATAATTAGATTAATTTTTTGTTATTTTTTGTTTTGTTTCATATTTAAAAATTTTTTACATATACATTTACATTATTACACATATATACAATAGACTACCTATAGCAAGAAGAACCATGACACAATCAGGAATTATATAAATGTTGCATTCTTAGTGTTTTGGCTGTTTGTATTTGACAGCCTTGAAGAAAACATCTTTCCTATTTTGGTGCATATAAAATAGATTAACATTTTGAATCAACTTTTAGGCCTGTGAAGAAGGGACTGGAGAGACAGAAAAAAAGATTTTAAAACAGAGGCCAGGTTATATTTGTATGTATAACCTTCTATGGCCATAGCTGGCATCCACACATGGTGAAGCAAAATTTTTGTTTTTGTTTTTGTTTTTGTTTTTTGTTTTTTTTTTGGTACAAATGGGTGGTTGGTTAGCTATTAACTGAATAACTGAAGGAACCTACATTGGGAAACACGATTGAATGTGTGACTCCACCAATTATTTTTCTAATTCCTGTGTGCATAGAAATGGGATACAGCTAAATCTCTTAAAATATTGTTTTATTTCTCTCTCTCTCTCTCTCTCTCTCTCTCTCTCTCTCTCTCTCTCTCTGTGTGTGTGTGTGTGTGTGTGTGTGTGTGTGTGTGTGCTAGGTCTGAAGCTCTGTCCTCTGATGGAGCAGTAGCTCTTAACTGTTGAACTGTAAAACGAGATGGATTGTGTTACTTTTCAGCCTGGATTAGCGAGGAAGTATGAACAGAGCGGATGCCTGGCAGAAGCTATTGTCCTTGGTATTCACCAGGTTTCATATTTCCTAATTTTTAAAGTTTTTAAAGTTGTACATATTCATACCACCAAGTACTTCCTACAATAAGCCATGTAGCGGTTTCCTCTGAGACATTCTTACCCCACAGGAGAGCTCTTTCAGCTCGAGACATAAAGAAAAGGAAGTCCCTGAAACTGACACACTAGGCCCCTCCCTGTCCAAGCACATAGAAGCAGTAAGGACTGTTGAGAGGCACTAGCTGACCTGCCCTGAAGTGGCTCAGATGGCCTGAGCCTCCTAGAAGAGGCTGAGGCCAGCAGAGGCTCAGAGTGGCCAGGCTGCCTGAGAGCGACCATGCCCATCCTGATAAGCTGCCTGCAGGCTGTGCAGTGTGCTCCAGGATGGAAGAAGCACAAAACTATCCTGTGATCTGGAACTGCCGAATAACCCAACAGCTAGCTGGGGGGAGCATTGTGTTGATTTTGGAAAGGCCCAAAAGCGGACTGGAAAATGCTAACTTAGAGTATATAAGGTTATATAGCCCTGGTCCATTGCTGGTGACAGGATATGTACTTGTAAGAAAAGACATCCCCACTCTTCTATGAGGTGTATTCTCAGTAAACATTTGCAGATAGTTGCTGCAGAAATTACAGGGCTGTTCAGTTCACTATCTCCTATTTTTTTTTAAAAAAAATTCTATCTGAATCACAGAACCGAGTGGATTTGCGTCACTTTATGAAGTGCACAGAGAAGTCTGTGATTATTTTGATTATTTGTCTTGTGTGTTTCAGGTTCATGTGTGTGAATCTGAAGCAGAGCTAAGCCTTACATTTGTCCCGTATGTCTTTATTTCATGTATTTTTCTACCTTGTGTCTTTTTTATTGAGACAGGCTGCTGGTATGTAGCCTAGGCTGGCCTTGAACTCACTCTTCTCGCACCTCAGGCCTCTAGTGTTGGGATTCTAGGCAAGCACTAACATGGCCAACGAGGCTTGCTTTTATTAGCTGCAAAACCCACCATCGCCAGAGTTGCCACTACTACCCCGGCCCCCGTACTCAGCAGAAACAGCAGCAGTGCACCTATGGCACACTGGCTGAGCACCGAGCAACATGCTTTACGTAGATGACCTCGGTTGCTTATCAGAACTGTCCTTTGAGGTGGGTAATATTACCATTTCAATTCTGTAGGATGAAGGTGAGAGGGCTTAGAAGAAAATTCCCAGGGTCATTCTGGTAGTGCATAATGTTGACAGAGCTAAGCCCTAATTAGGTTTGACTCCAAATCTTGCTTTGTTGAGCACTGGTCAATACTGTCTTTATTATCTTGAAGCCTAACAAAAGCGTGTACACACACACACACACACACACACACACACACACACACACACCATTCCCACACACCCTCTCCAGTGCTTGAGGCTCTAGCTACTACAGATTACGTTACGAATGTTTAAAACTAAAGAAGGACAGAATTTGGAGACCAGCCTCTTAAATCAAGGTTCAAGCTTTCAGGCTCTACCCGAGATCGGAAGCAAGCGGACTCTGCTGTTGTTTTAGGTGTTTATTTTTAAAAGATAGTGTAATAAATAGCAGAATCAGAGACTCTGACACCAAACTGAGTTCAAATTCTGGCCTCCAAGCAGTGTGATAGCTAGGGAGGCAGCTTAGCAAGTAAAAAGGGTTTGTCTGTTTGTCTGGCCAGCTTGGAGACCTGAGTTCCACCCCCGGAGCCCAGGGACCCACATAAATGTGAAAGGAGAAAGTAAATTCAATTAAATTGTTCTCTGACCTCACCATGCTCCCTCTGGCTTGGGTGACCCATCCCCCACACATATTTTGTGCACATTTTCATGGAAACACAATAAAAAAATACATTAAAAAATAAACAAGCCACTGTGATCTTGAATGCACAACTATTTTTTCTTTTTCTTTTTTGAGACAGGGTCTCTCTGTGGGTAGCCTTGACTGTCCTGGACTTGCTTTGTAGACCAGGCTGGCCTCGAACTCACAGCAATTCTCCTGCCTCTGCCTCCCAAGTGCTGGGATTAAAAGCATGCACCACCACTGCCCGGCTGATTGCACAACTATTTATAAGAGACTCTTATGTTTCATTATCTGTAAAATAATATGAGTGTGGAATTCAAATGAGACGACAGAACAGATATATTTTGTATACTATTAACTCCTTCTATTAGCCAAAGAGCTATTGTTGGAATAGGAAAAAGACTTTTTTTTAAAAAGACAGTTTATGAAGTCCAGGTTGGCCTGGAACATGCTATGTAGCTGAAGATGACCTTGAACTTCTGATTTTCGTTTGTTTGTTTGTTTTGTTTTTTGTTTTTTTGTTTTTGTTGGTTTTTCAAGACAGGGTTTCTCTTGTAGTCCTAGCTGTCCTGCCCTCCCTTTGTAGATCAGGCTAGCCTTGAATTCACAGAGATCCGACCTTGAACTTCTGATCCTCTTGCCTCTACCTTTCAAGTGCTGGGATTATACCTTCACATCCATTGTGAAAACTTTCTTTTGGTTTTTTTGACACAGGGTCTCTCTTTGTTACCCTTGGTTGTCCCAGACTCACTTTGTAGACCAGGCCGGCCTCAAACTCACAGTGATCTGCCTGCCTCTGCCTCCCAAGTGCTGGGATTAAAAGGTGTGAGTCACCACACCCAGCCATTGTGAAAACCTTTGCTAACAAACTTTTTTTTCCCCTTTTCTTCTTTTTTGTTTTTGTTTTTCAAGACAGGGTTTCTCTGTATATCCTTGGCTGTCCTAGACTCGCTTTGTAGACCAGTGTCATGGACCACTTCAGTCGGGTATAGGTCCTTGGGAACGAGAGTTCTCGAAGCATCGGTGGGCAAACATAGGCAAGTGACAAACAGAGACAAACCAGGGCCAGTGTTTGCATCTGAGTGTATTTTGCAGACTAGCAAGCCAGGTTTTTATACATTTTTGAAATTGGGGGGGGGTGTGTGTGTTTTTTCGTAGTTACACTTTTTTCATATGATTCACAATACAGGATGCAGAGCAATAATGTTGTCATCAATCTAGAATTATCATTCATAAGCCATTACATTGGTATCAGTGCATGTGCCCTCTTTATCAAAGGTCAATGTTCTCTCATTATGCCAAACATCTATGAGTCAAGACAGTTTTTTTTTTTTCTTTAGCTCTTCTGTCACTATCTGGAGCTTTCTCAAACACTTTATTTGTAAGTCATAATATAAACTATGATTAATCCTTAGCTATTTTATTAACAAGTGGAATGGAACTTGGTGATAATATTGCCTGTATGACCCTTGGCTGCAGTCCCAAGTTAGGGGTCTCCTAGTAACACAGTTACATTTGAAAAGTTCTGATAAGAAAAGTAAAAACAAAGGGCGAATGTTCCAAAACAATGAGTAAGAAGAAAAACTGCAACTGGTTACTCCTGGCAGGAACATCAGACCTGTTCCAGGAGGCTCTCCCTTGAGTAGGGGTCGTAGCCTTGGGTTCTGCAGTAACGTTGGTCACACAGACTCCATTGGAGGGGTCATGACAGACCAGGCTGGCCTCGAACTCACAGTTGTTTGCCTGCCTCTGCCTCCCAAGTGCTGGGATTAAAGGCATGAGCCATCACCGCCTGGCTATATGTTTGTTTTTTTTTTAAAGGTAGATGAAGATTTTTCTCAATGTTATCAAGTTGACTATTATTTATTATTTTTTTATTTTAAAAATTTTTAATTGATTTTATATTTTTTACATATACATTTATATTATTCTACATATATACAATAAACTACCTATAGCAAGAATAACCATGACACAACCAGGAATTATATAAATGGTACGTTCTTAGTGTTTTGGCTATTTGTATTTGATAGCCATTTTTTAAAAAAATTAAAACATTTTCCCATTTAACATAATTCTCTGGAGACTAATTCGGGTTTTGTTGACAATATGAGTTGTACGTATTAAAAGCATTATATTTCTATATCTGTGTGTAGAGTATACATCACTTAACTTCAGCCTCTCCATGCAGTAGAACTTCCAGTCAGCGCAGATCATTATTCTACTTTAAATTGGACTTTTTAAGCTTCCACATGAGAAAGAATATTCTTATTATTTTATTTTAAAAAATTCTCTTTCTTTTGAGGTAGAGTCTTACTAAGTAGCTCAGGTTAGCCTCAAATTCATAATCTACCTGCCTCAGTCTCTTGAATATTGGGGTTACAAGAGTGTGCCAGTATCACGGGCTAATATTGCTCATGTTTCTTCTTTTCAGATGGTTTGGGGAGTGTGTGTGTATGTGTGTGTCTGTGTGTGTGTGTCTCAGACAGAGAGAGAGAGAGAGAGAGAGACAGACAGACAGACAGACAGACAGAGACAGAGAGACAGAAAGAAAGGAGGGAGGAGTTATACTCATTGACAGCAGAGATATTGTCCTTCCAGAGGACCTGCTCCCATGAGTTCTGGAACTCTGTTCCAGAGTTCAGTTTTCATGTTTGCAGGCTCACAGGGGATCTGATGCCATGTTCTAGCCTTTGAAATACCTGTACTCACATGTACACATATATACATAATAAAAACAATTAAAAACATTATGCTTTTGAGCTAGATGTGGTGGCACTTAGGGAACTGAGGCAGGGCCCTGAGAATCTGAGGCCAATCTTGGCTACAGAGTGAGTTCAAGGCCAGCCTGGGATACATAGAAGGATGCCTGTTTCAAAAACAACACAACACAACACAACACAACACACACACACACCCCTGTATATTCCTAATGACTTATAAGAACTTACACATAGTAAATCACCCTAGTATCTGATGAATCAAAAATATTATCTTCCAGTTTGTGCCTTACCTTTCCTATGTTGTTTAAGATTATTTTTGCTATGTAGAATTAAAAAAAATTAACACAGCTTGATTTATTGGTTTTATTTTTTGTTTGTTTGCTTGTTTTTTGAGACAGAGTTTCCCTGTGTAGCATTGGCTGTCCTGGACTCACTTTGCAGACCAGGCTGGCCTGAAACTCACAAAGATCCCTGCCTCTGCCTCCCGAGTGTGAAATTACGGGCATGCACCACTGTGCCTGGCTGCCTTATTTTTTTTTTTAATGGCATCTAAGTTTTAACATTACATACAGAATGCCCTTCCTTGTTTTAACTGTATTTATTTATCTATTGATTAGTTGGTTAATTGATTGATTGATTGATTGATTGAGTGATTTTGAGACAGCTTCTCTCTAAGTAGTCCTGGCTACCTTGGAATTTACTATGTAGACCAGGCCTGTCACAAAACCACAGAGATCCACTTGCTTCTGCCTCCAGATTCCTGGGATTAAAGATGTGTGTCATCACCCCCGGCAATGTTTAGTTCTATTGAACAATGCTTTTTCAATATTTTTTCTTCTGCTCCCTACTAGGATTATATATCTTTGTGGTCTTTGGAAAACAAATTCTGTATTATCCCCTTAGAATGACAAGACCTGTATTTCCTTTCTTTATCCAGTATCAACAAGAGTTTAAGGAATAAAAAAAATCAGCTTGGCTTTATGAACAGTGTATAACAACTAAGCAATTATAAAAATAATTTACTAAGCTGGCCATGGTGGCCCACTCCTTTAATCCCTTCACTTGGGAGGGAGAGGCAGATTTGTGTGAGTTTGAGGCCAGTCTGGTCTATAAAGAGAGTTCCAGGACAGCCAGGGCTACACAGAGAAACCTTGTCTCAAAAAACAAAACAAAACAAAATAAAGCAACAACAGCAAAAAATGTACTAAATATTTACCTCCAGGCATGAATCTCTTTTGGGGAATGTTCACAAATTTATCTCTGCTCCTAATAACAGAATTTGAAAGGGTTTTACAATTCATAACAGCAGAAGTTTACAATTTGTGAAAAATAAACACACACATAATTAAATATTATGTAAACCCAACTAAATAAGAAGTACATGTGTAATTTATGACTACAGGGTTGGCTCAGTGTTAAGAGCACAGACTCTTTTTGTAGAGGGCCAGAGTTCTGTTCCCAGCACCCACATGGCACAACTCACAACTGCCTGTAAGTCTAGCCCAGGAGGATCTGATACCCCTGGAACCCATGGGTACTCACAGATCTACCCACATACTGACCCATCTACAATTAAAAATAATGGAATCTTTTAAAAAAACAAGTTTGTCTCGGTTGCAGAACTCAGTTATAGTTTTTGAGACAGGGTCTCATCAAGACCAGGCTGGTCTCAAGCTCACTACCTAGCTGAAGCTGGCCTTCAAAGTTCCCGCTACTCCAGTAAGCACCTCCCAAATGCACCGTCATGGCTAACATAAATAAAAGGCTATTTGTTTATTGTTTAGGTTTTTTTTTCTTTTTCAAGATGGTTTTTCTGTGTAGCCTTGGCTGTTCTTGAACCCACTCTGTAGACCAGGCTGGCCTTGAACTCATAGAGATCTGCCTGCCTCTGCATCCTATGGGATTAAAGGCATACACCAACACTTTTTTTTTTTTTAAGTTCATTAATGTCCCCCACCCCTGTAGTATATTTGGTTACTCTTTCAGGATCTGATGGAGAAATGTAGCGATGCTAGTAAGAGACTAAATGCCATTCTCATTTATTGTGTATCTTTCTGAGAGTTAAAAAATGACATCAGCTCTCTTGCATTGGAACTTGAATTCTCCTTTCCAAGCCCCTCTTTTTTAGCAGACCATGAAGCATTTAACTTGAGATTGCAAAAGGCAGCATAGAGGACTTCAGGAGAGAGATGGAAGATTTTAGTCCTACAGACTGCCTCAGCCCCAGTGAGCAAACTGGGTGGATTTACTCTTTGTCACATTAGAAATGCCAGGTTTTTCAATATCACATCTTTGAATGTGTTTCTCATGAGGGCTCACATCCTAATTTCCCGTGCAAAAGCATTTGTTTTGAAGATGCATTTGCTAGAAGCAGCCAGCGACTCCAGTTCTTTTTGTAGACATGTCATCCACTTTGCCAGTGCTTAAAATAAAGTACTCAGATAGAAGCGAGGCTGCAACGGCCAAGCAATATAATACAAACTGTTATGAGTAAAGTGTGTTACTCAGATCCCTCGAAAATACACGTATCCTTTATTTTGAGGGCAACTTGGCTAATGGAACCAGTCCTTCCTTTGATCATCAATATGGCTATCTTTTTGGGAAGCCAAGTCTCCTCTCAGATGGAAGTTTTAGCTGAGGCTGACATGAAAGAGAGAGGGGCTGTTTAATTATCTATTCCCTGAAAAGCATGTCTTTCTCTCTTTAAATTAATGATTCTCCAGCTAAAACAGGCAAGAATGTCGTTGAATCCAAATAGGGAGAGAAAAGCTTGTTTGATATTTATTATTATTGTTATTATTGTTATTATTTTACTCTGGGCACCATATAGGATCTAGATTTATGTGTCAATCTTACAGCTGCAGCCTGCAGGTCCTCGGTGACAGATTTTTTTTTTTTTTTTAAATCAAGTGAATGAGATTGCAATAAAATAGAAATGTAATATGGATGCATTTGTGAAATTTCTAAGGCTTGGAGAAAGGAGCCTTTTATATAGTAGTTGTTCGGTGACGTCTCACAGTAGCTAAACATAGCAGTGAATGAAAGGCAAGCCTGGAGAATATGTTAGGTTGGTTACAGAAACTGCTTTCCCCCCCTTTCTTTCTGTGTGTCTACCTACATTTGAAAAAGAGACTGTGATGGTGAACTAAGGGGGAACTGTAAAAAGCAGTTGCCTTGAACTTAGTGTGGCTACAGGGCATGTGAAACACGGCTACTGTGAGTTGAGATGTGTGGTAAATACACACTTCTTCTTAAAGATTTAGTGTGAAGCCTTGCATACCTGTAATCCCAGCCCTTGGTGGATCAAGAGTCCAAGGTCATATTTGGCTGCATATTAAGTTCAAGACTAATCTAGACTACATGAGTCCCTGTCTAAAAAAAAAACAAACAAAAATTCAGTATGAAAAAAGATGTAAGTAATATTTATATTTGGAGTATATTGAGATTAAATGCAGTACACAAATATTTCCTTGTTTTAATTTTTTTAGGGGGGAGGGAATGGGGTTCTGTATGTGTTGGTGGCTGTCCTGAAACCAGCTATATAGACTAAACTGGTCTTAAACACACTGATAAACATCTGCCTTTGTTTTCTTAGTGCTTGGATTAAAGGCAGGTCCCACCAGGCAAGGTCTTGTTTGAAATTTTGATCTGTGTGGGTCATATACTGTTATTGCCCAGCACTGTCCTGGTCGTGGTTAAGGCAGGCAATAACACATCTGGTTTTTTTTTTTTTTTTTTTTTGCAAGGAAAATTGCTTACCTGCGGGTTATAATCTTTACCTGCTATCTAAAATCTAACACGACTTGGTTACCCAGGCTGTCCTGGGTCTCAGAGAGGTTGAGTTGGAAGGTAAAGGGCAGCAAGGCTGTAATTGAGCTTCCCACTTTGCAATACCTACCCCCTTACCTTAGAAGAACAAGCCAGGACTGAGACCCCAACTGGGGATGGACACCATGCACCCTGCATTCACCTCAGAGTGGCTGTAGGACTGGGCGGGAGCTGGTTTTGGTCACTCTAGACTGTTCACGGGGGTTCCGCTCAAGGAGCCCGGCCCGTGGGAGAAACTTTCAGACGGCATTCCGCACCTCAGGGTTTCCCCAGGAGTCTGGGACTTAGCCGAGCATGAAACCTGAGGCCAGAGCGGGAGTGGGGGTGGGGGTGTCAGAAACCTTTTGAGAACCAACCATCTGCCCAAGGTCCGCATCTTGGCTTCCCTCCCTTTGGTGAATGGGCTCAGGCACCACAGGGTTCCTGGATACAGTGTGTCTGGGACTGGAAGAGAAAGGGTCTCTCTTCTGTCATGGATAAGGGTGACAGTGGCACAGAGAGTGCCTAAGAGTCCCCAGGGGTTTGCCTTGGTCCTGGTGGCTGTATTCATCCAGCCTCCTAGTCTGGTTCGCTAACGGCGCTAATAGGAAAAGGAAAGATGCCAGCTCCCAGGTCCTGCTCCTTTCCCAGCAGCTCGCTTGCTTTTCTCATCTCTAACTTCTTAGGTTCCTATAGCGACCTGAAGAAGCAAAGGCAGGACGGGCCCAGGGCCAGATTTCGGAAACAAACAAACAAACAAACACACAAACCGCCTCCCAGTCTCTCTCCTTGGGCAGCTCAGCTCTAGGCTGAGCCTTCGTCGCTGTCACTCTTTTCCCCATCGCCTGCTACTGTCCTGGGGAAATCCTCAGGCTGAGCAGAGAACACTGCGTCTATTTCACGGTATAAAGGCTGTCTGAAACCAAAGGACCAAGAAGACAGCCTACCCCCCTTCTTCCACGCTGCAATTCCTCAAGCACTCTGAGGTGTGTGTGTGTGTGTGTGTGTGTGTGTGTGTGTGTGTGTGTGTGTGCGCGCGCGCGCGCGCGCGCGTGTGTGTAAGAGTTCAGTGCGTCACTGCACGAAGATTGACACCAAAGGACGTTTCTACTAACCCTGTTCTCCAAGTGACATTCAGTCTCTTCTGTTTCTAAGGTACGAGTTAGTAGTCCCTGACCCAAGGAAGCTGAAAGGCCGCCCCCCGGAGGCTGGGTGAGGATCTGTACAGTGGCAGGGAACCTATTTGCTGATACTCACTAAAGTCTGGGTGTAAGGCACCCTCCCCACAATAGCCTGCTGTCCTGGTATTTGGAGATGGAATAAATTGATAGCCATTTGCTGCATAGGTATGATTGATATTAATTTGCTACGTTCAGACTGCGAGTAGAGGTGGACGGACCATTGCTCCAGGGCCCCTTCAACATTTTCCTCCATCTCCCTCAGTCTCATAAATGCCAGAAGGCCTGGCTAGGATGAATGGTTAGGGAATTTCTGTCAAGTCTACTGTCTCCCTTTCGGTGGTCATCTCCTCTCCTGCCTTCTCTTCCTGCTATTACAAACTTTAAAATACAAGTCATCTCTCAGACAAAGAGATGCAGTTCTGACTTCATTTATATGCCCGCTTGCCCAGCTCGGATTTCATGTAGTCTCTGGGCTGGCTGTGCTTCCTTCCTCTGCTTCCTCCCCTATCTGCTTATCCGTGTGTCCATGTGGCTCAGGACGCTCCTACTTCCGGGAGCACTGAAGTTTGGGGCCTAATTGATTCTAGTAATTAATTTGTTCTACCTGCTAGATCAGATGGAAATCCTACTGCAGCACCCGAGGATTAACACTTGACTTTGCCGCACCTCCTCTAATTATCTAATAACATGGGTTGTGAGGACTCAGTCTCTGTTAAAACACTTTTGCTATTAGCAGTAGTGATTGGAATTGTGATGACGACTAGATATCAACAAATTAGAGCTTAAAAATGGGGAGATGGAAGAGAAGTGGCTTCTTTTAATTTCCCTGAGTTTAACATCAATAATTAGAGCAATTTTCAGAGATGTGAGCCCAAATTACTCCTGCTGTGCTGTAGATGATCACCTTAATTTTAGCAAATTGACTCCAGGGAAATAAATTGACAGATTAGAAAAAGACAAACAGGAAAAAAAATTGGAAGGAAGAGTAAGGAAAGAGGCAGGGGAAAAAAGAGAAGGGGTATGGTTTAATGCAGTGATGGGGGAAACTATGGCTGGAATTGGTGGTGTAGCAGAAATAGCAGAAAAACCACATGACTGAAGTGAAGAGCAGCATGGGGGGCAGTAAAAGTGGCTGTGGACACATTCAAAATGACCAAGTCATATGGGTGACAGACACAGACCTACTTTCAGTTTAATCTAACTCTAGCAACTTGATATAGCAGCCAGTCTGTATCTTTATTTCTTCATTTCTTTTGTTTCCCGTTTCTGAAACTCTTTAAAAGACAACGGGACTAGCTAGAGTGCTTGAGTGTTTTATTCCTATGCTATTGGGACTCTTTTGGTGATCTCTCTAAAAGACAGGTTGTTAAACAACATCGAAAATTCATTTTCCATCTTTTAAAAAGACAGAACACAGCAATCAGTTCCTGTAGGGGCGGGGTATAAATTGGGGGCTGAGAAACCTGCTAGGAACCGAACCCATTGGGCTCAGCGCTCCCTGTTTGGACAGGAGCATTCAGCACCACGGACAGATCCCCGCCCCGCCCCGAGCCCACCCCACCCTCCCCTCAGCCTCCGCAGCTTTGCCATTGGTTCTCCTGGCTCCCCTCTCCAAGCTGCCAATTCTCCAACCCACAGAACCAACCTACCCAAGCGCTGGAGAGGCAGGAAGACAAACGCTGGGGGGATAGCTCAGGTCCGTGGAGCAGCGGAGATCCGCGCCTGGGGCGAACAGAAGCAGGTGCAGCCTCTTCACTAGGCCTTGCCGCGAAGCTTTCTGCTTCCTACACTTTGTCCAGGCTCTCGCCCTGTGTCAGGCGCTCCGCAAGATGAATCTCAACTTCACCTCTCCTCTCCACCCGGCGTCTTCTCAGAGGCCCACGTCGTTTTTCATCGAGGACATTCTGCTACACAAGCCCAAGCCGCTGAGGGAGGTGGCCCCTGACCACTTTGCCAGCTCTCTGGCCTCAAGGGTGCCTTTGCTAGACTACGGCTACCCCCTTATGCCCACACCCACCCTCCTCACCCCTCACGCCCATCACCCTCTGCATAAAGGGGATCACCACCATCCTTATTTCCTGACCACCTCAGGTAAGTGACAGAGGCCTCTAAAAGTAGGGAAAGAGAGTGGTTTTGTTTGTTTGTTTGTTTTCACAGCCCCTAGAGCTTTGGAGACCACACCTGGTGGCCTCCCTCCGTCTGTAGGAGTAGGATAGGGACCTGCCTGAGAGCTCCCTGGAGGCACACCAACGGAGGAGAACAATTTGTGGTCACTTCGCACTTTTAAAAAACAGAATAGGAATTGCGTTGGGGCAGAGCAGCTGGCGTGGATGGGTGTGATGGTGTTCCTGGTGGGCAGAGCTTCGGCTTACTCCTGCTTTTCCAGGCGACTTTGGTTCTTCTCTAAACCCCACTTTTTAACTTCCTCCATCTCAGAAGGAGGGTCTCAATCATCTTGTCCCAGGGAAATATCACTGAACTTTTCAGTGCAGAAAATGAAAAGGCTTCATTCACCTGGCCAGCTCTCTTAGGCTAGGCTGGGTCAGGAATATTTGCCGACTCTGCAGGAGACATAGAAGTGAGGGAGGGCTTGGAAGTAGTCTGGGGGGTGGGGGAAAGACTGGCAGGAAGATGTAGACAGACCGAAAAGAGCTGCGGTTCTTAAACCATCTTCCTTTCCAATGGTCATTGTTTAATTTATAGTCCATCTTCTTGGCTTCCTTCTTCTGGTCCAGTTGCTGGAGTCTCTGGAACCGGGTGCTGAAGTATTTCAAATTTACTGTTTGGCGAGGAGCAGGGATTGGTAAAGTAAGACTGGGCCTAGAAATGCTGCGAAATATCTGGGTTTTGTTGGCTTGTTTGTGATTCTCTCAGGCTACATGCATACTTTCTTCCTGAGCATTTTAATTCCAGCCATATAGAAAAATTCTTCTAGTCCAGATGCTGAGCACGGTAGTAAACTGGTTCTGGTGGGAGCTGAGGCAAGGCAGTGATGTGTGAAACATAGGAACTGGAAAAAAAATACTGAAAGTGTATAGCAGTAAAATACACTCTAAGTCGTTTAGGATAGGAGATTTTAAGGCTCCCTTTGAGGTTAGCATTGCTTCATGGCTTCGCCTTACAGCGAAGGACGAACTTTTCTCCCAGGACTGGTGTTGGCTAAAATTGGCAGTGCTGAAACAGCTCGGATTTTCATTTTTCTTTCCTGGGGATTGGCAGATACTGGTGTCTGAGGCCTGTATACTTGGGGCGCCTAAAACACTGAGTAAGGCTGAGAGAGTGGCCAAATGGAAGCACCTTCTCCTGAGCTCCAGAAAAAGGAGCTTTGGCTCGCCTGATCCGCCTGAATCATCCGTAGGCCTTGGAGTTGGAGGAAAAGGATTTAGGACCGGACTAGGGAGGGAGCTGGGTCTCCCGGACAACCCAGCTACTGACAAGGAAATGTCAGAGGCTTGAGCCACAGTTTCTTGGGATAAGCGTCTTGTTGTTGTTGTTGTTGGTTTTTTTTTTTTTTTTTTTTGCGTTATTTTGTTGGTTGCTGAAAGGGTGAGGGCGACCCGAGAAAGGTAGTTTTCAGAGTTCAGAAGGGAAAGGCGACAGCACTCGGTGTTGGTAGGACCTCGGAGGGATGCAGATGGACAGCTCCAGTATCTTCGGATTTGCAAGAAAACTTTGCAAGGCCCAACAGATAGCTACACGAGCTTAGTCTCTGCGGAAGCCTCCCTAGGAAGATGATTTTAGGGGGGAAAAGCCCTTTGGATCTTTGCTCTATTTCTTTTTTGTTTCATTTGCTGCTGTTTATTATTTGTATTTCTGCCTTCTAGGAAAAGACCTCCAAGCACTATTTTGCGGTCTCCCTCCCCGCTGTCCTAGAGTTATTGGGGAAGTGGGCTCCAGGAGGTTTGGGGCAAGTAGGAGACAGGTGTTTGGGAACGCTGGGCACCGGAGTGGAGTGGAACAGGTAGTTGAACAACCTCCAGTTGTTTCCTGCGGATGCGGGTTCTGTCCATCAGACTGCTCTTGTCTCTGTAGGGGTGCCTGTCCCAGCGCTGTTCCCGCACCCACAGCACGCAGAGCTGCCAGGGAAGCACTGCCGCCGCCGCAAAGCTCGCACGGTGTTTTCTGACTCGCAGCTCTCCGGCCTGGAGAAAAGGTTTGAAATCCAGCGCTACCTGTCGACGCCAGAGCGTGTGGAGCTGGCCACTGCCCTCAGCCTCTCGGAGACTCAGGTGGGCAGGAGTCGGGAGGAGGCCCCGGATTCTGCGTCCTGCTCTTCATCCCTCAGCTCCAAACAGTTCCAGAACCACCAAGTAAAAATGACCCTTTCTCCTCGCCTTCCAGGCTTTCCCCAAGATCCGACAGAATTTATACCCAATTTTCACTTTAGATTTATTTATCGGGTTCTACTGGGGGGGTTGGGTGGGTGGGTGGGTGGGAATCACTTTGAAAGACTGCGCTGTCTCCTCCAAGTTAATGATTCTTTCTATCCCTCCTCTGCCCTTTTATCCAAGGGTCTGACAAGCTGAGTTAGAGGGGGCTCTTGTTTGTGGAGAAGCTTTAACAGTTTGTTTTGTTTTGAAGAGAGCTTCACCGTGTAACCCAGGTTGGCCCAGAATATTCTTCCTCCGCAGCCTCCTGGTGTAGATAGCCAGTTTACACTCTGTGCTCCTTTTACCCCTCCTTACTGGCCCCCTACCTACCCCATGTACTTATTTCAATCAGTATCACTCACATCAGCAAGTCTTCATAGGTACCCCAGGGCTCGCACACACCATAGTGTAAACCTCTCTCTCTCTCTCTCTCTCTCTCTCTCTTTTTTTGTCTTTTGTCCTATTCATCCACTTCCTGCCTCAACCCTTTCCTTTATTTCTTCTCAAGCGCTTGCTGCGAAATCATTAGCCATTCAGGGCGGAGACTAATATTCTCTCCAAAGAAAACCACTCACTTTATTCTATTCTTGTTTTCCAATCCATCCATCACAAGATCCTAAACAGTGTAATACTCATTACTTACTCTCCAAACCATCGCTTTTCATCACTATTCTGGGGGAAATCTTTCTTAGAATTCATCCTAAAAGGATAATTTGTGACTTACCCAAAGCACGAGGCCGACCACGGTCTTAGGACCGAATTCAATTCAGCAGACAGGAGGTTCTCCCCCCCCCCGTAACCCCCCCACCCCAAATCTTCAACCAATCGCCCAGATCTTACTTCAGTCACCATTTGTCTAGGGAATGACATGATTTTGTTTGTCTCCCCGGAATCAGGTGAAAACGTGGTTCCAGAACCGGCGGATGAAACATAAAAAGCAGCTGAGGAAAAGTCAAGACGAACCCAAAGCCGCAGATGGACCTGAGAGCCCCGAGGGCAGCCCCCGTGCCCCGGAGGCTGCGGCCGAAGCTCGGTTGAGCCTGCCGGCCGGCGCCTTCGTACTTACAGAGCCCGAGGACGAGGTGGACATAGGGGACGAAGGCGAGCTCAGCTCAGGGCCGCACGTGCTCTGAGTGGCCAGCCTGAGAAGGGAGACCCCCCGGCGAGGAGGCCGCGGAGCCAGATGCGGTCCTTCCCGGGAGGAAAGACTTGTGGAGACTATAGACTCTGTTCCAGCGGCCGAGCTGGAGGAAAAGACAGACACACTGACAGTTCATTTATCAACCGGCAGCCGCTGGTGACTCACCCTCATGCCACCTCCCGGTCCCCATCGGGTCCCTGTCGGGAATCTCTAGTGTGCTTGCTGGGTCCCGCGCCCCGCGTCTTCGGCGCCCGGGGCCTGCTCTGTGTCTCTACCCAAACTGGCACCGGGACTCGCGGCTGTACAATTCGACGGAGCGCCACCCCCCATTCCCCCGCGCCCTGTCAATGCAGAACCCCTCCGTCCTCGTTTCTCATTCCCTTGTCCGCCAGCTCTGACACTCTGTACCCGCGGCTTCTCCACTCTGACGGTCGCTCTCCCTTAAGCAGTTTAGTTGACCACAGATAAAGGGACCAGGTGTCTGGGGCCATGACAGATCCAGGCACAGTCACACCGGCTTCTTTAAACATCCGATATCCTGACAGAGTCGTTTTGGGTGTTCGCTGCGTCTGCTCACACACCTACCCGGACCCCACACCTTTAACTCAAATCCTTAGGTGAACCCCTTCTACGGACTGCGCTTCCATCCTCTGGTGTCCCAGTGGTCAACGGTGCGCTCGTTGTTCCCTGCGCTTGCAGCGTTGGTGGCTTGGGGGTGCTCCCACAACCCCCCTCCCCACAGAACCGGGGGCAGAGAAAATACACAGCAAATTTCTGCTTCCTGAACTTGTTGCACTCTTGTCCCGCAACCCTTTCATGTTCCAACGGCTACAGAGATTTTCTAAGTGACTGTTCTCGGGTTGTTTGTGGACGCGCTCACTTCGTGCAGTGTTTCAGCAAGGTTTAGGCTCGCAACGAACTCACTCACCACCTTCCGAGTTAAGGCTAACGGGGTTGCGGGTTGCGGGCGCCTGTTGGGGACCTTCGAAGCTGTCACTCGCCGCGCCACTCCTCTCCTTAGCCCGTGGAAGGTCTTCTATTCTCTTACTAGATCTGCAGTCTCTTTAGATAATAAAGGACTTGTGGGGCAAAAAAATGGGAAGGAGCGTGGGTTTCCGGGAATCGTTTGTTGTCGCGTTTGTTGTCCCGCTTTTAGCACACCATCTCCCTAGTCCCGGACAGTTTCTTATTCCAATGAACTTGGCTAATGACCTTAACAGATTCCGTCTCCCTGACCTTAATTTTTCTGTTTTCAATCGTTTGATTAATGGAGATTAATGAATCTCATGCACCTGAAGCATGTCAGCGCAAACGGTGTTTTGTCATGCTGAAGGGACCGGGGCCTGTGGTAAGCCATCTCTCCAGCCCCTGGAATGTAAAACTATACTAATGAACTATGTGGGGGACACTTAGAGGACTTAACAGTGGTGGGGGAGGAGACTTCGGCTTCCGATCTGACTACTAGTTGTTTTTAGACGAGCGAGCTGGGGAAGCCTGGGTGAATTAAGTGGATGCATTCTCCCCTCCCCTCCCCGCCCTCCCCCTGCCCCCCCCCCGCCCCCCCGCCCCCCCCCCCGCCCCAGGAGCAGAGATAAATAATTACAAAGACTGCAATGGTGTGAGTTTAGGTTGCATTTAATCTTTTCTTTCTCCCCCCCCCCCAACGAGGGCATGAATTCTCAAGGTTCCTCAAGGTTAAAGTTCTGAAGTCTAAGAACGTAGCAAATGTAGAGATGCTTAAAGCAAGCGGTGGCCAGAGGAGAGCCGTCCAGTTTGCATCATTCAGGCAAGACCGCCAAGTTAAAAACAGAAGTATTGTGTACTTTTAAAAAACAGAGCAGACTTTGAGTGTCTGCTCTGTAATAGTTACGGGAGCTGTGAGCCACAGATCAGGAGATTGAGGCTTGATAAAGCTGATTAATGCATCCATAACATCTGGGCTAGCTAACAGCCAAAGGTGGATACAGATGGACCTCTTTTGACTCTGTCTCCTTCTCTTTGTTTGTTTACTGACTTTGTAAGAACACTACCCTTATTTCTTTAGTTTGTGTAGGTGTGGCTAATGATGTAAACCCAGGCTCAGATTTCTCCTCTTCTGTTCAGATAATGACAGTGGGTTTTCAAACCCAGAGTCTCTCCAGGTGAGCCCTCTACTTTCAAACCATACCTCCAGCCTCACAAAGCCTTTTAAAGGAACTAGTTTACAGAAAATGTTTACAACAACAACAACAACAACAACACACACTTGGTTTAAAAGGGTGTGACTTACTAATAAGAGAAAGATACTCTCACATAAGAGGATGGAGCCAAAAGTTAAGGGAAAAAGCTCAAATTGTTCTAGTCCTACAGATAACTGCCAACAGGTTTGGAGAGACTCTTTAAGTGAGTAAAAATAGAGGGAGAGGAAGATAATTTTTTATATATACATTTACATTATTACACATATATACAATAAACTAGATAAAACAAGAAGAACCAGGAAACAGCCAGGAATTATATAAATGCTGCATTTATAGTGTTTTGGCTATTTGATAACCTTGGAGAACACATCTTTCCTATCTTGGTGAGTCTAAAATTCTGAATGTTAATCAATATCTATCATACCTCATCTCATTCAGCTTAAAACATCAATCTAGACCTAAAAGCATCTTAATCCCTAAACTACTAAGCTGGATTGTGAAACTAAACTATCTGTTCTTCAACTCCATCAGAGACTTGAGATGGAATAAAAAAATAATTACCTGAATAAACAGGAAGTGCAAGTTAGCAGCTTCCAAAATGAAAAAATGACAGAGACAGTTTGCTGCCTGAACAGTTACCCAAATTTTCTATAACAATGGAGCATCATCTTCAGCCTTCTGACCCAGTATATCTGAGAGACATATTTGTGAGGCAGGTACTATTGAGGACTTGCTTACCCTGTCTTGGCAGAGTTTGGCCACCGACTCTGCCTGCATCCAAGCTTGCCAATTTTTAGGCAGAATTCTGTCTGTGACAGAAATGAGGACATTTTCCCCACTGGCTGGTTTGTCACATTTGAAGCCATCTCCATAAGGAGGTTCTTTGATGCTCATCATCTTCTTTGAGGTAGGCTGGGTGTTGCCAGGAGTTAACCTGACTTATTGTCAAAGAATCTTTAAAATAATAAAAACACCCTTAAATGCCATATTCTGTAGGTCCCTGAGGTTTTTGAAGACCATATCTATTTTACCTTATCTTTCTATAGAATCATGCCAGTCTGTTAAACCTAGGATGTATATTCTTGTGATAAAAATAGCTAGTAATTGACATGATCATGATTTGATCCACTAACAATTAACTTGTGTTACTTAATTATCCCAGCTTGCAATAATACTTTCAATGTATTAGAAGTAAACCTTATATTAAGGTTGAGTTGTATCAGTACAATACCTCACTATATAACACACACACACATACACACACGTGTGTATGTGTGTGTAATGTGAAGGATAATCTTAAATTTGAATTGCATTTCAATATATCAAAGTTAAACTTATTTTGCATCAATATACAAAATTCTATACCAATGAATTCAAAATAACCTTGTGAGTAACAATTAAGGCCTTAAGTTGAGGAGTAGAGTCCATAATCTACTTTTTTGTGCTATCATCCCTATATATTTCTATATTCCTCCTTCTTTCTTTTCAAACCCTATCTCCATACCTAAGAAAGAAAGATAAAGGAAAAGAGAGACATCCCTGAGTCCAACCTCGTTTTCTCTCTGAATAAGACCAATAATAACTTATAACCAACTCCCTATGCAAATAAACATCTGTAGCCCAAGAAAGCAACCAAAACCCTACCTGACCCCCCTTAAGGGAAATGCGGTGTCGTAAGAGTTTTTTAAAATTAGAGGATGAACACAAAGTTAAAAGCACTGGGCATTAAAACAAAAAACAAAACAAAACAAAAACAAAAACAAAAAAAACCTCTTCTCCTTTCAGAAGATGCTAGGGAGAGTGGAGTGGGGGCATTTCAGGAGCTTTTGCCTTGAAGAAACAGAAGCTTCTGGCTTAAGAATAGGTCTTCCTGACTGGGGCCCAGTGAGTCTGAAGCCCCAGGAACTGGTGTCTGACTTAGGAACTGTGTTTGCTAGGGAAGGTGTTCCTCCCACTCACCCTGGTCTTCACTGGAAAAGCTGGGAAGGGGAAACTCTGAATGCAGAGCCAAGAATATGACTGAGGCACAGTTCTCTTCCCAACCCCTCCCCAGTCCCGGAATTGTGGTAAATAAAATGCTAGCAAAGTTCTAACCTCTCCTCCCCTCCTCCCTATTCTCCCTTTCTTCCAGGTCAGTGATGATATTAAAAGACAGACACAATTTAGTCTCAATTGAATGTAACGTGGCAGCAATTTTTGCTTTTGACCTTTGAAATTGATCAGATCCTCAATAGGCTGAAAACGCATTTTCTCGGAATGCTCTAGGCTTTTGTCTCAACTCAGTTCCACTTGTTAGTAAAGATCCTACAAAACTATGTTCATTATATTATAGAAAGACACATACACCTGATTTTGAAGAAACAAACATCTTTGAGTAGCCAAGGAAGGCAAATCATTTCTTATCTCATCCCACATGGGACCCTCTTCCCCCATCCCCCCCCCCCCCCACCCCAAGGCTGCTTTTGAAGGACTTGGTTTCAGAGCTTCTGATAAGACTTCTGGTAATATTTTGTCACACTAAGAGATGCTTAACTCGAATGTATGACACCACTTAAAGAGGATTTGCTTTCTGACGGGTAGCAATATGGAGAAGCACACGAAGCAGGGCTTCCTGGAGCCCAGGGAATCATGCAATAAACACATTCAGTTGAATCCGTGACTCCCAGGGCCTTCCTGAATTTGGCTCAATCTACAAAATGATGAATTAATTGAGACACTTATATGTTTATTTTATGTGTCCTTGCCATCACAGTTCAAAGAGAATACTGACAAGCTGAAATGTACTAAACATGCAGAAGCCTGGATGCTTATTGCTATGAGGAACACAAATACAGGACTGTTAGCCATTTCGCTTGTCAGAGGAGAGCTTTGGGGAGGAAGGGAGAGGGAGGCTAGCTGTAGTAACTGCACTGATAGGGCAGATCTACTCTGCCAAGCTAAAAATGAAGCTGACTTTAGGAACGAAAAATTTTGCAACACTAGAGTAAGTCCACAAGCCACTAAGCACGTTCTCATTAGGAACGACTTGAGCAGAGGTTACAAGGCAAGTCCAGAGCACTTTTGGTGTGGGCTTATCTCTCTCTTTATTAATTAACTTATTTGTGTTTTATGTACATTGGTGACTTGACTGCATGTATGTCTATGTGAGGGTGTAGAATCCTCTGGAACAAAAGTTCAAACAGTTGTGAGCTGCCATATGGGTCCTCTGGAGAGTAGTCAGTGCTCTTGCTTGCTAAGCCATCTCTCCAGCCTCCTAGACTTCTCTATCTATGCAAAGTTGGGCTAGATACCTCCTCCTGGGAATTGAACCCAGAGCCTCATGCATTTTAGGCAGTGTACCACCACTGAACTCCTTCTCCAGCATTTATGTGGTTCTCCTCCTCCTCCTCCTCCTCCTCCTCCTTCTTCTTCTTCTTCTTCTTCTTCTTCTTCTTCTTCTTCTTCTTCTTCTTCTTCTTCTTCTTCTTCTTCTTCCTCCTCCTCCTCCTCCTCCTCCTCCTCCTCCTCCTCCTCCTCCTTCAGATTCTACTTATTATTTATACAGTATTCTGTCTGCATGTGAGCCAGCAAACCAGAAGAGGGCACCAGATCTCATTCTAGATGGTTGTGAGCCACCACGTGGTTCCTGGGAATTGAACTCAGGACCTTCAGAAGAACAGCCAGTGCTCTTAACCTCTGAGCCATCTCTCCAGCCCTTCTGTGGTACTTAATCACTAAGCTCTGACATCATATCTTCTCTCTGCAGGAAGGGAATTACGGGCTTCACATTATTTATATGGTCTGCCATTTCCTGAAGACTTCAGTTTGTGCATCCTAATTTAAATAAATAGATCCACAGCAATTAGAGTACTTAAGAAAAACAGAAGAGGAGGCAAGTACATATTTTAATTCATTAAGTTCCAATATTTCATCCTAGAAAGTAAATGAAAATAAAGTGGTATTTTACTAAGTGAAGAACAATGTTACTCTCAGGGAGAAGTTGCCAGTATTAGAAGACACATCTAGTAAGTTCTAAGCCCTTAATACTGAAAGAGGTAAATTCTCAGATGACCACAAAGATGAAGGGGGCAGGATTAAGATTAGAAACTGGTTTCAGTAATATGCCACAGGACAGTCAAGTTGTTATAAGTGACAGCAGATCTATGAGCATTGTTGCACGTTGAAGAGAGTTTTTTGTTTTCTGGTAATTTGAGACGGAGTTTCTCTGTGTAGTTTTGGCTATCCTGGACTCACTTTGTAGACCAGGCTGGCTTCAAACTCACAGCAATCCATCTGCCTCTGCCTCTCTAAGTGCTAGGATTACAGGTGTGTGCCACCATACCTGGCCGAGGAGAGAATTTTTGTAGCAAATTTGTATGTAAGAATGAAAAAGAAGTTGTATCTGGCAATTGTCTATTAACATCTTAGGTTGCTAAGGCTACACAGAGAAACTCTGGCTCGAAAAAACAAACAAACTTTTACATTTTTGGTTATGAGCCTGGGGTAAGCAAGTCTTCAATAGTTCCTGCTTCACCAATATATCTGCCAGATATATTGGGTTAGAAGGCTGAAGAGAATGTTCCAATGTTACAGAGAGTTTTGGGTGACTGTTCAGGCACTGAACTGTCTCTGTCATTTTCTCATTTTGGAAGCGCCTATATTGCACTTCCGGTTTACTCAGATAATTAATTTTATTCCTTCTCAAGTCTCTGTTGGGGTTGAAGACCAAATAGTTTAATTTTACAATTAAGCTTAGTTGTTTAGGGGTTTAGTTGTTTTTATGTCTAGATAGATGTTTTAAATGAATAGAAACGAGATAATATAGATACTGATTTACCTTTACAATTGTAAACTAACCAAGATAGGAAAGATGTTTTCTTCAAGGCTACCAAATGGAAATAGGCAAAACACTATGAATGTTACATTTATATAATTGTGTATACCATTCTTGCTACATTTAGGTTATTGTATATATGTGTAATAATACAAAAGTATATGTAAAAGTAAAAATAAAATAATAAAACCCTAAACACAAACAAACAAAAAACATAGGTCAAATTTTAGCAACTTTTCTGGCCAAGAGCAATCTGAACCTGGAATAAATTTTCCTTGGAGGTCCTGATTCCTTTACAGTCTTTTCATTCAAGGCAAGGTGGGGCAACTGCTTACTGAGGTGTTTCAGAAAATCTCCTGCATCTAATAGGATGAGATAGATCCTCCTCAAGAGGCCTCGCATTTACACCTTTCTCTTCTGAACATCTCAGCTAAGACAGACAAGTCAGCCATCCCAGACAGAGAGGGAGACATGCTCGGGGTCATACAGCTTGAAAGAAGAGTAAAGTTGATAGTCTAGTTGGTCAGAGAAAATTCTAGTAGCTGTTTATGAGTGAGAGAAAAAGTCAAAATGGCTCTCAGATTTCTCTCCAGTGTATATTATTTGTTGTTCAAGTCTCACTATGTAGCTCAGGCTGGCCTTGAGCTCATGTTCTTCCTATGTCAGCCTCTCAAGTGCTAGGATTACAAGCTTGTATCCCATGCCTGGGGGCACTTGTGTCTTGGGTTGTTTTCCCTTCCCTCCTACCTCTCAGAGTTTCTAGAGGGTGCACAAGATAACATAGCCTCCATGGCCTCATTTGTAGGTACCCGTCTCTCTTTGTCTTGTGCTTTCTTGGTGGTCTTGGAGAGTTACAGTTGGAGTTGGCAACATAGGCATTGGCTGGATGTGGCCCATAAATGAGTCAAGAATGGTGAACAGAGAGAGAGAAGAGCTTTGAAAGGATCTACTGTGAGGTCTCAGCTAGGAGGACATAACAGACGACAACATGGCTCAGAACTTATCAGTTAGGAAGTCCCTGACATCGACTACATAGGATTTCACTCAGTCATATGCTTTACAGGCTTAAGCAGACATCTAAACTTCACCACTTCATTGCAAAGGGCTTCACATGTCTCATAGGAGCTGTGGGTGGGGCTCCTTTTTGTTCGCAGAGAGGATTTGTATTCCCCGAGAGAGAGACATGGCTCAGAAGGCTTCACTATGAATGGTTTGTTGACATCATACCCTTTCTCTTCTACCTATCCCTTCCCCATTCTGCCCCTGGACTTTTTCTGTCTGGTTTGCTAAGGCGTGTACCACGCAAGCCTGAAGACCATAGGGCATATGGAGAGGGAGGTTCAAATTCATAAGGACCTTAAGTGACAAAAGAATTGCCTCCAGTCTCCAACCTACCAAGGGAAAGCCAGCATCTAGGTTTCTAGCTGAGTCTTTAAGCTGTCTCCTAGGAACACAAAAAAACCAAAAAAAAAAAAAAAAAAAAAAAAAAAAAACAAAAAAAAAAAAAAAAAAACCCAAAAACAAAAACAACTCCTTCCAAAAGTAGAAAGAAAAGTGGGTGTAAATGGTCCCTATCTGTGATCCTATCAGTCAGGAGGTGAAGGCAAAGATCAGAAAGAAATTTAAGTTCATCTTTGGTTTGATGTAGTGAGGAAGGGCCCAGACTGGGAGACATGAAACTCTGTCTGGAAAAAAAAAATGTGGATGGATGGAGGAAATGACAAGAGCAGTTTGTTGGGCCTACTGAGATATCTCTGCATGTAAAGTGTGCACCATGCCAGCCTGAAGACCTGAGTTCCATCCCGAGAAACCACGTAAAGGTGGGAGGAGGGGAAACAATTCCACAAAGTTAGCCTCTGTCCTCCATATATCTGCCATGGCTTGAGCTACCCTCCCATATATAAAAATAGTACATTTTAAATGAAAAGAACACAAACACACACACATTGTGAATTTTAAAAGAAGAATTAGTTTTAAAATTAGTTAAAATATTGATTAGTATATTCCTCGGAGGAACAACTAAATTTCCATTATTCATTGTCTCTGTAGAGTCCACATTATCATCCATAAGATAATGTAGCGTCCTTACTAATAATTTACTCTAGTGCAAGCCAAAGGTTAGCCTGCTAATATTTTATCTTCTTTGATTTGTTTTTGTTATTTTAAAGTGGTGTGCATATGAGTGGTTATGTGCATGTATAAGTGCAGGTGTCTGCAGAGTCCAGAAGAGGATGTGAGATCTTCTGGAGCTAGAATTACAGGTGATTATGACCCATCCAACATGATGCTGGGAAACAACTCAGGTCCTCTGTAAGAGCAGTATGCACTCTTAGCCACTGAGTAGTCTCTCCAGTCCCATAGTATTTTTCTTGGAGATAGGGTTTTATGTAGCTCAGGCTGATCATAAACTTGTTGCACAGCTGAGGATAAACTTGTGATCTTCCTACCTCTACCTCCACACCCAGTTTATGCAGTGCTGGGGTTTCCGGTAGGCACCGCCACACCCAGTTTATGTAGTCCTGGAGACTGAGCCAGAGGCTTCGTGCACACTAGGCATGCTTTCCACTAACTGAGATACATCCCTGGCTACTCAGCTACCCCTCTACTTTGCCACTTTGGTGCTTGGCTTGGGACTTCAAATGGGAATTTATAAACTAAGATCAAAAACAAACGAACATATTTGTGTGCATGAACATGAGAGAGAGAGAGAGAGAGAGAGAGAGAGAGAGAGAGAGAGAGAGAGAGAGTATGTGTGTGTACCATAGCATGTGTGTGGATGTGAAAGGATAACTTGTGAGGGTTGTCCTTTTCTTTCTGTCATGTGGGTTCTCAGGGTTGAACACAGGTCATAAGCAGGCATCTTTACCCCACTGAGCCATCTCACCACTGACCAACCCCTTCCCTTTTTTTTTTTTTTTAAACTACAGAGACAACTTACACTCTTCCATCTTGGGCCAATGATTTTGGCATGTCTGAGTGATTCTAGGAGATTTCACTAAATTGTTGGTTTTTAGTATTTCTGGTTTAAGAGCTTCCTAGAGCTTTATGCCTGAAAAGATGGAAATAGTTTTTTTCTTCCCTGCTTCTGTCGCACATGTGTACTCTCTCCATTTCTCTTCTCAGTAATGTGATGTGAGTTACATCCTTTTGATGATGTACATATGCGATATCCAGCTATGCCAGCTAGCCAGTGACTTTCCTGTAGGGCTTATTTTCCTTTGACGGAATTATCTCATTGTGCTAAAAACTCTCAACGTACTTGCGACTCACTTCTAAACTCTTCTATCTGTCTCCTACTCTTGAGATACTCACATACTTCTAACATTCATTTCCCTGAAAAATCTCTCTCACAGACCCTTCTGATGGCGTCTGCTCTGTTTTCAGACTCCGTCGTCTCTTCTCTGTCACTCTGGGAATTCCTTTCATTTCATTCTGTTCTTTCTCATACTATCTTCTTTCTTGTGTACATTCTCTTGTTTGGGTTTTGTTCTGTGCCTGGAACTAAGGACCAAACATCAGTTAAGAGCTCTACCATGGAGCTACACCCCTTGCTTTGGGAAAGAAATTTGTTTTGTTTTCTAAGAACTGGTGCCTGATGGGTAGAAGTATTGAAATCATCCCTGTCTAAAGCAAATCTTTATTCCAATCTCATCGTCACTAGTGTTTCTTTTTTTCTTTCTTTGGTTTTCTGAGACAGGGTTTCTCTCTGTAGCCTTGGCTGTTCTGGATTCACTTCGTAGAACTCACAGCGGTCCGCCTGCTTCTGCCTCCCGAGTGCTGGGATTAAAGGCGTGGGCCACTACCGCCCGGTTGTTAATTAGTGTTTCTAAGGAGAAATAATTCATGACTACTTCTGAGTAGTTCAGAATGCAAACGCCACTGGTTCAGCTGCCAATTGCTGTTAATCCAAACCTACCTTCATTCTCGACTGTGGCTATGCTGTTTCCCTGTATCCTTTCTGGAAGCCAGCTTCAGGAAGTCCCTGAAACTGACCAGAGTCTCTAAACTCCTTCCTTTCCAAACATGTATATAGATTGTAAAGACAGCTAAGAATGACTCTCGGACAAGCTGTGTTTTGACGAGGCTCAGCCTGAGCAGCCTGGAGGAAGCAAAGAGAAGAGAATCAGACGAGCTGCCCATAAGAAAGGAAGACCAGCTGAGCTACCTGGAAAAGGATCAGACCAACTGTGTTGCTGGGAAAGGACACCCACAAACCAGGTGGATTGTGTGTGTGTTTTCAGTCTACCATACTTACCCAAAAGTTGATTGATATTATTTTTTTGGTCTTTGTTTGTCCCACTGTTGGAATTGAATTGATCCTTTATCTTTATCTCTTGGGAATGAAATGAATTTGTTGAGATATGGGGAATTGCTTTATCACTAGAATAGATTTAGAGCTGGGGATGTGGGGAAAGACTTCACAGCCAGATAACAGGGTGGGGACAGGCTAGCTAGGCACACCAAGGTGATTTTTGACAGTCTGCTAGATGGCCAAGATAAAGGACAAAATTAAGATGAGGGATAAATTTGTCATCAAGGACAAGTATATACAGGCACCAAAGTATTTTAGCCCATAATTTTATCCAGCCTATTGCCTCTTTTGTGTAAGAGGAAGGAAACACAGACTAGCCCTTCTGGAGCCAGAGTAAGAGATATGCACCCATGGGAGTTGTGAGGTTGGGAGCACAGAGCCTAAAAATTATGTCTGTGGAAGGATCTGAATAGCTCCAGATGTTTGTAGAAATCACAAGGAGTGGGCCAGTGACATAACTCAGTGGGCAAGGGCTCTTGTGACCAATCCTGATAAACTAAGTTCCAAACCCAGGACTCACATGGCAAAAGGAAAGAACAGGCTCGTACACATATGTACACACAAAATAAGTAGATGTGGCTTAAAGGAAAAAAAAAAAACCCTTCAAGGGAGGGATTTCACTGAAGTTGGTTCTCTGCATTTAGATGGTGAAGTCTGCAGCTGTGGATCCAACCAGCTACTGAAAAGATTTGTTTTCTGCTGGAACACGTGCAGCCTCTGTTCTCTTGTCACCATTCCCTAAACAATGCAGCCTGACAGCCACCTCCATAGCGTGTGCATTGTGCTATGCTAGCTGTCACAAATAACCTCATTTGAAGTACCAGGGAAGAGACGCAGAAGTTACACACAAACACCATGCCATTTCAATCAAGGAGCTTCAACAGTCAGAGTTTTCGTATCTGTGGGGAGTCTTGGGTCAGATTCCCCTTGGATTCTGAGGAGTGGCTGGATTGCCTTTTCCTAGAATTGGGGTTAATTTAAAATGTAGGTATGTAGCCTAGTTGGCGGTGGGGGAACGAGAAAAACAGACAGAGACACAGACAGACAGACTGACTGACTGACAGACCGACTTGCACATATGCAGGCTCTCAGGAGAAGGAGATGAATGAGGTAGGCAGAACTGGAAGGTGACCAATTAAGACATTAAGTGTTTTGTGACACACGGACGCATCTGTATCGGGCTCTGATAACAAGGCCATCAGCTCATTTTCAGGGGGCCGATGGCTTCTTCAGCTCATTCCCCAGATCAAAGCAGAACTGTCCGCCTGCATTTTTCAGGCAGAATGGGGATGCTAATTTATACTCCTTAATGTGTGATGGTGAGAGACCCCCTTCAATTAACTGAATTCTATAGCCAGCAAAATAAAAGGTACACACACACACACACAAAAAGAGGTGCAGGCTGGAGGAACCGAAATTCTCATTAAATCAAAAGGTCCAGTATTCATTAGCTCGTGCATCTGAGGCTAAACACTAAATATGGGGATCATCAAAGGAGATTTAATGGGTTAAATTGAGACTATAATCTAATTAAAATATTAGACACGGCTAAATAGTTCTTTGATATTCATCTAAAGCTTTCATTAAAAATAGGTGCTTGAGGTTTGTAACATAGGAGATTATCAATTTTAAGTAGGGACAACAAATTTAGGGACCTCATCTGCACCACTTCAAAGTGTCACCATTGTGTGGGTGCAGGGAAAACAGGAGTGGACCTCACCGCAGGTGACAGAATGGGAGTAGGAGGCAGGGCCAGCCAGGCTTCACAAAACTAATTTTGACCACCGCTCGGATGTGAAAGACTATAGTGAAATATTAAATGGGGAGAGAATTTGCCATGAGGGGAAAAATTGGAGCCCAAATTATTCATTGCTGAACTCTTCACTGAGTTTGTTCAGAGTGTTCTCTGATTTTCTCTATGTAGACATTTTTTCAAAAGATTAATTTTTTTTGACAGGGTTTTCTTTCTTTTTTTTTTCTTTTTCTTTTATTTTTATTTTTGTACCCATCACATTCACAGTGTTGGTGCAAACTTGGGGCCCAGGGCTGGGGAGATGGCAAAGCAGACAAGAGCTCTTGCTCTGCAGCCATGAAGGCCTGAGTTCAAATCCCCCATACCCACATTAAAAAAAAAAAAAAAGAAGAAGAAGAAGCCAGGCATGGCTATCTATGCCTGTGACCTCAGCATTAGGGAGTGGAAACAGGCAGCTCTTGAGATCTCGCCAGCTAAGCAGTTTAGTTTCTGGTTCAGTGAGAGACCCTGTCTCAAGGCAATAAGGTGAAAAAACCAACTGAAAAGCACACCTAGTATCTTGTTCTCTTGCATGTGAGTGTGGATGTAGATACACAAATTCACATGGAGCTGGGGGCTGCAACAACAAAGCATCAACTGAAAGGCAGGTTAGCAGTCCCGAGATGAAAGTGGGCCTCTACTGACTGACATTTCTTTTCTTTCTTTTTTCTTGTTTTGGCTCTCTTCCATGGGGTGGGTCTCATGAACTGGCATGTCAGTAAAAGAGTGTGTGTGATGTCTTAGGAGGCAGGCCATCACCTTACTAAATAATTTGCCTAGAATTCTCCCATTGCTGTCATCCTCTCAACCTGTTAGAGCGATGTAACAGCAAAGATCACTTATCCAGCTTATTGAAAATTAATTACTTTTGTGACCCAGGTTTCCAAGGGGGAAATAAAAAGGTAATGGAGAGGCAACAAGAGACATAAACCTGTCCACCAAATTTTTCTTTTCCTCTCTTCATATTTTATAGAGAGCACTGTGTTGCTAGTTAGAGAGCTGAAAAGAAAGCCAATTTATCTTACATCTTACTGAGTCTTATAACGTATTTTTAAAATAATATTTTGGGAAGTCCCGGCTTTCCAGTTATTTAACTGAACAAAATTAAGTCATCAACAGTGAAATTTGTGATGTTTCAAACTGTGGTGTGATTTAGGGAGTGAGATGAATAGATGAAAAAATCTTCCATTAAAAGCCATTTGCTTGAGAAATTGGTATTTATGTTTTCTTGGTCCCTTTATGAGGAGAATGTAGGCTGTTGCTTAAGGAAGCCACTGAGTAGAAATGGACCTTAGTGTAGAAGTGGTGGGTACGGGGACAGGTCTGAATATTGCTGGCTTTCAATCATGTTGAATGGGTTCTTGTTACTTAAAAAAATCATATAAGATAAACATAACTTGCTTGCATGTGTGTGTGTGTGTGTGTGTGTGGTGTGTGTGTGTGTGTAGGTCAAGGGTAGAAGTTGGGTCTCTTCCTCAGTTCTCTGGTTTCTCATTGGCCATGAGCTTGTTGACTCTGCTGGACTGGCTGTCCATAGAACTCCTGGGCTCTGCCACCCAACAGTGCTAAGGTTACAGATGTGTGGGTACTGGGGATCCAAGCTCAGACCCTCACGTTAGGACTGAGCCATCTCCCCTGCCCTTAAATGTAACTTTTTTCTCTAAATGTAACTTTTAAAGAGTGCATGTTTCACCTTAATTTTCCCTTTATAGTATAGAAATAGTATTGTTTTCTTTGACATCATAGACCATTTCTTACAATCACTGGTGTAGAGTGAGCAACATGGAACAACAAAATCTGTCCTAAAGCAGAGAATTCACTTTGTTGCTACAGTTTTCAATCCTTCCCTTCCTGGGAAAATAATGAGAGGTATATGGAGCATTTGTATACCTCTGTCTGTTTCCACCCACTGGGAACAGAAACTATGAAACCATACTGAGCCTTAGGGATGAGAGTTCTTGTGGCCGTGAATACCTGAGAGTTGGCTGAAATGCATGTTATTTATGGGTCACTACAATAGGTAGTAGTAATACTAAAGAGACCATAATAAGAACGGCAGTTGTAATTTTTTTGCTTAAGAAATTCTCATTTTCAAAGGCTACTTCTAATGCCACAATAATACATCCCATGATATAAACGTCATGATTATGTATGTGTATACCAATAACAACTTAGGGAGAATTAGCCAAACTTGGTATCTGCAGACTAACACCCAAATTCAATTTCCTTCCCTGCTATTTTTCAATAAGTAATTAGAAAAGAAACCCCGTCTGAGTTGACCGAGTCTGCTATTGTAGGCTGTTTGCTGTCAACTCAAAGTTCTCAATTAGCTCCAGTGTTGTTATAATTACTGGACGTGTTTTCAAACAACTCCCAGTTAATAACTGTTGGGATGAAGAGTCATTTTCTCACTGAAGATGGGACTGTGCTCGCTCGTGCTTGCTGTGATGTTTTGACAATGATTCATTAACCAATAATAAGCCCCAATTGGACCCATTAGGCATCATTGCCTTTGCTAGGCTTACCTTTCATTTTGTTCCTCAATATTGCCTTTTCTTGACTTGGTTTCTGGATAAGTCCCAAGAGACTCCTTACTACACAAAACAATATCAAGAAGACAGCTGTCATTAAATTCAGCTACTTGTATTAAAAAAAAAAAAAAAAAAAAAAAACAGGCTCCCTGTAAGAGGATGCTCTTGTTGAAACTTAAGATGGAAAAAGCACTGTAAAAGGAAGGCTGTAATAAGGACAATTATGGCTTAAAGGGCCTTTATCTGGACCCGCCCACAGAGACCAGGCAGAATTATCCTATGCCTTTCAATGGCTCATATAACATCTGGTCAAATGCACCCTCCTCCCCATCCCCCCTGCCACATTCCTCGTATCACTCAATTCTGAACTTCTTCCTTGACCTTGCTTGCTTCCTTCCTTCCCTCCCTCCTTCCTTTCTTCCTGGCTTCTTTGCTTCTTTGATTGTTTCTGTTTTTTCATTCTAGTAACCAATTTTGTGAAAACTGAAGGGTTTCCTAGGTTGTGGTATTTTCAGTCTGTCTGTTTAGTGTGCGTGTGCGTGTGCGTGTGCGTGTGTGTGTGTGTGTGTGTGTGTGTGTGTGTGTGACAATATGCATGTGGTCGAGGACAACATTCAGGAATCAGTTCTCTCTCCTTCCGCTGTGGGCTCCAGGGGTTGCTTGACTTCAGGCTGCCAGACTTGTGTGTCAGGTACTTTTACTCACCCAGCCTCTCGCGAGCCCTCCATGTGTTCTAATACAAGATTTTGATGCCATGTTGATATGGTAGTGCACATGGCTGCCTCCCAACAGGCAGGCTTTTTTTTCCCCCCCTTTGGTTGTTTCTGAGACAAATGATATAAAATTAATCACTCAAGTTTGTGAAGTCAATATTGTGCAATGTAAAGAAGGAGATACAGAGCGTTTGTCCTTTGCTGTACTGACTCCTCCTCTCTGTGTCTGGACCACGGTAGCTTAATGATGTTCCACTGAACGTCAGCACTGTGAGGTGGTGTGAGACCACAGGAAGACCCATTGGATTCATTCTTTGACTTCAGGCCCAAACCTTGAGAAACTATTTCATTTCTTTAGCTGAAGTATTTTAGATGCCATTTGGCTCTGAATAAGGAATTCTGAAGTCGTAGGGCAGTGGTTTTCAACCTTCCTATGGCTTGGACCCTTTAATACAGCTCCTCACGGTGTGGTGACCCCCAGCCATAAAATTATTTTGGTTCTCCTTCATAACTGTAATTTTGCTGCTGTTGTGACTCATAATGTAAATATGTGATAGGCAGGAGATCTGATATGAAACCCTAGAAGGTCATGACCACAGCTTGAAACCAACGTCCTAGAGTCTTATGTGCTGGATGGTAAAGCCTGGCTCTGGAGGACCCTGTGAAATGATGTTTCCAGTCGGCCAACTCACTTCACCTGCTGCAGCTGAGCATTGGCTCCTGAAGGTGAACGTGGAGGGGATGGGAGGGTTTCACATTCATAACAGCACCCCCTGTCCACAAGCAAATGGATTTCTTGACCATCAGCTCTGATTCCAGCTCTAAGAGGACGGTTCAAGCAGGGAGCTTTTGTACCTATCATGACTCACGTAGCACACACGGCTTGAAAGTGAATTTCTTTTTTTTTTTGTGTGTGTGTTCATTTTAGGCTGTTGAGACAGAGTTTCTTTGTGTAGGCTTGGCTGTCTTAGATCTAAGAGATCAGCATGCCTCTGCCTCCCAAGTGCTGGGATTAAAAGTGTGCACCACCAGTGTCTGGCACAAAAGGGAATATCTAAAGCTAATCCTTATGCCACATGCACACATTTGCTCTAGGTTGTTAAAATGACCCATTTCTGGACATACTCATCAAAGGATGCCATGTCCAGCAAGGAGGTAAAATGCAAATCCTTTAGCAAAATTGTTGTTGTTGTTTTGAGGCAGACTATTACTATTTATCACTACACATCTGGCTAGCCTTGACCTTGGAAATGCCCCTCCTCCGCCTCAACTACCCAAGAGCTGAAATTACAAACTTACATGACCATTCTTGGCTCTGAAGTAATTTCAAGACTGAGAATCTTGGTAATGTTTCAAAAGAGAAAACTAAAAGTCAGTATGAATATTTGTCCTCATAGTAAACTCTGAAGTGCACACAGTCGATAATATTTGGAGATGCTCAGTAAATTTACAGATGTGGAGTCAGTGGTTTTGACCACAGAGTGATCTGAGGTGGGTTTCCCTAGGCATGTGGATTGTGTGACGAATGCCTGAGTTTTAGTGCTCTGTTAGAGTGAAATTAGGTTTTTGGTTTGGTTTTTTTTTTTTCCTATTTCAGTATGCACAACTAGATGCAGCTTCAAATTTTCAACTTTACATATAATAACTTTTATGTGAGACTCTTTTGAAACTTGAAGAGTGTTATTTTGAACATGTCGCCTCCATGACTGGGTCAGCCAAACTCATTTTAGGAAAACTGAGGAATGCACACACTCTCTCAGGGGGTTAGAGAAACACACGCAGACAAATTTATTTGGAGATACTTGTAAATTTTCATTATGTGGAAGAAGGGCAGAGGAGGTTTAACAAATCAGAAGATCCAATATAAAATCAAAGGCTTTATTTTTCTAGCTTTGTACCAGCCCAAATTCTAACAGATTTGAAAAATAAATAATTCTATGTATTTTTCTCTCCAGAAGGTTAAACATGTCACCAGTGCTGACTGGGCCCTACATTAAGGGCAGCAGGCAGGCAGGCAGGCAGGCAGGTAGGCAACAGTGCCAGGTCACCACTCAGTGTAGATGGAACTGTTTAGTTGTTTCTCTGGGTCCCTTTCATGGCATTTTTGATCCCCACTAACCGCTGTCTAGACAATATGAAGGACTTTGAAAGCGGCCACGGCCTGCTTCTCCCTCTCGTGTCTGCTCTGCAGGATCTCCAGCAGGGAGATGTCTGGCAAGCTTCCTTCTTTTTCACTGTTCCTCACATTTTTACTTTTCTTTGTGGCTTCGTCAGTCAGATTTGGTGGTTTGGGTTTGGGGATGGTCTTAGCATATTCCAAAGCCTAAGGGCATAAAAAGAAAAAAAACCACATCATTTGAAGTGGCAAGTTAGTCTTAGGGGAGGGTTATGATATAGATGGACACAGTTGCTATAACATGGGCAGAAATGGCCATCGAATAGAGAATGCAGACAGCACATTAGAATGGGTAGTTTAAAGGAAATAAGTCACTAAAACAACATGCTATGGAGCAAAAAGGAGGTGGAGAGGGATGTGGACAGCTGCTGTGTTATTCGAATGATTTTTACTGTGACAAAGATCCTTCTAAGTGTTCAGAAACAGATTTCGCATGTGTTTAATCTGACAGCTTTCTGAGAGTCTTGTTAAAACCAAATTTCTAATAGAATTAAACAAGCCCAGATAGGACTTGCCACCAGGGACTGAAGGCATCATGTGTAGCTGATGAAAACAGAACTTTGTTCATTACATCCCCTTATCCTTTGAAAGAAAATCTGGGTAAATTTTAACTGCATCTATAGAAAGCAGATACTAAGAAAAATGTATGCTTTTAAAAATTTTACGCCAAGCTTTAAAGGTTAAGTTATGGCAAAACGAGACCAGGATGTGGTTAATGATAGAGCCTTTGCCTTAGATGCACATTAATCTGGGTTTGGTTAGGGTGGGCAAAGAGATGGGGAGGAGCAAGGGGAGAGGGCATTAAACTGGCTTTGCATTTTTAAGCTCTTTTGGTTAGATTTATTTATAATGTATGAGCTCTTTGCTTGCAAGTGTGTCTGGGTACCATATACATGCCTGGTGCTCTCAGATGTCAGAAGAGGGCACTGGATCCTCCACAACTGAAGTTACAGAGGGTTGAAAGCCATCACATGGGTGCTGGGGACTAAACCAGGGTCCTCTGTAAATACAGTGAATGCTTTTAATCATGAGCCACCTCTCTAGCCCTGAGTTTTATCTGTTTTTGTTTTGTTTTGTTTTGAGATGGGGGTTTCTCTGTGTAGCTCTGGCTGGCCTGGAACTTGCTATGTAGACCAAGCTGGTCTTGAACTCACAAACATCTGCCTGCCTCTGCCTCCTGAGTGCTGGGATTAAAGGTGTGCGCCACCACCACTCAGCTTAAACTTTGTATTTTAGTAAGAATTTATTGACAGAGGAAATGAGAGTGAATAGTATTTTCAAAGTATCAGAAAGGGGAAACAAAATCCAAAACATAAAAATGTTCCCATTCTGAACATATGTAAGAGAAAGCTATGGGAATTTTCAGTAGATTTGTCATCATAAACTTCTTCATGAAAATGTAATTGGTTGGTAAAAGAAAGAAATGATGCCATGGGCATTCAGTGAGGAAGATGAAGTCGTCAATCTGAGGAAGAATTAATATGATGGTTGGTGAAAGAGAACGCGCAGTACTTGTTCCTAAGGCACCAAAGGGTCACATGTTCCTCCTGTGAGGAATTCCTAAGGCTGTGTAGGACAAAACAAATCAATCAAGGCAGTACGTATTTCATTCAGTCTGACTCTTTGCTAGATAGCATCCGAGAGGACGGTGATTCTGAATGTTTTTAAAATCTTTTTTTCCTTTCACCAGAGGAAAAGCATAGGGAAATGAACTTAAATTATGAGGGACTGATTTATGGTTTGTTTGTTTATTTCACCTGAACAGCAAAAGGATGTTAGTTCCCTTGAAGATTATTTAATGATCGAGAATAAAACCTACAGTTAGGATGGACTGCAAGTTCCTGCTGAGAAGCCACCATGTTATTTCTATGCGTGACAAAATTAAGACAACCTACTGACCTATGCGTGTGTGAGTGTGTTTATACTAGTATTTGTGGATAACATGTAAATGCAGGAATGGCTGTTGCTAAACATGTCTCCTATGTTCCAAACATATCTCTTGTGGTGAGGAGGTGACCAAATTTGTCCCTTTAATTCTGACTGAAGCAATAAATGCCCTGGTGAGATCGCCTTACCTTCTGCCGAGAAATCACTGACTTAGTTTCAGATTTTGCTGTCTGCGGTTTGGACAGGGCGAGAGTCTTCATGTTGTATTCCTTGACTTGCTTTGCATATTCTTTTTGCTGCATTAGCTTTTGCATCTGCTCAAAGAAATGGAGCATAGTGAGCTAACCACCACTAGTTCTTGCAGTGACATTGGTTGTCTGGAGGTGGGCAGCTCAGGAGGGTGAGCTGGGTGACGTGGCAGCAGCGAACTGGTTAATGTTTCCCCAGGAGAGTCCAGTGTGAGTGCAGCCGTGGCGACTCCCAGTGTCCTCTTAGCAGTGGCTAAATCCTATTCAGCCGCTTCTTTGTTGCATTTACGCAATTTATTTTCATTTTTGCTTCCAACTTTGAACTATACTCTTTTTATGCCTGAGTGCAACTGCAGTTCAAACACATTAAATGAAGATCTCCTTTCACTCGAGGAAAGAGAATAAAGTGGATGCACTTCCTAGGGGTTGGGGAACTCGGATCCTAAGTGTCTTCTCTGTAGCCACTTCAAAGTTATCAAGACAACTCTATCAGGGAGACCAACGACCACACAGCACGTGCATCCCTTTCCACACTCATGTGCCCCACTCCTCTCGGGGGAGGCTTTCAAATCTAACTGAAGGGCAGTGCATAAAATAACACAGGCTAAGAACGGTTCTTTATTTTGCAGCAGGAGTATCTGGGACTCTATTATGTCAGCACGGCTGATTTTGAGGGCTGTCCTCTGGGGTTTGCACTGGCATTTGGTGCTGGGGGCATCTTTACCCCACATTGCTAAGGATGGATAGACATAGCCAAGGCTGAAAATGCGACATGTCACTTACTTTGTCTCTGACGGACTCAAAGTCAGGTCCCAGGCCTCCAAGCTTCACGTCTCTTTTCTGATAACCTTTCAGCTTGGAACTCTGAAAATACAAGCACAAAAACGGTTCCTTTGAGGGACCAGTGTCCCTTCCAGGAAGTCATGGGGTATAGGAAGGAGGGACGATGAAGCCCAGAAGCCCCGGTGAAGGAGGGAGGATGAGCTCACTTCTTGGTAATGGTGCTGTTTTCATGGTAGTTACTGGTCATAGTCTATTTGGTGTTTGTAGTTGGTTAGCTAGTGTGTTTTGACTTTATCACTTCTGAGAGAAATGAAACTGAAATTCTGAAATAATAAGCAATTTCAAGGTAATAATTTGCTCCTTGGTTAACATTTTAAAAAAAGATTTATTTACTTTATGTGTATGGGTGTTCTGTTTTCATGTACATCAGAAGAGGGAATCCGATTCCATTACTGATGGTTCTGAGCCACCATGTGGGTGCTGGGAATTGAAGTCAGGACCTCTGGAAGAACAGCCAGTGCTTTTAACCACTGAGCCATCTCTCCAGCCCCTTTGGTTAACATTTTTTATTATGTTGTAGAGGAATTTATTAAATGAGCATGGGGTGGTTAACATTTTCAAGCAAAGTGTATACAATACAGCTCTCCCTCTGCAGCTGTTACTGTGATGTCTAGTCTCGAGCAGTTCGCAAAATCAAATAGTAGTCAATACACTGCTTCCGAAAGTTCCTGTCTGGTAAGGTGAACATTGTCTTTCAGAGACACCTCAGAGGACAAACAATGAAACTGCAACTAGAAAATTTTACAGTTCCTTGTTGGAACAACAGATTATTTTAAGGGTAAAGATCAACTTTGACCCATACTCAAAAGGAAGCATTTAAGTCTTGACAAGACCCACTGAGAAGTTCGCTTTGTTCTGTTAGTGCATTTTTGGAAAATTTGAAGGGCACCTAGAAGAAGTCAGAAAAAGGGAGTTGGATCTCCCGGAGCTGGAGCTACGTAAGATGGTGAGCTACCGTGTGGGTGTTGAGAACCAAACCTGGGTCCTCTGTAAGAGTAGCAAGTGCTCTTAACCACTGAGCCACCACGCCATCCTGATGGGCTGCGTTTCTGATATACAGCTTGGCCATGATTATCAGATGAATGGACACATTTTTATCAAATCAGTTAGGACTGCTTCTTATAGGATTCTAAGAATGAACTGCACACATTGTACCAACCATCCTGACACGGTTTCTATTTCTGTTTCCTGAACCCATGGATATGAACCCACTCTTTCCCCCAATATCCCCAGCTCGGAACTCTGGCCCGTGAGCTATAATTGAGTTTTCTGGGCAGCACTCATATTTTTGAAGGCTTTTATTCAGGTTGGCAAGCCCCTCCCCTTTTGTTTTTATTTCTTTTCTCCTCTCCACCCCCCAAGTCGGTGGGATTCCTGGAGCTGGAACAGCACTTCTTCAGACAAGGGGGAAACAGGAGATTCACACAAGTCTTGGTTCTAATGTTTGGAGCTGTGGAGACCCTAGTGCTGGCAACTGCCTACCTCTGGGTTAACTGTATGAAGGAAGAATGAAGCTATGGTTTTGAAATTGCTGTGGAAGGCAATATTTCCAATACACCAGGGCTTCAGTGTCACTATTCAGAGGACCAAAATAATGTGTGACACTTCTGCACTCCAAGGATTAAAGGCTCTGTAAACAGAACTGGCCCCATTACAGTGTTAACCGTTTATGATCAAAACTCCCTCAGTGCCTCTAAGTCCAAAAAGCAAAGGGAGGGTAAGATTCTATTTTAAGGAAGCTTTGGTCTAAAGTTATTAAAACTAACATTAAAATAGACAGGGGGAGTTACTGCATATTGAAGGACGTTCCAAAATTATAAATCTTTAGAAAAACAGTCATTACCAACATAAAAGCACCACGTCTGTTCATGTCTGCTTCCTGTCCGTTATATGTTCATTCATATCTTTCTTTCTTTTTCTTTTGAGGGGGTGTGGGGCGCTGGGTCTGGCTCTGTAACTCCAGCTACTCTTGAACTAGCAGTTTTTCAGCCCAAGTGCTGGGATTACAAGCACATGCTGATATCTTTGGCTTGTGTATACACTTGTTGTTTTTAATATGAAAGTTTGTTTTTTTAGTTAACAGCATTAATTTATGTGTGCTTGTGTATGTGCACAGGCACATACACACATTCATATCATTACGCCTGTGGGACAAACCCCTTTACCTACTGAGCCACCTTGCTGGCCCTTCTTCATACATTTTTATAAAAGTATTCATCACTACACATTATTTTAATTTTTTCACTAACCATTTTGGTATTACGCGTTACTTACCTGACACCAAGTGGATTTCAAAAAGTGAATTTTAGGCAAATATTCTATCATTTAGTATTATTAAATAATTTAAGCATTTCTATAAATGTTGATCATTGGAGGTATGCTGAGGTAAACATTTTATGTTACTTTCTTTCTTTCTTTTTATTTATTTATTTACTTATTTATTTACTTATTTATATATTACATATACAGTGTTGGCCTGCCTGTATACCTGAACACCAGAAGAGGGCACAGATCTCTTTATAAATGGTTGTGAGCCACCACATGGTTGCTGGGAATTGAACTCAGGACCTCTGGAAGAGCAGACAGTGCTCTTAACCTCTGAGCCATCTCTCCATCCCATTTCTTTGAAATAAATTGATGGGAGTATGACTATCAAGATCTAAAGAATGCTCAGCAGTGGTGGCATACGCCTTTAATGCCAGCACTTGGGAGGCAGAGGCAGGTGGATCTCTGTGAGTTCAAGACCAACCTGGTGTACAGAGTCACTTCCAGTACAGCCAGGGCCACACAGAGAAACCCTGTCTCAAAAAACAAACAACAAAAAAAGATCTAATGAACATTTAAGGCCACCAACTAGCATTTCTGCTACTACTGTGATGATTAAAATAGTTCTTTCTTTCAAACCTTGGTTACAAGGTAAATTATTATCACACTTTAAAAACTTCAGTTATTTCCAGGCAGGCATGGTGGTACATGCCTGTAATACCAGCACTCGAGGACTCAGAGGCAGGCAGCTCACTGTAAGTTCAAGGCCAGCCTAGTCTACAAATCAAGTCCAGGACAGCCAAGCTACTTAGGGAAACCCCGCCTCAAAAACAAAACAAAACAAAACAAAACAAAACAAAACAAAAAAAACCCCAAGAAACAAAACAACAACAACAACAAAACCCAAAAAAAACCCCAAAACCAAACTTCAGTTATTTTTAATAGTTGAGTCAACTCAGATAACCTATGCTTATGACTACAAAGTCAGTCTTCTCACATGTACCATCTGTGTCACTGTTTCAAAATCACTAAATTATGATCTATTTGCCAAAGTAAAAGATGACAAAAAAGATTAAAAAAAAAACAAACCACAAATCACCACTCATATTCAGGCCATAAATCCAATTTGTCCAAAGATGATGAGAAAGAAATGATCAGCGGGCAGAAATCTCATCCTTACCCTGGCGCAGCTTAACTTTTAATCATGCTACCAACTCACAAAGGACGCGCCAGAAAACGTGGATAATTGTGTGTTCATCTTCAGCCATTGCTTCTCCATAGCAACTTCAGTAAGCATCAAGGTTAGTGTTTAAAAAAAAAAAAAAAGAAGGCCCAAGGGCCTAGCATTCCATATAGACACGAAGGGAAAGCATGTGGCCCAAATGGGCCATCCCCATGGCTGCTGATCCCTTTACAGCATGAGCTGCCCACCGCACAGAGGCATTTCTCAGGGGATGAGGTTGGCTTCTAGGGGAGTTTGTTCCGGGTGACTGGTGATGAGAATCTTGGATCTGCTTAAGTTTGGCGCAAGTAATCAGGAAGAGCTCCACGCTGTAACTCTGTTTGATCTCTCTCCATCTAAAGTCTTAACAGCATTGCTGAGATGTAATTCTTATAGCACAAAATTCACTCATTTAAAGCTGTTCCACTCAGTGGTTTTTAGGATCATCACCGAATGGTGTAAGCATTGCCCGGTCTGATTGTACAATGTTTTCATCATTCTGAAAACAAACAACTACAACAACAAAACCTCTAGTACCCATTAACCCTCACTTGCCTCACCTAGTCCCCACACCTTTAGTTCCAGGCAGCTAAGCTACTCTCTGTTTCTTCACTATTCTTTTGCAGCCAAGCAATTCACAGGTGTTACTTTCAGTTACTTCTTCTTGCCAAAATAATGATGTGGTGACAATGGTGATAATGATGGTGCTGATGACACTGATCATTATAAGAACTCAACACCAACAGTTCTGTTAAGTCTGTGAATACAGGGATTAGCATTAGACTAAAGAGGCTTGTTCTACACAATGATGGGCAGATCTGGGCCCAGGGGTTCTGCACAAACTGTGGCACCAACCAAGGACAATACGTGCGGTAAACATTGAAGCCCTACCCAGATCTAGCCAAGGAATAGGACATTCTCTACAGATGAGTGAAGAGTGCTGACTAACTTTCACAGGAACTCTGATGCCTCTTGATGGGGAGGCCCAGTGGCTCTCAGGGGAAGGATAGCAGGCTACCAAGAAGAGACTTTATACCCTATGATCATATACAGGGGGAGGAGGTCCTCCTCAGTCACAGTCATAAGGGAGGGGACTAGAATGAAAGTGGGAGGGAGAGAGGAATGGGATAATAGAAGGGAGGGGATAACAATTGAGATGTAATCTGAATGAATTAATAAATAAATTTTAAAAAAGAGGCCTATTCTAGACAAATCTGTAAACACATTCACCCCTTGTCTTTGTGTAAAGTTCACATGAACTCTGGCTTGGTGGCTTCCACCTGCTAGCACATGCTAGGTTGACACAGGAGGACTACCATGAGTTAGAGGTCAACTTGGGTTAGAAAGTGAATGAGAACCTGTCTTTAAAATTTTTCCCAAACTACCAGGTGTGGTGGCACACACCTTTAATCCCAGCACTCTGGGAGGCAGAGGCAGGCAGATCTCTGTGAGTCTGTGAGTTGGAGGCCAGCCTGATCTACAAAGCAAGTCCAGGACAGCCAAGGCTACACAGAGAAACCCTGTCTCAGAAAAAAAAAAAAAGTTCACAAATCAACCAATCAAACAAACAAAAACAGCTGAAAACAAACAAACAAGACAAGCCACATACTCGCTGACGTCTGTTGGCCTCGGCCCCTCAAGCAGTGGCTGCGTGGGACTTTCTTGAGGCTGAGGTTTGTAGTAATCACTCATGATCCTGTCAAGTAAGGTGTGTGACTGTCCCTGTGTACTCCAAGGGAACGCCTGCATTAAAATGACCTTGACTGCTCTGTGAGGACTTGCTTCAGGTCTCAATTGTACATCCTGCTGGGGGTGGGGCGCTCGCGGCAGACCTGTTCTCCAGAAAAGACTGAAAGTTACTGAAAACAAGATAAAAACAATGGATGCCGGGCAGCATTGAGCAAAGGATGTGTGCTCTGTGGTCACTAAACTTAATCCAAATAAAGCTCTTCTTAGGGGCAGCCAAGCAGCAAGCCCCAGATTGCCTATGACAACAAACACCAGTTAATTACAGAGCTTCAACCCTCATCTGCTAGGGAACTCTTCACCGAGGACCTATTTAGTGGTGGCTGGAGACAGCAGAAGTCTATTTTGATAGTTTGGAATCCCTTGTTCTGTGTTAATTTGTTAGTCTTGAGCCTGGATTTAATTACAAGGACAATGCCCAGTATTTTGAAATTGTTCCCAACAGCACTGCCAGAAGAAGAAGGGGGCTCCAGGCCCCCTTTTGACTGTGATCAGGATGATTCCCTTGGAAACCAAGAGATTTGACATGGCCAGCAAATGGGCGTGACGTGGATAATGACTCCCTCTGTCTGGTGCCTGGGCTACCTGCTGTCCTATACAAATCACTCAGTTCTAAGTCACTTCAGCTTCTGGAAGGGCTTAGAGGACAAAGAGGGCTCCTGTGTGCTTGCCACATGCAGACTGAAGGGACTGGGCTGAGCAAATGGATGTGTGTGTGGGTTGCAGCCACCCTCACAGAAATCGGGGAGGCATGACCAGGAGCAGGAAATTGTCTCTGCTCTTCCCATCTTTCCATGGCCTTAGAGTCCCAGTGAGACACACTTTTACCAGGGCATTTTTCTCTATCGCTTCTCAGCACAACATGAATTCAATTTGCAAAGAGGAAGGAAAGGGAAATGACAATTAATTTTGTATAATCTTTGATAGGGAAGAAGCTGAGGGTTTAGCATATTATTTCATTAACTATCAGACCACACCACAATAATTCTGATTGTTCCCTATGAGGAATCAGGAACTGGGAAGTCAGTAACTCCTCAATTGAGAAAATGCCTCTATTAAGATGGGGCTGTAGGCAAGACTGTAGGGAGTTTTCTTAATTAGTGATTGATGAGAAAGGGCTCAGACCATTGTGAGTGAGACCAATCCTAGGCAGGTGGTCCTGGGTTCTATAACAAAGCAGCTGAGCAAGCTGTGAGGAGCAAGCCAGTGAGCAACACTCCTCCAGAATCACAGAGGCGCTAAGAGATGGGATGGACCAAGGACTTTGGGTGTCTGAATCTGCCCACTTACTCCCAACCCAGTTCAAAAGCTGTTGTTTTCAACAACAGGAATGTTCTTTTCCAAGAGGCTGTGTTTGTTTAATTCTTAGGCCTTGGTGATCTATAAGCTCTGGAGTGAGCAGGCAGTCTCCATGCTGTCAGAAAGTGTTGGTTGCAAAGGCTGATGGCACAAATGTCTTCATGGAAATAATACGTATGATGCCCGCCTCCCAGTCTGGTCTATAAATCTTGATTTATTTGAGAAACACTTGAAAGTGGTACAAGCAGTACTTTAGAACCCAACAGCCATGTAATGATGCCTCTCTGGGAAAAGAAGCAACCTGTGATTCCTGAATCTCAAGTCTCCTTATTTACAGAGAAAGTGGGTTTTCCAGTGTCAAGCTAATAGGCGTACTTTCCACACCTCAGAACCATGAGCTAAGCAAATGTCTTCATAAAATAACCTGCCTCAGGTACTTTATTATAGCAATGAAAAACAAAAATACATTATTTCACCCTAGAAGAAAGTGATCTTTCTGAGAATTTAAAAAAGTTGCTTTTAACACAAATGAAGAGATTGAATTGCACAAAAGTGCTCATCACTTTTTGACCCAAACTCTAGATAAAGAATTCATTAAAAGCTGGGCGGTGGTGGCGCATGCCCTTAATCCCAGCACTTGGGAGGCAGAGGCAGGAGGATCTCTGTGAGTTCAAGGCCAGCCTGGTCTACAAAGTGAGTCCAGGACAGCCAAGGCTACATAGAGAAACTCTGTCTTGAAAAACAAAACAAAACAAAAAAGAATTCATTAAAAAACAAAACAAAACAAACAAACAAACAAACAAAAACAGCTGCCAGGGGCTGGAGAGATGGCTCAGAGGTTAAGAGCACTGCCTGCTCTTTCCAAGGTCAGGAATTCAATTTCCAGCAACCACCTGATGGCTCACAATCATCTATTGTGAGATCTGGTGCCCTCTTCTGACCTGTAGGTGTTACATGAAGGCAGAACACCGTATACATAATATAATAAATAAATCTTTAAAATAGCAACAGCGACAAAAAAACTAGTTGCCATTCTGGAGAGCAGCTAAGTCAACAGACTGGCCTGGATTTCTTTTTTTTTTTTTAATGGATGCTGAAATGAGATGTGCTCCAAGAGGAATTGTAGGTGCTGAGGAATAGTGGTAGATAGCGAGAGACTAGACACACAGAGCCTCTCGGAAGAGAACATTCCTGTTGCTGAAAACAGCAGCTTGTCAACTGGGTTCCCAGCTGCAGGCTTGGGAGGAAGTGGGTCCTTGGTCCAGCCCATCTGCTAGCATGACTGGGAGTCTGGAGGTGCTGCTCACAGGCTTGCTTCTCACAGCTTACTCAGCCTGCCTTCTTATAGAACCTCTGTCAACATGGCTTTCACTCACTCAGCCTGACTCTCTCTTTTCAGATATGTGAGACTCAGCTTAGGACGGGGGTTGGGATGAGGAAAAGGGATGAGTAAAATGATGATAAAAGCAAGATCATTATTACTTGTCTGCAGGACCAACTCTTCCCTGAGATGACCTGAAAAGAAAGTGGGCGTAGGCATCGTTGGCTACAGAAACTTCTGGAAAGGCAGGGAGGGAAAAATCAGGAAGTAGCAAGGGCTAGAAGGGACAATCGGTTCTTGGTTCCTAGATCACCTTACTGTGCAAGAGGCTAAGTGATGACAAGCCCTCTTCCAGGCCCATCCATGTCATCAAAACAAAACAAAACAGCACAAACAAACAACAACAAAAAAACCGACTTGGCTGGACCACCATGCTTTTATCACCTTCGTGCCACTTCGTTTCCTGGGTTGCTTTCCTCTTTCCAGCTGAAGCAGGTAGCCTTCTGAATTACTACGGGTCATCTTCATCTGCCGGCTGTAGCTTCTCTCTGAGTTGAGCTGAGATTCACTCTCTACGCTGGACAGGATAGGCGGGAGTGTAACGCTGGACAAGGAGCCCTCGCTGGGCTGCACCTCTGCTAGCTGCACCAAGGCTTGCTGGTGCTGCTCCATGATCTGGGCGAGCCGGGAATCTGGAGAGGCACTAACGGGCTTTATGTCTGAGGAAGAGTGGAATTTCCTTTGGAGAAAACACAGGCGTTTTATTTTGTTTTTACTTGAACCCATCACCCCGCTTTCTGTGTAGAAGTCTTTAGGAACCATTTGTCTTGTCATGACTACATCGATTTCTTGTCTTCAAATCCCCCTCTTTTTCTTTGGGGCATTCTAACTCTTTTTCAAAAATATTTCATTTGTTTATGTGTCTATGTGTGTATACGTGTGTGCAGGTGCCCTTGGAGTCCCCAAGAGGGTGTCCCTACACCTGGAGTTACAGGCATCTTACATGAATGCTAGGAAGCGAACTCAGGTTCTCTGAAACAGTATTCTACTCTTACCTGCTGAGCCATCTCTCCAGCCCCTAACAGGAAAGCTAAGGACCTTCAGTTAATGCAGGAAGCATAGGATAATAAGCAAACAACCAAACCAACCCCCCCCCCAAAACAAAACAAAACAAAACAAAACAAAACAAAAAACCAGCAACAGAAGCCAAAACACCATTTTGGAAACCAAAGACCTTCCCATTATACAACAGCTAGAAATGTGTTAAATTAAATGTATTAAATTAAATATGTGTTCTTTAAATACATCCCTGGGACTCTCCAGGGATGAAAACAAAATGGAGGGATCAGCTGGAGATATGGCCTGCCCCCCCCCTCTTTCCCTCTCTCTCTTTCAGGCTTTTTGGTAAAGAATTTGACTTTTAATACAGGCAGGCTGGGAATGTGGCTCACTTGGTGGTGGACTACATGCCCAGCCCAAAAAGCCAGGAAGCAAATCTTGGGATTTTCTTCTCCATATTGGGAGGCAACTGTCCTTTCTGGAGCTCCATATCTTTGAGGTGTGCATTTCTGAAGACAGAAAAATACTGTCATACTTGTAAAGTATCAGGGACAAAAATTATTTGGGCTACCTAAGAAAAAGACTCAGGACTGGCAGGAGAACCCTTCCATCAAATGGCCCAGACTGACCACCTCACAGAAATTCAATATCAATAGCTCTGTCACTCAGCTAGCTCCCAATACAAATTTTCAGATTGTCAAATGTGAGACCAGCCTTAATGCAGATGCAAAACAGATGCAGAGATAGATAGATAGATAGATAGATAGATAGATAGATATAGATATAGAGATAGATAGGTAGAGAGAGAGAGAGAGAACAAACAAAAATTCCCAACCCCTCCCCCCCACTAGAACCAACGAAAACCAGGAGGAAAGAGAAACAAAGAAAATTTACTATGTTCAAAATTTTCAAAAATTTGCCATTTCCTTCACTGACAACGTAGGATGTAAAGAAGGAATGATGCTGCTTCCCCGTAAGAGATGTATCAGAAGACAGCCAGAGAGGCAAGGTGCACCTCAAAAGCACGAGAGCGGTGGGAAGGGTAGAAGTCAGCTGACACAGCACCCAGAGAATCTAAGAACAATCCTAGAAGGATATGTCTCAATAAATAAGGCACTCTACTAGAGAGCACAGACAGAGAAGATGGAGGTGACGGGAAGAGGTGACCCATGAGACTCTCATATGTTTTTCCCAGAATGGGAAGAGGCAAGTCTCCAGCTTCAAAGGAACTGGCACAAATCTATAAAAACAGTGATCTTACAGCTTCTGGAGAAAAAAAAATCAACAGCCCTGTGAGATGGATCTGGAATGAGGTGGCTTCATGGTTTACAACCCTCACAGTGCAAACAAGAAGATGATTCTGAGGGTAAATGGTTAACCTAGAATTCTGTGATATTTTGCCAGCTGTCATTCAGAGACAGGGGCAGAATGAAAGTCTACCAGTGGTGCCAGGTCTCAGAACGCTTGGCTTCCAGGCAGTGGACAGAATGTACTAGAGTGAGAGTGCAAAGAGCAGAAGAGAAGGGGGGGGCGGGCAGGGAAAGGCACAGGGAAGCTACATAATGGAGCTAAGGGGCATCCTTCTGGTAGGATGAGACTTGTCATGGAGAAGGTGCATGTAAGACACCACAGGCTGAGAGAAGCCTGCCCTGCGCCATAGCACTACATGTCTCATTTAAAGAAAAGCACAAGAGGATGAGTTCAACAAAATAAGGAAAATGTGAGATTTCAAAAAAGGAAATCCAGTCTAGAGAGAAACCACAGTGTTCTCAGGCCAGATGTGCAGCAGGTCTTTCCTGACATGAGAAAATTGTTAAGACATGTTAGCCACGTATGGCCGGTGAGTGTCTGCAATCCCACCACTTGGGAAGCTGAGCCAGGAGGATTGCCATGAGTTTGGGGACAGCCTGGGAAACACACTGACTATTTGGCTCTAGCTGCAGCTGCATAGCAACTCTGTGCCCGTAACCACCCAAAGGGAGAAAAAGTAATAGCAGAAAAGACAAAACAACTTTGATCTGCACAGTTTCATGGGAAAAATTCAACGAACTTTCATGAATGTGTGCTTACAACACATATATCTCTGGGGATATAAAAGAGTGAACAAGAGCCCAGTCTTGAACGTATTCACTCACAGGGTGCCCCTCCTCATACCACCCGGTCTGACCAGGAGCTCAAATGTAACTGAACTGCTCATTCTTCTGTCTGTGCTAGGACTGCAGACCTGTGTCACTACACCTAGTTTGAGAGCATATTGACAACACATCTGGACAAGGCCAGTAGGCAACAGGAAAGCCTTATCTTCCTTCATGCATATGAATGTCATTAAATTCTAAGCAAATAAATCGAGCAATCTATTAAAAATCCAGTATGATGGGCTGGAGGATACAGCATGTGGTAGAGTCCCTGCCTAAAATGTGCAAGGCTCTTGGTTCCGTCAACGGCATCATGAAACAACAAACAAAAGACCAATGTGACAAGTTGGGTTGATCTTAGGCACTGAAGGATGGCATCACAGTAAAAATCCTGAGAATATATTTCATTACATTATAGGATTGATGAAACATACTTCAGTGACAAGCTCATTTATAATGAAAGCTCTTTGTAAAGGAAAATAGTAGCAGGAAGAATTTTCTATATCTTTCTAGTAAAAACTAAAAAGTGTTTATGTTTATTATTGTGTATATGCATGTGGTTGTGTGTCCATGCGTGTGTGCCTACACGTGTGTGTGCATGTTGTGTGAATATATGTTCATGTGAATGATGACATTCATACACAGGTTACAAGGCACATGTGGAGGTCAGAGGATAATGGTTAGGGATCGAACTCTAGTCACTAGGCTTGCGTGACATGCTTGTGGTTTTCAGTCAGGTTATCACTTTGCAGCCTAGGCTGTCCTTGAACTCATTATCTTCCATCATCAGCCTCCTGTGAGTGAGATGACAGGGGCACACACAACTATACATAGGTCAAGTGTTAGGAAAACATGCTAGCATTAGGAATGGTCTCCTGAAATGACTTAAAAACAACTTTCTTTTTATTGTTTATAGAAGTGATGGATCTACACTGTAGGGGAACTGAACAATTCTAACTCTAAAGAAGGAATAAAAAACAACCTTGATTTCTCTGGCCTGAGATAGCCACGATTTCTTTTTTCTTTTTTTTTTTTTTTTACGATTTCTTTTAATATTTTTTAAAATTTAGGTTTTAATTAATTGGCTAATTAATTACTCCATCCATCCATTCATTTATGGCAGGATCTTACTATGTAGGTGGACTTTCTTTCCATGTGCACTTTAGGACTGTAGAGTTCACAGCTCTTGGGTGTAACCCTGTGCCCCATTACAGGAGCATTTCCTCGGAGGCATATCTGTTAATGGTCACAGGGGACTAAATATCACAATCTCCCTAAACATTTTTTAATCACTGAATTTTCAGGTCATTTTTGTAAGTGATGGTATTTCTGTGCCCACATGGCTC